>NC_045654.1:14159150-14465314 GCF_009829145.1 Chiroxiphia lanceolata | reverse complement strand
AGTTTCTTTTACTACATCCACTAAACTTGCTTCCCCCACATCTGGCACGCTGGGGCCTTCTAATCCTCAAACCGGCTATAACAGCGGGAATGGCAAAGGAATTGGAGTTACAAAGGAGCATGTGCTCAGAGGTTCTCCTTTTGGGGGGGAAACAAGGAGAGTGAAGCGGGAACAGACTTCTTGAATATATTTGCTCTTTCAGGGATGGGTGCAAACGCTGGGCTGTTGTTTTTGTTGAAAGCTCTGGGGGCAAAGGGGTTTTTGTCAATGTTTTACAAGTCTCTGGGTGACGGTTTGAAACTGCAGCAAGAAATGTGATTCCTGGCTTAGCAGACAGGTTCTGCAAGTCAAGCTTTCTGTTTATTTTAATATTTCAGGGATCCTTCAGTGTGTGTCACATGGACAAAAAGAAAGGGGGAAACTCCTCCTCCTGCATGAACCCAGCCATAGAATTGCCTTAAAGGTACCGGGTTCCTGTGAGCCACATGCCAACACACTGCCCACTCCCCAGGCAGACCATCTCAGCAGGGAATTCCTGCTGAGCCAGCTCAGATCCAAGGATACACCTGGCTGTGGACTTGTCCTGGCACCATGACTATGCTGACGCTAAATAATAACCTGGAACTAAAGGACATCCAGCTGATGGGTTCTAACATCTTCCAAGAGAAGTGAGGGAACGCTCTTGTCCATGATGTTTAAAACTCTGCAGGCACCAGTTGCACACAGGGCTGGGGCTGCAAGGAAGGGTTCTGTGCTGGGGCCGGGGGGGACACAGGGAGCCTTCCCCATCTCTGATGGGGTGACCTGAACCAGTGGCATAAGGTTTCCAGACTGTAGGAATGTAAAACTCTGTCCCTTCTGGCTCCCTCTGCTGCCTCTGTAGCTGTTCCTGGTGGCTGTGCGTGGTGATGCTGCCCAGGGCTGCAGTGCAGGGCGTGGGTCAGCCCCGGGCACGGCTGTGCCCAGCCCAGCTCTGCAGGGATGTTCTCACACGCAGGTTTCTAGAGATGCTCATGAAGGCTGTGACCAGAAGGCCACTACATGTTGGCTGCATAAGCTAAACTGGCCAAGCTTCTGCTTTCCAGACTGGGAAGGCGTTTGATAGGGATTCTACCATTTTGGTTGTGATTTCTCCATATTTATAGTTAAGTGATTAAATGAAACAATTCCTCCGACTTTAAAATGGCTTTCAGAAGTATAAATGCCAACTGGGCAGTCAGCTGTTGAGTGTGTATTGTTTTCAGAAGTATAGTATTTCAAAGTATATTTTCTGAGGAACTAGTTGATTTTTGTAAAGAAAGTTTTCCCCAGGTCTAAACTGAAGTGGCTTCTTGAGTTTATGCAGTTTCCCGCAGAGATCTCTGTTTTGTGTCTGTTCTTTCCTTCCACATCATGATATCCATTACACTTTATGCCTCATCACTGAATTGTCAGTGTATTCCTGCCAAAATGGAGCTATCTGCTGGGGTAGGTATAGACTCTTTACAAACAGAAGGAAAGGATGTGATGGCAGATTATGTACTGTAGCTGATGACACCTGAAATATAAAGAAAGGATACGAAAGTCATGTATTGTTCTCAGAGAAAAAGGGCAAAAACTGAAGCACAGACCTCTCAGACAGGAGAGGTGAGCCAGTGAAATGATCATCTAGATTCCTTCTCCTCAGCAAGTACCTTTGCCAGCTCCAACCATCTCGTGGCAGCCCCGGGGAGGAGGTTTCCCTTTTGGGCTCTGAGCAGTGGAAGGTGCTCAGTGACTCTGAAGGGAAGGGAGGTGGATCTGAGCCAAGGAAGCACATGCATTGTCCCCGTGCCCCCCAAGCCATTCCTCCATGGCAGTGAGTGATTGAACAGCCCCACGATAAGGACAGAGGGAGCTGCAGTGTTTGGAATAGGGGCGGAAATGCCTTTAGCCTTGATTAATCTGATCGAGTTCCCAGTTTGGAACGGAACTGGAGGGCAGACCTGGGAGTTTTAGTCAAATGAGGGAAAAAGGAATCCTTGTTCCCAACAGGTAATTAATTTAATTTTACAGGAATGTTGATGCTTTGCATCTATAAGTGCTCCTTCATAGACCATAAAAACTTCCCCAGTGCACAGATGGTTTGCTCTTAGAAAAACAAGTAAAAATGTGGTCCATTTGGTTAAAATAAGCCTCCCTGTTGGGGGGAATTACAGGACAATAGAGTAGAAATCTGTTAACCACATAACCCATAATCACTGTAAAGCAAGGAGATAATAGAGCTCTTTGTCCAGTCATCTGCTTTTCACAGTGTCACTGTCATGTATGAACATCCTTTCTACAGGGAGACCCTGCCTTCTTTGGTAGGGGAGAGTTTTGCCATGAGGTCTTTAGACATATCACTGTTTCTTGCCTGGCTTTCACGGGGAGTTTGTGTGGATTGACCCAGCACTGAACAGGAGGGATTCAGCCCTGTTTTATGAACACAGACACATCTGGGTGGGGCCTGGGTTCCCCACAGCTCGGGAGTGTGCAGCTCATCTGCAGCCTGGGGCAAACTGAGAGGCTGTTCTTTGCTGACTGTGTCTCTTAGCTGGTTTATGGAAGGACAAAGAGAAGGTAACAGAAATTAATGCTACAAGCTCCTCTCCACAGCTAAAATGGCAGAGTGGCAGCCAGGGAGATCACTGGGAGAGCTGACACAGAGCAGGCACCTCATGCCCAGACCTTTAAGACTATGAGAGACAAATGAAGTCCTGAGAGAGCCTTGAGGTATTTTCTAGCTTAAACCATGGTCATGCTCAGTCATAAATGGACTTAAAACTTGAGAAAATCCCAGTAGCCAGAGCACTCTGTGAATGTGAAAATGTGAGCCTCACGTGGCAGGGCCGGGGTGCTCAGAGCATTGGGGTGTGAGCCAGACACAGACAGGCTGATGGAGCAAACACCTGACAGATCCCAGAAAACAGCTGGATGGAAAAAGGACAAGTGAGATGATCCTCTCTCACACCAACTTGGCAACAACCCAAGTTCCCAGCATGATCTCAACCCAGGCACCTGCCAGGGCTGTGTGAGGCTCAGCAGACCCGGCCTGCAGCGTCCCCTCTCCTCTGCACTGCAAAGAAGCCTGAGCACCAGCCCATGGCCGTGGGCTTGCAGGCTCTGCAAGTGTAAAGATCTCTTCAAGGCAAGGAACAAATCCTCAGATAGTCAATGATGTCACCTCAGGACGTGGACGTTCAACCAACAAAAGCCCAGGCACTTGCAGATAAGTCACAAATCAGAGAATGTTTTGATGAGAAAAATAAGGCCCAGTCAGGAAACAAAAGTGTTTTTAAGCGCTGGAGCAAAGTAACTGTTCAAATGGCTCTTCAGACCTTTGTACCTGCAGTAAGGAGCACCTGCTCCCCCTCCTCTTTTCTGCACCAGAAAAATATCCAGTGGTGCCAAGTCAGTAGCTACAAAATTGCAAGAATAATTCCCTAAGCAATTACCAAAGGACCTTCATGAGGCCTTTTAAGGACATGAGATGTTAGTTATTTCCATTGTCAAAAGGAAGGAGAACATGATAAGAAGAAATCTTTTTTTGTTGTGGCAATTTGATCCCAGTGATAATTCCTGAAAGATACACTGGAGACCAGACTTCCATAGGATAATAAATGGTCATTTCATATCAAGAACACAAACATTTTCCTGTATGAGATAGATAATTGCACTGATTGAGTTAGGGCAGAGATAAGTAGACAGGACAGAAGGATGGATGCTAGAAACACTTGTGCCTCAAAGTTAACTGCTAATTGCCAAAAATGAGGGAATAATAGAAAAGCCGTGGTGACAACTGCTCAAAAGAGCAAGATAGTGAAGTCACTGGAGTCTTCTCTGCAGCTGTTTTGGGAACATCAGAGCAGTAGAGGCAAGTCAAAAAACTGCATTCATGTGGAAGAAGGGAGGAGAAAGGTCTGACAGGTCCCCAAAACAAGGGGCAGGTTACCCTGGTGTTGCCCATCTCTGTCCTGCTGAGTCCCCTCAAGTTCATGTGGAAGCTGCTGAGATCCGGCAAATCATTTGCAGGCTTCAAATGAGACAGTTTTGCACATCAGCTTGTGGAAGAGGCTGCCAAGAACAACACTCTGGCTCTGGGATTTACATACATATCAAACCATTTATAACACACCCCTGTGTATGAGTGAGTGGGTGCCAGGAGAGCAGGTACCACATCTGGTTCTCATGCCAATGTTCTTCTGATGGCACTGGGAAGAAGGGGAGGTATTTTGGGCAAAACTTGGGTATTCAAATAGGAACAAGAGAAGATATTCAAGGTCAGGAGAGAGCATGAGCCCATCTATGATAGCAGATCAAGCCCAGGGGCTTTACAGCCAGCCCAGCTGTGGCTCCAGTGTGTGTCAGACCCTGAGCAGTGTCTGTGTCCTTTGAGGGCCAGGAGTGCCCAGAAGGCCGCAGCCCCTTTGTGCTGCAGCCGCCCCGGGCTCTGGGCTGAGGAGCGAGACACAGCCTGTCTAGACTGCACGTGCAGGATCAGCCTCTGCCCGGGACCTGGATGGCAACGCTTCTCAGAGGCAAGATTATATTCGCTGTGCTGCTCAGTAGCAGCGGCTCCATCCCGGGAGGACCCTGGTGGGGGCAGCTGAATTCCTGCGGGAAGGCTCCGGGATTCCCGCGGTGTGGGAGCTCAGCAGGGCTGCCCGGAGCGGGATCCTGCCACCACAGCCGTCAGCACACGGCCCCACGGTGGTTACAGGGGCTGTCACCACCCTCAGCCCCTCTGTCATGTGTTTGTAATCACCACCATCGTTCCAGAGCGCAGGGCAGAAGCATCCTGTGCAAATCAGGGCTGCCGGGGTCACCTAATGAATTGGTCACACCCTTTCCCTCCAAGAGAACCCGAGTCCTGGGAGGGACACCGACAGTGTACTGTAGGAAAGGCAAAGGCACTGCAACCATAAACAGCTGAGTCACTTTTTTTTCATAGCACAGCTTTGCCCTAAACAGCTGAGTCTCAGATGTAGGAGCTTCCTGGGATGCAGTGAAATAATTTCAGGAACTTTTCCTTGGTCTCACACCTCTGTCCTTCAAGGCTCACTCAGGAGATACAGGCTGGTCTCCTGCTTCTGCACACACTGGCAGCACACCCACTGTGTCATCTCACTTTCCCTGAGCTTCTCCCATTTATAATCTTTAGTCACAGTAAAAAACCCTTTCTCAGGGCTAGGGAGGCCACCCTAAATGTGAATGCAGCACCCAGTGCCAGTAAGTCCCAGCAATGCTTTTGCAATTCAGATGGAGGACATTTTGTTTCCTAAAGCTTTAGAGAAGTCAGTGCTTAAGAAACACAACAGCAGGACACCATTCCCATCTGCTTCCCTTCTTCCTTGTATAGGAGAATGATGACTAAACATGACGTGGCCCCTGGGGTGGTATCATGACATATCAGCCATGCCAACCTCATCACATGTGTTCCCACATAGTGCCCAGCTGAGAAGAAGAGGGTTCTGAGCCTCAGCTGTTTCTTGGCTTTTCCACAGGGTTTGTAAGGTTGTCTCCATTAGCAGAATTGTTGCTAAGGTCATACATGTGATTTTATTGAGCTTTGCCATCACCCTCTTGTTGCTGCAGCCCTGGCTGAGTGAGCTCATGTCCCAGGTAGCTGTGTGGTGAGGACTGGTGAGTCATGTGGCACTTAGTGCCATGGTCTGGTAACCACGGCAGCAGTGGATCAAGGGTTGGACTTGATGATCTCACAGGTCCTTTCCAACCCGTCTGATTCTGTGATTCTGTGGTTCTGTGATCCACATGGGGGCTGGTGAGAGCAGACAAGAGCAAGAGGGTTCCTCTCTCCCAGGTCTCAGTGCGAGATGTGGTTGGACTCATGTTATCCATGGTATCCATATCCCGGTCCTCCAAGAGCTTCTCACCTCAGCAGGGAAAAGCAGTGGCACCAAGCTGGTGAGTGTCTTTCCTGTGTTCAAGGGGCGGGCTGGCTCTCTCTGGCCTGCAGTTTGGTGTGTAACTCTCAGAAGGCAGTTCACTTGCTGATTTTATGTGCTTCCGAGGATGGGAAGCTTTCTTTGGAAAGGGAGCTTCCCTCTCAGCATAGGCAGGATGCAAAGTGCCAAAGTTAAATTAGAACTGCTGTGGTAAAGGTCACTCCAGACAGATGCAGGTTTCCAGGAGGGAAGGGTGGGCTGGCTCAGGGCAGGTTTGCATGAGCTGGTTCTCACTGGTCTCACGGTGCCCATCTCGCTGAGCACGTCCAGCTCAGGCAGCTTCACAAAAGCTGCCTTCCTGCCCCTTTCCAAATAGGCTTATTTCCTGACCCAGGCAACATCACTGGGGCAGCAAGAAAAAACACTGGCAAACAGGCACATCCTTTGCCTGATCCTCAGAGGGACAGAGGCAGACCTTGCCCAGCAGGATGTGGGAGCCAGGGCACTGCAGTTGGTCACCTGCCACCAGCAGAAACAAAACAAGAACGATGCTTCACCAGGGTGAAAAATAAAATGGAGAGTAGCAAGGGTATTTATGTCATTTCCTGATGGGCCATCGTAGAGCATGATAACAGGATGGGGTCCACTGTCAGTTCCTGGCTAGTTCAGGCTGTTTCCCATAACCCCAGTGACTGAGCAGTGCCGCCAGGGGAGCTGGAGCTGTGGTGCATCCTGCTTCCACACACACACACCTGGCTCATGCAGGAAGTGAGGGACCATCCCAGAGGGGTTGGGTGTGCCCTATGAACCACAGGCCTTTCACTGGCTTTGCAAGAGAGTCAAGAGCAAGTAAAAACATCCAGTTTGTGAAGTATTTGCTCTTCCAAATGGCCTGGAGACCCTGGTTCCCACCCACTGCCTTGCTGGTGAGGGAGACAGCACTGAGTTCAACCACAGCTCCACCGAAGCCTGTCTCTTGCCTCCAACAGTGGCCAATGCCTGGGGAAGAGCAGGGCAACCTTGCACCATAAACACCCCTACTGCTCAACAGTCTGTGGCTCACATCACTCTAAATTCCTGACCCAGAGGTTATTGTTGTGTTAACTGCAGGTTTTCCACTTGAAGGGCTGCTTAGA
The DNA here is from genome assembly GCF_009829145.1 of Chiroxiphia lanceolata. Lineage (NCBI taxonomy): Eukaryota > Metazoa > Chordata > Aves > Passeriformes > Pipridae > Chiroxiphia > Chiroxiphia lanceolata. The sequence continues at coordinate 14,458,272 of NC_045654.1, read as the reverse complement.
CTTTTGGGGATTGCTGTGTCTGGGGAAGGTTTGCAGAAGGGAGCCGCATTTGCTGATCATGGGCAAAGGCAACTTTTGTGGTCTGTGGACAATGAAAACAGCTACAGAGAAAGCTGGTCCTTCACATCCACATCATCTTAGGAGTGAATTACAAGATTGTTGCCACATCCCTGACCAGAGGTGGTCCAAAGAGCATCATTCAGGTGACAGGCAAGGTTTCAAATACTTGCCCATATCTAGCAGGGAATTTACAAGCTCTTATTTTCCAGACCTATTACCCTACTTGTCTTTTTGCAGTACTTTGATGGCAGAGAGCTGCAGCCCTGTTCAGTTCAGCTACACCAGCAACCCTGAGCTTGGCTGTGTTGGCAGCTCTGGCCCTGCAAAGGGATTTCCATCCCTTTGAGAGACAGACATTTTTTGCCTCGTATATGATGTAAAATCAGTCTCATAATGCAAGTACAATCTGTCATAATCTCTTGGTGCTCGGTGCCTGTTTCGGAGCCAGCTGCAGCTGTCACAGCCTAATGCTCCCTGCTTAGGGCCCGTGTGTGCACAGCTGGCTCGGCCTCAGCACCTGCCCTCGGCCCTCAGGGTGAGCTGGGATCCCCCTCTGGGCTCTGGGCGCTGGGACTTTGCTGCTGGTTTTATTTTGAAACCTCCGTTACAAGCGCGCCGAGGGGAGGGTGCCCTGTTCCGAGACAGCCTGGTTGGATTATTGGGGCTTAGAGAGCAAAGTGTCAGGTTTGTGTTTAATGAATATCTCCATCAATCATCCTGGCTGCCCATGGAGTAATTACCTTGCAGAGCCCACAGTGGCAGGTAGAGCACTTGGCTGGGGACACACAGCAGGCTTTATTAGAAGCCCTGCTGTTACACTTGTTATTATCACTTGCCTTCGATTCCATTCGTGCTCGGTGCTTTGCAGTGGCTGGCTGGTTATTCCCTCCTGGGGCTGCTGCAGCAGGTACCTTACCCTGCTGTGGTGGCACAGGAAGGTGCTCCCCCAGCCTCTGGGGCACACAAACAACACTTGCCCAAGGTGTGAGTTGTCTCCCCAGCTGACGCTGTCTTTGATGAAGTGCAAGCCAAAAGCACTTGGTTTGTGTCCTGACTCAGCTGCACTGCCTTGGAGTCTTTTGTGCTCACACACCCACAGCAGGGTATAGCCAGCTCTGAGAGACTCTCAAGAGCTGCAAGGGAGACAAGCTAGGCTCATTTTGTAAGGCTAATGGTTAAACTAACCCAAGTTCATTCCCTTTGTAAGCTCCAGTACCTGCAGTCATCTCAGCAATGACTTTGGCCCCTTTCACCTCTGCCATTGCTGGCCTTTACCCCTAAGCTTCAGTAGGATGAAATGCCCAAGCTATGGGCTTTAAAGGACTTTACAAGTTCGCTTTACAAGCTCCATAAAATTACAGATTCTCCCTCCCCACTGCAGAAGTACCTTGTAAAACATGTCCTGTATTGTTTCAGTCTGACAGGTCAGGCTGCAAAAGCAGGGCAGCATAATGGAGGGAGTGCATCTGGTACCCAGCAGAGTCTCTGGCTGGGAGAGGAGAAAGCAGGAGGGGATCATGGTCAGCAGCAAGTAAAAATAATGTTCTGCCTTGTGCTGTGGGAAAGCCCAAGGGCTCATCCCACCTTCTGTTTCTCCCTCTTACTGAGCAACTGTTTGCATGGTACATTTTGTTCAAGCTGTACCTGGGACCGTGTGGTTTGATCTCAGCTGAGCGCCTGGCACTGGAGAGAACTGCAGTGACCCTGCACAGCAACTGCCTGGCACTAATCCGACACCAGGGCAGTAATCCACAAAGCTCCTGCTGCTGATTGTGTGCCAGAGGTCTGCAGAGGTTGTGCTCTTCATCTTTGTGTGTTTGGGCTGCCTTGAACAGCATCAGAAAACAAGCAGCAAGTTCTCTCTTTTCGGTACAAAACTCAGCTGGCTCTGAGCAGGGACTTCTGATGGAAAGGGGGACAGGGAAGGGCCCGGGGTCTGTATCTTGTTTTCAAGGCTGGATAATGTGAGGGGCTAGGGAGGATGGAGTGTCAGGGCTTGGGTTCAAGCCCAGCTTTATTCTGCCCCACAGCCACACAAGCCTTTCGCAGAGGGACAGCAGGTTTTCCAAAGAGCTTATCACTCTCAGCCTCCTCAGCTTCCCGACTCCAACAGCTCCTATCAACTTCTGCCCCTTTCCTTCCCCAGAAAACCTCCTTCTGCTGGGCTCTGCCTGGTCCCAGGCTCAGGGATGAAGTTCATCCCGAGCAGAGGCAGCATGTGCCTCCAGCAGGCAGGACCCTGCAGGGCTGCATCCCACAGGGCTGCATCCCACAGGGCTGGATCCCACAGGGCTCCATCCCACAGGGCTCCATCCCACAGGGCTCCATCCCACAGGGCTTCATCCCACAGGGCTTCATCCCACAGGGCTCCATCCCACAGGGCTGCATCCCACAGGGCTTCATCCCACAGAGCTTCATCCCACAGGGCTTCATCCCACAGGGCTGGATCCCACAGGGCTCCATCCCACAGGGCTGCATCCCACAGTCCTGCTCTGGCCTGGCTGTGTGTCTGCAGGCTCCCTGATAGTTACTGGCCCTTCCAGCTAACTTAAATCTGCAGTGGCAGTGCCAATGTAGCTGCGATATTTTTTAGATGTTCAAGAGGACAAAGTTGATATGTGATTCCCCTGCTCACCCTTCTGCTAACTTTGGACGCAAACTGTTTACAAACAGCTGTTGTAACATCCCTGAGGTCCAAAGGAAAATTCTCTGATACAAAGAAAAAGATCTTAGCATGGACTATGTCCAGGAATTTCATGAACAGAGCCAGGAGCTTATTCAGATGTTTCCCTTCTGGGCTCTGGGTTACCCAGGTCCAGAGATGAGAGGGTTTGTGGTTCACAGCAGCTGTGGCTGGAGCAGGGTGCAGTGTGACCTGGCGTGGGGCACTGCCCAGAGGGGGGTGGCCATCGGGGGACAGCCAGGGCAGGTCCAGCCCGGCTGCAGGGGCTCCTGTGCAGCAGCAGCCACCACTGTCCCGGTGCTGCCCCGGTGACTGCTCCTTGGCCCAGCCCTGAGCTGCAGAGCTGTCTCTGCTCCTGCCATCACACCCTGGGCAGGGCCAGCATGGCCCATGGTCCCCGGGGTGTCACCAGGAGTCCTGTGACCAGCTCTGCTGGCAGCACAGTTGGGCTGGCTGCGGTGTGCTGCACTGAGGTGGGCACAGGGTCAGTGTGGGTGCTGGTGCCTCCCTCCTCCCTGTGGGCAGCACACTCGCTCCTCAGTGCCTCCTAAGAGTGGCACATAAGGGTGTCATTCCCACTGTATTTAAAAGAGAAACCCTCTTGTTTTCTTGTCCCTTATTCGACACATTTTCCCTCTCAGTGCCTGACTGTATTCCCTTTCCATCAGCAGGGCTGGCATGAGGAGCTGCTTTCTCGCCCTGCAGAAAACCGTTGCCCAGCCACACAACAGGGGGAAAAAATAGCTTGTGAAAAAAAGGCAATCAGATCCCTCAAGCTAAAGTTATTTTTTTTAAAGAGTCCCCCCTTTCTGGAAGCAGTTTCCTCCTTTTCTAATTGGTGTTTCTGAAGGGAGAGAAAGAGGTCCCTGTTCCAGGGATATTAAGCCCTTTAAAGATGCTTTAACTAACAAAGCAAAGATTAGAGAACACGGATCAGATGTTTTTCCTATCAAAGCCTTTTCTTTCTTTCCTTTTTTTTTCCCCCACTGTGGATGTTTTGAGTCTCCTCTGGGCCGGGCTTCATTAAGGCTGTTAACTTCGTAGTGCTGATGTCTCTTTGCCCAGCTCACAGTTTGGGTGGCCTGAACTAAAATCTCCCAAAGGGCTTATTACAGGTGGTAGGCAGACAGGGCTGGAGCCTGGGCCACACCACATATCCCTGAGAGAAATGTGTTTCCCTGACCAAAAAAGCACAATATTATATTCTTAAAACATTCCAGCCCCGTCTGGGTGTTCTCTGCATGCATTCCTGTACGTGGGATTATTATTGTAGAGAATTTATAAAGTCATTCATTTCTCTGGAAGTGTATGACATGGGTTTTGGTTGAATGGGCCCAGTGCAAACTTAGAGCCATGTGGTGCTATAAAAACACAACAGTAAATAAATCAGCAGGGTGAATTTACACTTCAGCCTTCTGATTGTTTTTACATTCAGAGGCTCAGACTCAGAGCCAGAGTGTAAAATAAATACCTGTAGCACCGAAAATGCAGCGTCACACTCGCCTGCTAGAGATCACATCAGCAAAGCCAGGATACGTGCAAAGCAAGGGTGTTTACAGGGAGCTTGTGGTGACCTTTTTTTCTTTGGCTGCTTCCTATTTTTCTTGGTGATACCTCAGATCTTTATTATGGTATTGTCAGTCCTGGTGCTCCTGTGAGTGAAGGTTTGCGTCAGGCCTTCGAGGGTTCAAGTGCTCAATTTTTTTTTCCTGGGGGTTATTTTTATCACTGCTCCTTAGAGAAAAAAAAAAAGAAATCACTCCAGGCTGAAGCTTGCCAGCTCCTGGATGTTACCAGGAGGAAATCATGCTTTTCATCTGTGAAAAACGGGCATGAAAGGAGCCAGGAGATGGATGTCCAGGTTCTGTGCTTCCTTGTCCTACCACTGCACGGGAGCTCAGGGTGCAAGAACCAGCACCTGGGAAAGGAGCTGTGTGGGTTGAGGCCTCTCAAACCTGCCTTTGGTGGGAGCCTGAAGGGGATCTCCTCAGCACACTGCCAAGGTGACCCTGCAATGTAGTGCTCCTCAATCAGGGGAATTTCTGCTGCACTTGTCCCTGCATAACGTGAGGGTGTCACTGAGCTGCAGTTTCACCCACGGAGAGACAAAGGGTGAAATCATCTTTGATGGCATCAAATTGTGTTTGGAAAACCAAAGCTGTTCTGTGGCAAGTGGAACTTTCCTGTACTGAAGTAAACCTTTTCTGGGCACAGAAATGGGTCACAAATCCTGTGAGGCTGTAAAACCACCCCTGGGTTACCCTTCTCCTCGGGAGCCCCCTGCATACCCCAGGTTGCTCCGGTTGAATTCTCCTCTGCTGACCATTGCACAAAAACAGATTTTTGCTTTCCTGCCAGAAAAGCAATGAGGTTATTTACCACCTCAGAGCTGGGGCCACTGCCAGTTCCGATGGTCCGTTTCCCATCAGCAGTTGGGATCTGTGGCCCCACCCGTGTCTCCTCCAGGAGCGATCTGTGAGAACACCCCATTGTACCTGTTGGGCTGGAATCGCCTCTTCCACTCAAAACACATGCCAGGGGTGTGTGCTGGTGCCTCTGGGTGACCTGTGGCAGCTCTGTGCTTTTGTAACCCTCTGGCTGCCTCTGCCACACGAGGGGCTCCGGGCAGCCCCCCCGGGGACAGCAGCGGTGGCTCTGCTGAGCTTTCCTGCTCCAAGAGCCTGCTGTGAGTTTTGCACACTAGACAAAATACTGCTGCTGGTGAAGGTATCTGAGAGCATAAGAGAATGTGGAATTTGGCTCAGTTAAAGGAATATATTACTGGCATTTGCCTTTTCCATGTTTTCTTAGTAAAACAAATCTCTGGTCTAATAAAAGGATGGGAATTAAGATAGGTGGCTCCATGCCCTTAGTAAAAAGAGGTGGTTGCACACATGCACCTCTTGACTCCCGTGCAAGCCTGAATGTTCAGGCTTGGTTAGGACCTTGACAACTTCATTTTGATGGCTGAGATCAGATTTAAGTCTGCAATTCAAATGCACATGCAAAATCATGAACCCAAACCTTGTTTGCAAGAGAGCTCGTCCCCACCATCACACTGATGCTGTGGGTTTTAGTCTCTCTGAAGGTATAGAAACTCTGAAAACTGGAAGCACATCAATCTCAGTGAATGCATTATACAAGTTAGATTCCTGTTATCTTTAATAAGGGATTATTTTTGTTAGCCAGGCAGTAGAGTTATCGGATAGAAAAATGGAAGTATTTTCCTCTGCTGGGTCCCAGAACGCCGCCCTCCAGGAACAGCCCCCCCTCCTCCAAGCCCCATCCCCAAGATCGTCCTCTGCTGTGCATACACTTTTCATGGGTGAGGAAGATTTTGTTGAGTTTTTGGGTAATGGATCCTCTATGCTCACTTGCTCTCTGTTTGGATTGTGAAGGAGCCTTTCTAGCAAAGCAGTATTCAGTGGTGGTCTCCAGGAAAAGGCATTTCTTGCATTAAAAACAATAAAAGGCCCAATGTTTTACAGACAGATGTCCATCAACAGCTGGCGCTGGAGTGGGAAGAGAACACCGGATCTTCTCCATCGTCACAGTGCTGGGGCTATGCACAGCCACTTGTTTATTTAACAAGCTGCATTATTAAACTGGGCCTTGGGTTGTGAGTGGAAGCTCAACCCCCCGAAAAGCCACACGGACGCTTTGATCGTTTATCAAGACCTACTTAAGAGACTGTGCACTTCACCGGGGCTGCAGGGAAGGAAAGGGGCCAAGTCTGTGTGTCACCAGCTTTCACCAAGCTGGGCCTTGGACTCAGCCTGGCCCTGACTCAGACGTCTCTGGACTTGGTCTCGTTTGCAGAACCAGGTCCTCGTGGCAGCGTACCCTGCGAGGAGCACGGGCACAGACGGTGCCACCCTCCCTGTGCCAGGACAAGACTCCACTGCAGGCAGTGCTTGGGGCAGCGATGGCCCTCAGCCAGCCTCTCAAATCCCACATGCCCTTGGCTTTGAGCCCTCCTCTCTCCCTCCAGTCCCTCACCAGCCAGGCACTGGGTCGAGCTGTGCCAAAGCCCAGAAAGGCTCCTGGTGTGCCGGTGACCCCTCGGCAGCGCTGCCTCCTGCAGTGGGAACCTGGGCTCAGACAGCCCTGTGCCACCAGTACGTCAGTGCTCTCCACGCAGCAGCTGTTCTGAGGACATGGCAACAGCTCCAGCTAGGAAGGGAACATTTTATCCAGCTAAAACTGGCCAGCAGTTTAAAGGGGGAAATGTAATTACCCACACTTCAGTTTGGCCTTGACGTGGCATCTGATGTCTCTGTTTGCCGTGAGCACCCCTCGTGCCGTGGGAGGCTGTGCAAAGCGCTCAAGATGAATAATCCCATGTCCAAAGATGCCCTGATAATTCCAGGCAGAAGTTGTTAAACCAAGACTTTCAAAATACACTGAACATCTATCATTGTCCCACATTGTACCTATTCTTCCATCATCTGCAGGGAGGGTCTTGTGGGGGAAGCAACGTGAGGGTTGTGATGGAACCTGTCCTGGGACAGTGTCACCCCCTGCAAAACTAGCATGAGACCCCTCATTTGGGGCCCTAAATTGCTCCCATTAAGTCTTGTTCTCTTCAGGCACAGCCAGGGTTGCTTTTGTTTGGGCATTTGTCCCCTGGATTTTCTTCCATCACAAAAGTCTCTGGGTAAAGCTGGGGTCAGCTGAGCAGCTCTTTGCTGTGCCCTCCCTGCCAGCCCCTGCTTGCAGGGCCACAGCACATGGCTTCAGGGGAAGGCAGGCTCTGCCCCTCAGCACTGCTGAGCTTTTCCTGCTGGATCCCACAGTAAACCAGAGCCCTTCCCTGATGCTCTCTGCGTGCTGGAGGTCACATTTGTCTGGCTCACCCCGTGGGCACTGAGAATCCCTCCAGATCCTCCCGGACTCGCTGAGCCAAAAACCTGCTCTCAGTGACAGCAGCACCCGGCCCAGCCGCCCTCGCCAGAGCAGGCTGTGCCCCTGGAATCTGACACTTGGGCTGGGTGGCATCGCTCTGGCCACCTGCTACAGCTCCCCTGGCTCACGGACCTGGCGAGGCGGGCGATGCCCAGGCTGCCGTGGGGATGGAGGCCCTCTGTGGCCACCTCGTGCCTTGGACAGAAGATTTTGCAAGGAGGCAGATTTTCAGTAAAGGAGCACAGAGCTGATTCCATTGCCAGGCCAAAGGGGAGGTTTGGACAGGCCTTTGGTCTTGGAGTAACTGTGGAGAAAAGCTGTCCTGTGCCAAGATCTCTGCGCCCAGCGAGACAGGGAACGGGCACTCCCTGAGCCGAGCGTGTGGTGCTGCCTGCACTCAGAGGCAGAGCCTCCTGCCTCTGCTGGCACAGCACAGCCCCTCACTCAGAGCAGGCAAAACTCCTGTAGGTTCATCAGAGCATGAAATAAGGAGAAATTGCTAAAGCTGGCATTGAAATACAAGTGCTCTCAGCACAGCAACACCAGGAAAGACAGTTTCTGTGGATTATTTTGCAATGACTGCATACTTTGATTGTTTCAAAGAGATTTTACATTTAATTTTTTTTCTACTTAGCCAATTTATCTTTGTCCTTGTTTTCAAGAAGTCTAAAATCACTACAGCACAACCCAGCCACTGGGCTGAAAATGTGATATTCCCAAAGCTGTTATGTAGTCTTAGGTATTTTGGACTCTACTCCTGACAGAAGTAACAAAAACAAACACTTGGAACACATATGTAATTTTAACTAGAAGCCAATCTAAGTTTTAGGACCATAAACAGCATAATCATTATTTACACTCGACTAACTTGTATTTCAGTGAAACCTAAAACTTTCTGTTCTGTGCTCACAAAGGTTATCATTTCAAGTTGGCCATAGAATGCTTCTGCTAAAGAAAGAAAATGGAAAATAGGAAATTCAGACTCTGATAGTGCACCAAGGCAGAATAATTCAGCATTGCATATGAAGCTTGTGTTTACTCACTCTGAGGCTGAAGTTAATCCTATCCCATAGATCAGCTGCTGTACTGGAAAGGTTGCACTGGACAATTCAGTTTATTGGATTAACTGTGTGTGGAGAGCCACCAGCCCCATTCTTGGGAATTTCCACTGTTCAGCTCTAGACCTGCGTCACACTTCCTTACAGCCCCGTATTTCTCTTTCTGTGGTTTTATTCTTGATTAATAACCCTCAGAATATATTTGGTCTGGTGAGCAGCAGGCACTTGGCACTGTTTCACCCCTCACAGGTTCTTTCTGCTGGTGGCAGGGACTTGGAGAGCTGCTCAAAGGGACAGGCCTGTTCCCAGGATGTGCTGCAGCTCCAGGTGGGACACCCTGGGGGGAAAGGGGCTTCCCAGCAGCAAAAGGCTGAGAATGGGATCTGACACCATCAACACACACATTCCCTCCCATCAGCTGAGCTGCTGGAGTGGCTTTTCACAGTTGTGTGCACCTGGAGTTAATGCACTTCAGCTGCACCCTGGAGAAATGCAGCTTCTTGGTTGATGTTTCCAGAACAGACTGAACAGCATCAGTCCCACTGAGAGTCAGGGAGAGATACACTCTTGGTGCATATTCAAGAGAGTGCAAGCATTTTGGCAGTCTGCATCACAGCCAGAAGTGTGGAAGGGTTCCTATGAAATGCAGATAGTGCCTAGTGAAACTAATAAAATGGTCATGAGGTCAGGACAGTATTGCTGTGATTTATTGATCTTCACTGGTCTTTGTTTTCTCTCTCTCTCTCTCACTGACCACTGTCCTGCATACCTTCAGGTGGCAAACCTGTGGATACTCAGCAAGCATGCACTAAGCACTTTCTCACCTTTGAAAATGGGACTCCACCCTCCTACATCCCCACGGTCCTGGTGGGAGGTAACCTGTCATATGCAGAGCCCCTGAGTCTGCATGGAAATCAGTGCAGCTCCACTGACTCCTGGCAGCTTCAGCACCTCCATCAGCTGTCCCACATCGTAAGCAATTGAATTATCATCACTTCTTCTGTAAAACATTCAATGCCACAGCCAGACAGGTGCATCTGTGAGAGTTTATGTTGCATGCTCTCTACACACTTCTTCCTCTCTGGTTCCAAAGACCTTGCTGAGGAGCTGCACCTCAGAGAGCCCTGCAGTGCCCGGCCCTGCTGGGGGGTGTGTTTGGGGCTTTCCCAGAGGCTGAGCTGTGAGAGGGGATATGGCCTGGGCTTGGCCTCCCGCGACTCACATTTCCATCAGCAGACACAGGCTGCTGCAGACTCCTCGAAGCTCCAGGCAGATTTTCCGAGTGCTGCTCAGCTCTCACATAGCAGAGTGATGCCACACAGGGGTGCTAAAACTTCTTCTATAAACATCTTCTTCCAAACCCTGTTGTTGGGCTGTGGGAACCTACTCTTCTGTCTGGAGGGCAGAGCCAGCAAAGCCACTCCAGGGAGGCTGCCCCTGACCACCCAGGGCCTGCCTTAGCCCCAGATCTGCAAAATGATCTGATACCTCTTAGACCACAAAAGTAGAAATAAGATGATTAGTGGGGCAAAGCAGGCTTAAAAGGGATGGGAGGAGATTTGCTTTTCTCATGAAGCCGTGGTTAGAAATCTCTTTGGATAAAAGAAATCTTAAGTCAGTCAAACCACTTGTGAACAAATGCAGGTCTTGTGCCGTTGTTTCAGAGACAAACTCAAGCCAGACAGGGGATTTTCCTATCTTAGAGCACTAATAATCCAACAGCAAGTGCTGTCTGGTTGTGAATAAGCCAGTCTACAATATTGCATATACAATATGTCGAATAACTTGCACTCTGATATGGCTCAGGGGTCTATTACGTGGATCCCTTACAGTGTAGGGCTGGACACTTGATCACCTCAGAGGGTGAATTCACCTCCTCATGGCTGCACCGGCTGAGGGTCTGTGTCACCCACCGTGACGCTCACGCTTGCTGCCACGGAAGGACAGATGTGTTTTTTCCAGCAGCAAGGAGTGCCAGCAGGAGCACTGCAGCCTGAGGGACCCAGCCCTGGCTGTGCTGGGAGCCGGGCTGGCCCTGGAGGCACCGCCAGCCGCCCAGTGCCCGCAGTAACGCGAGCCCTCGATGGCTGCAGCCACGGACAAATAGTCATAAATAAGCAGCAAAGCACTGGGGCTTGACAAGCCTGAGCATCCCCAGGGATTTGTAATGGGATATGGAGTTTTCACCTCCTGGTTCTCTGGTTCACATTCAAATCCAGCCTGCTCCAAAGTGACCAAAGGTCATTGCCAGGCTCAGTCGCCCGTGTGAAGACATAAATGGCCTCATTTCTCTAATTCCTGAAGCGAGGCCAGGGGGAGGACGGATTTGTTTGGTTTTATGATCCTGGTGGAACAGCCCAACAGCAAGGCTCTCTGTGAGCCTCTCTGTTGCAGGCCCCATCCTGGCTGTGTCTGGTTGCCTGGACACCTCCCCGGCAGCTCCCAGGCACTACCCTGCTCCAGCCATGGGGCACAGAGGGACTGGCCTTACTCACACCTCATTTTACTGCTTCCAGATAGAAAGCTAAGCAAGAGTGTGTATTTTTGGTGTTGTCCTTCTGTACGGGGCCTGGGAGATTTGCTACAAGTGTGAAACTCCACTGTTTAAGCACAGATCTTCAGCCCTGTCCCCAGAGCTTGGTCTTGGTCCCTGTGGCCCAGACGTCACGGGAGGGTGACAAACGGGTCCTTCTAACCAAACTTTGCATAAAAGCAATTGCAGTGGTGCAGGTGCCCCATGGTTAGTCCTGGAGAGCCTGGGCATGGACCATGTGGGCTTTGATTTTCTTAGTGACTTGTCCTCTTCCCACAAGCTGGGAACAGAGAAAGGGCATCTGTACCCCTGCTCTGTCCCAGTTTCACTCTGTTGGCAGGGAGGTGGCTGGATCTGGGCTATCCCTGCCCGGGCACCCCTGCAGGACCACCGTGCTGGTGCTCCCATCCTGCCCTGGGCCTTTGCAGCGGCCCCCAAGCCCACACATTTCTCATACTAGTCAGCAGGGGATAGGATTCATTTTCCCTCTGTGGTGATCACCAGAGCAGCTCGGGGCCAACACACGGACCTGCAGAGGTTTGGAGCTTGCTCTGGATTCCCAGGCACGGAGGTGTTGTATAAATATCCCTTATTATTACGGTGCTCTATTAATAACCACCTTGGGGAACAATGAGAGCACGCAGCAGCTTTGGTCACCCGATGCCAACCAGCCCAGCCTCCTCGGGGCCATGGGACATTCCCAGAAAAGCATCTATTTGGGGAAGCATAGCATTTACATGCAAGCCCAGGGGATGCCCAAGGCCTGGAGGAGGCCAGGCCATGCCTGTGCTCCTGGAGACGTGCTGTTGGGAGCACGGGCGCTCCCCACCGTCCTGGGCCCTCCCCACACCAAGCATGGGAGGTGTCGGGGCCTGGCCATGGACCTCTCCTCACCCCCAGCCAGGGATGCACCAGGGCTGCAGCCCAGGAACCCGGCTCTGCCTGTCCTCTTTCCCCAGCTGTGCCAGAGGGACAGGGCAGGAAGGGAAGGAACGTGGCTTGTGGGGAATTTGGTTCTGCCCAGACACTCTTTGGTTGCAGCTCTTGCAAAATTTGATGACTGTTCCTAGGGACATGTCCTGGGGATTGTCACGGCCATCATGGATATTGTCATTGATGTCAATGGTTCAGGATGACACAGCTTTTGAGCAGCCTTGATGCTCAGTCAGAAGGCATTTTGGGAGAGAGGTGGAAATTAAAGAGGCTGATAGAATGACCAGTAGGTGTCTTTCTGCAAGCCACTGCTTCCCACTTGGGACAGAGACAGAGAACTCACTGGGGTCTCCCTGCCAGCCTTGCTGCTGCATGTGCACCCAGCGTGTCCAGGCAGAGGGAGACATCCCTCCTCGTCCTGCTGGGGACAGGGCAGCAGGGTTCCACAAAGCATGAGGAGGAAAATAAAACAAAGGAGCCCAACACTTGTTTCTCCAGGAGAGACACGAGGGAGCCTCGCTCCTACTGGGTGTTGTGGTCCCTGCTTGGGATCCTGCCAGGTTCACCAGGGAAAACGGTACTGGGTTTTTTTTCACATTGTTCCTGATGGCTGGGCACTTCCTGAGTCTTTCCACTGAGGTGGGGAAGGGGAACGAGAGGAAAACAGAACCTTTTTTTATTTTCCTTCCTTTTGCAGTATCTCTGGGATCACAAAAAGCCATATTGCGCTGATTTTCCTGCCTCCGTTCACACGGGCATTTTACAAGGGCACAGGAATTCCTCTATGAGGGACACGGGCTCTTCTGATGCCCCGCTGCCAGCACGGTGCCCTCCCTGGTCCCCGAGCTGCCAACTCACCGGTTCCTGCTCTCAGGAGCTTGGGATGCACGCTGGGCCCCACATCCCACCTGCTGCCCCGGCCTGTGGGGGCAGAGGCAGGGAGCAGAAGCAGCAGCAAGCCCAGGGCCCGCAGCCCCGGGTCTCTGCAGGGGCAGAGGTGGGAATGCAGAGGGGCAGCGGAGGCTGCACTGCAGGGCAGTGACTCACCAGGCCCACGGGGTCAGGAAGGGCTGTCCCTGTGGGGTCGGGGAACAGGACAGTGCTGAGAACCAGCAGAACTCACCAGACACCACTTACAGCTGCTGAAGCTGCAGATCTCCTGTTTTCATAAACTCTGCACTGATCTACCCAGCTAAGGAGAGAGGTCTAAAAATGTGAAGGGAAGTAAAGGCTGCAGAGATTTGTGCTGTCTATTCATGACTGAGTCACTCAGCAGCCTCATAAAGAAGTTGCAGAGCTCAGCAGGTACCCAAGGGGACTTTCTGTGTGATGTGAAGATGAAAAATCTCTCTGTTCATCACTTCTGGAAAAACAGACGTTTTGCTTAACCTGAGTTCTTGCAGGGCCTCAGCAGGAGCACAGCCCTGCCTCGGTGCAGGCAGGATGCAGCAGGGATGGTGTTGCTCACAGGACAGTGTGTGTGACCACAGTGGTTCCCTCTTGTCATGGTACAGTTTGCCAGCGAGGGAAAGCCAGTGACCCCTGGGCTGTTTGAGCAGGTCTGGGCTGGAACAGGCCTTCTTCTTGCCCCAAGCATGATTAGCACCTGAGCTAAGCAAGAGGACCCAGCTCCAAGCATCCACCACCCCCTAATTCCTCTCTGGTTCAGCTTTCACTTGCTTTCCCTTAGTAAGGACATTCTTTTTCTCTTTACCAACTGCAAAGCTGGGGAAACCTAATGCCAGTATTAAGAAAAATACTTTTCAAATTATCCTTTAGTTCCAACAGCTTAATGTCCTTACACATGCTTAGTGTGGAGTTTCAGCCTCCTGTGTCTGCAGTGGGACAGCCCACCCTGGGGGAGCACAGGACCCCTTTCATGTGGATATGTGGTCCCCTGGCCGGCTGCAGGGACGAGAGGCCACGTGGGGCATCGGGCCCTCCCAGGAGCAGTGCCCTCGGAAGGGCTGAGCACCCACAGCTGGTTAGGGTTTCAGGCTGCATCTCCCCGTGTTGGCACAGATGCAATGGGTGCAGTGATCCCTTTCTCCACGGGTGGTGGTGAGGGTCTTGAGGGTCTCTGCAGCCCCTGTGCTCCGTGCTGGCTCTGAGGACGTGGTGCCCATGACTTCAGCAGGAGGATGGCCGTGCTCTGTGCTCTGTGTCTCTGTGTGTGTGCAGCATTGAGTGCAGGAAGGGACTTTCCCATGGCACAAACCTGGGCATTCCTTGCTTCCCTGGGTGGAGGCTCTGTCATTGTCCCCCTGAGGTGGCAATGTGACTTTGTGCCAGGTGAGCCCACAGAGAGCAGAGTGGTTGTTGCAGCAACATCCGAAGGGTTTGTGCGGTGACAGAAGGGCCTTTCAGAGAGGACAGGACAGGCAGGGGCAAGGCTGTAAGGGGGTCTGCTGCTGAGCCCTACCTCCCTACTCGTGCCACTGAAGCCTGGAGGAAAGCAGCCATAATTCCTGGGGGTGACTGGCAGCTTGTCAGGTGCCTTGGCAGCTGCAGTGGTTAGAACTGCACCCTCACACCACCCCACCTGTGCAGCTCCTCTACATTGCCCAGCCAGCCCGCCTGCCTCAGCCAGAGTTTTCTGGGTGAAGGAATGGGTCACCCCAAAGAGGGGCTGCCCTCCACCCCCTCTCCCTGCTCCCCCGCCTGCCCCCTCTTGCTCCACAAATAAACAGGGAGGTGCTGACAGCTGCCAGCTTTGGCCAGAAGACTTTGACAGAAATTGAAGCCCCCACTGTGAGGAGGGCGAGCTGAGGGGGCTCTGTGTTTGCAGGGTGGCCAGGAGTGTGGGCAGGCTGAGGAGGCTTCTTTTTAAAGCAAATTCAAATACCAGTCTGATACTCACCTGAACAGGGGAGAGCTGGGAAAGCCCAGCCAACATTCAATTTCCTTTCTCTCCTTCTTTTTTCCCCTGAAGTAACTCATACGTAACATCTGGCATTCATCTCTCCTTTCCTTCACATGCACAGCAGAAACCCTGGTGTGAGTCATGTCCATTTAAATATGGAAGCACATCATAAAACCTAATGGAGAGTCCAAGAGGTGAGCTTTTATGTGGTAAAACTCATAGAGAGGTCAAGATTGTTTGGTTTGAACATGGGGGGTCACTCTGCACATGAAGGTGGTCCTCTAAACCTTTAGGAAGCCTTGTTTGCTCAACGCGAGCGCTCGGCCGCTGTCCCGCGGTGTCGCCGCCCGGCTCCCGAGGCACGGGGACTCCACCGAGGGGAAACACGGGGCTGCAGCCCTGGGGAGCCACGGCCTCGTGGAGGGGTCCCAGCCAGCAGCAGGAGTGGGGACTGGGGCTGCACTGACAGTGGGGTTTGGGGTTTGCAGAAGGGAGCGGTGGCCACGCTGTGTGTCCCAGCCTGGGCAGGCACCCGTCACCTGTAAAACCCGGCATGTTTTATGGGACAGCAAGAGGAGGAGTGTTAGCAGTTCATTTGTCCTTGTTAAACTGCTTTTTTGTTTTATGGACTCGGAAATAATTTTTGATGACCGTTTATTACTACTTTATTGTCTGGTTTATTGTGACTAAGCTCACAATAAAGCAAACCTTCTGCTCAGGACTGGCATAAAGATACAGTTTGATCTCTGAATTCTCTTGCCTGATACACATTTGCTTGAGCCAAAACCAGGCATCTGCAGCCCGTCTGGGGTCAGGCGGTCCCTGCCCTTCTCTGGGACAGAGTCTTGTCCCAGTGACTATCCCAGCCATGGGCTTGAGTGAGTCCCAGCCTGGGGAATCAAGGACAGGATCTGCCCTTCTGCTGCTGCGTTAGACCAGCTCAGAGCTTCAGGTTCCTCCTTGATAGTCCCATGGACAGGGATGATTTTGAACTGTAAGGAAACAAGTAATTCAGGGTTATTAACCCTGGGTTATATAAATGTGGATGCTCAGTATAGCCAACATGACAACCAGCTCTCTCTTCAGCTCAGTCTGGGCTGTGGCAGGCACCAGAGCTGGTCTATCTCATGTCCTCAAACACCTGCTCTGACCAGTGGCTGCAGATTTAGGATGCAATTAAAATAATGACAGCCAGGGGCAAAGTCCCTGACAGCTTAGAGGCATTAACACTTAGGGTCTGCTCTGTGGTCCTCCTACCCCGTCTTGTTTCCATTACCATAACAACATCTCTATTTACTGCCGGTGTCCCTGCTCATCTAGTGCTGGCGTGCCGACTGTCTTGACTAATCTAAGCCCCTTCCTCAGCTGTCTTGTGAATTTTCCACTATTTAATCCCCAGTTGTCACATTGGCACTGGATTGGATGATGGAGCCTGCACAGTCACCTCTGAGAGTGGAGGGGAGGTGATGGTCCCTGCTCGAGGCTCTCGTCTGCCCTGGGCTCTGCCCCTGTGCTGTGTGGCCCCGGGGGTCAGTGCAGGAGGGGTTTGGTGTGGGAGCAGCCTTGGAACAGGATCAGGGAGCAGTGGTTGGTACCCAACCAGCATATCCTGCTCCTGACCCCGGAGTTTGGGATCAGCAGAAGCTGGGCACCTCCTCTTCTCCAGGGATTCTGGGGATGCTCTTCACACCTCCTGCTCCCTTCCTGCACACCCAAGGGACCAACAACACCCACATCTGACACCACCTGCTCTGTGTCCACTGTGCTGGGGTTTATCCATCACCTGCCAGGCTGCTCCCTGGGGAGCAGAGCGAAGCTGGGCTGTCTGTGCTCTGGCTAATCTGTGGTTTCTCCTCTGCTGGAGACATTTAAGTGCTTGGGAGAAGGTGCAATTTCATTTAACGTTGCTCTGTCCTGTCTCTTGCTGCTTCCTGCCAAGAAACTGTCAGTTCCAGCCGAGCTTCCCATTTGCTTATTCTTTGCCATACCATGAAGTCTGGGCTCAGTTTGTAGCTCCTATAGCTGCAGGAAAACAAATCCATCCTGCCCTCGCAGCCCAGGGCTGTGCCTGAACTTTCCAGGGCCCTGAGTTTGCTCCTTCACTATTCCTTCTCTGCCATCCTTGCCCCTGCTTGCTGCCAAGAGGCAGAGAAAATGGGATCTCATGCTAATAAGCAATCCTGGTCGAGGTCTTGTTTGAACACAATCAAAAATGTTCCCTCTCCAGCCTTTTGCCTCGCCAAACCTGAGAGAAGTAGAAAAGAGTCCGTCGAACTGGGCTGCTTTTAGACCCAGGCTTGTGCAGCAAGGAGACAGGCAGCAGGTCACTGACACCAAATCCCATTACTCTTCTCGGGAGGGCATTTTTCTTGTTCCCTCAGCCCTGTTCCCCTGTCACTGTCTCCCCTGCTCTTTTTTCATTTTCAGGTACAAGCTCTGCTAGTCCGTCCAAGGGGTTTCCACGCAGGTCTGGCAGAGACGCTGCCATATGTTTTTCATTCTGATAACTCCCCTATGGTGTCTGTTATCACCCAAGTCTCTATTAAGATTATTCCTGTTATTGTAGCAGTCATTTCCCCCAGTACATGTGCATTGTATTGGAGGGAGTCATAACCACTTTCCCACATCCAACAGATGCTGTAGTCAGAGCGACTCCTGCTTCCATTTACCAGACCTTTCTACTAATATGGGATTTCACCAATAACCACAAGTGCTGTTCGCTCCTCAAGATTTCCACACTGTCATTTCTTGACTGTGTTAATGGCAAAACACCACCGAGAGCTCCAGTCCCTCGCAAAGCAAAGGTTTTGCTTGGCTTGCTTTTCATCCACTTTCCCATTCAAAGCAGTGAGAGACTCCTGCTCCCAATGGCTGGAAGGCTGAGCAAGAATGAGGGCACACGGACCTGGGGTGGGCAATGGCTGTTGCGAGAGGGGAAAAGGGCTGGTTCCCCTCGCCATAGGATTGGTTGAGGACAGGCTGGGGAAGGGGAGGGGGGTCACTGGATCTGATATATGGATTTAAGAAGAGGCCAAGGTGCCTTGGATGGGAATGGATGCAGTCAGGAGGGGTCAGGTTTCACTGGCATGGGTTTGGTAGTGCCTCACCACAGCTCTGCCTCTTGGCAGGAGGGTATGAAAGATATGTCCCTGCTTCCCAGGACTGGCAGCAACCGTGGCCCCAAGGCTGTTTTGCTCTGGTCCTGATTGCAGGCAGCAGCACCACTTGGGCTCCCTGAGCGAGGCAGCCTTGCCTGCAGCAGCCACAGACCCTTCCAATTTGCCCCTTTCATCCCGTGGCAGTTGTTCAGCTCGTACGGAAGAAAGGAGCTCCAAATGCTTTCCGGGCCTAATAATATCCATCAAAGCATTTCCAGGGCTGAGGAGGATCGAGGATAGAGGCATCTACACGGCGGCACGCAGAGCAGGAAATGGGCTCGGGTTTCCAGAGCTGCCTCTTCCAACCAGAGCAAACCACAGGATCACGGGAGGACAAGAGCGCTGCGCTCGTGGCTTTGTTTGCCCCAGAAGGAATTGATTCGATGAGAAAGGAAATTGGCTTTCTTTAATCTGTCCTTGTGCTGATTCCGCAGAGGAAGGCGTGAGCACTGGCAGTTCCTGAGCCTGCACCACCCCTCGGTGCCAGGCGGGGCCGTGCTGTTGGAGGGAGGGCGCTGTTCCCAGGCCGTGGGAAGTGCCCGAGGATCCCAGTGAGTGTGCTGGTGGAGGGGGAGATCCTCGCCCTCAGGGCCGGTGGCCCCACAGGGACGGCAGCCAGCACAGCTCAGGGCCCCGGGTGTGTCACGGGTCCCCTTCCATGTGCCTTCTCAAGTGACAGGGGTCCCACTGCTGGCTTCACACAGCCAGGTTTTCTCCGGCAAAAGCCATGAGGAAGGAAACAGCTGTGCTGCTTCTCACCTCTGGGGAGCCGGACTGTGCCCTTCACACCTCCTGTCCAAGCCCTGTCTCTGAACCCAGCAGGACAAGAAGGAGGATGTTCCTCATGCCTCAGCCATGTGTGTGAGTGCAGGTTAGATTTGAACAGCCTTTTCCACTAAAAGTATTATTTGATAAAATCACAGAAATGTAAAAATTCCTTGGGAATGTGGATTCCTGAATGGTTCCAGGCTGGCGCTTTAACTAGAAAGGGGGAAATGGAATTAATGAGTAGGAAGAACAAAAACTACAAAGTCAGAGAAGAGCTAGAAATGGTGCAGTGTACTTTGTACAACAAGCCTACAGTAAATAACTTATACAAAACCTAAGCCAAGATTATCCTGGATCCCTTTCAATGCCAAACAGCTCTCGAAGGTGACTAAACATCATCACTGTTGTTTGCCTGGAAGGACATTGAGATGCAACCAGCAAAGGGATTTAGATGTGCCAGCAATCTTGGGCACCCCATGCTGAAGTTGTTTGAGGCATCAAGGGGCAGGACTGGGAGCCTGAGACTTGCTCTGCTCTGCTTCATCATGCTTGTTTAGTGACACACCACTGCCCTTCGCAGGGCTGTGGCAAGGATTACAGAGCCTATTATAAGGGCTTCCTGGCAGCTGGGGAGGTCCTGCCCCTTCCTTTCTGTGAGATGCCCGTTGAGGGGTGCCGGGTCTCCAGCCAGGACTCTGCAGCAGGAGCCCAGAGGTGCAGGGCACGTCGAGCCTGCAGGCAGGGCCCGGTCCATCCGGTCCCTGTGCCTGCTGCAGCAGTCCTTGGCTCCAGCAGAGACAATCCACACTTCGGCAGCACTGCAGCTGGATGTCTGCCTGGGCTGATGGGGGTGGGAGCGGGAGTCAGAGCAATGGCCTGACACCCTCAGGATCCTTCTGCCTGGGGAGAGGGTGTGCTGTCAGTAATACTGGTGTGGCTCTGCAGGCAGACAGAAAGGACCATCTGTCCTGCCTCACCTGCCCCCACCAGGTCACAAAATCCCCTGAAAACAGGCACAACCACAAGAGGGTAAAGTGACAAGGAGCAAAAGGAGTAAGGGGAAGAGAAAGGACCAAAGCAGGCTGGCAGAAGTGCCACTGCTTTTTCTCAGACAGACATGGGCTCCAGG
Organism: Chiroxiphia lanceolata; assembly: GCF_009829145.1. NCBI lineage: Eukaryota > Metazoa > Chordata > Aves > Passeriformes > Pipridae > Chiroxiphia > Chiroxiphia lanceolata. The sequence continues at coordinate 14,438,182 of NC_045654.1, read as the reverse complement.
AAGGGTCTTGGGCTTATCCTCGTGTCTGGTCTGTGCTCTCAGAGGCTGCACTCTACAGCTGCCCTGGGTGACAGTGCAGGGCCCACTGCCTCTCCGCTGGACACGTTCCAGAGGGTACAGCTCCAGCATTGACGCAAGAAGAAAAATCTCCATGGTGTAGCCAGTTTTTATGCTGGATTGGATTGAAGAAGCAGCTGACAATTGGCTGAAACATCCGTCCTTATGGCACTTGGGTGAAGTTTGAAACATGTCCAAAGAAACCACCCAGCATGCAGGGAGAAGATTTATGCCAGTGGGAGCCTGGTAGACTGTGCAGCCTCCCACTGGTTGTGTTGAGCTCCACGGTTTGTTGTTTGTGTCATCTGTTTGTGCTAACACACTGTGTTGTGTGAGTGATTAACATATATCATCATCCGCCACACCAACCCCATGAAAACATCTGAGCTCCACAACAAGTGATGTTAATCTGTTCTTTGCTGGGGCAGGAGACAAGGTGGAACAAGGAATGTCCAGAGTATTTTACTGGCCTAACAGAAAAGGGAGAAAAGTTCTTGCAAGGAAAAAAATCCTTACAGGACAGTCTGCAGCAACTGCAGCGTGGGAGCTCCAGGGACACCACATCTCCCTGGCAGTGACTGAGCTCCACAATGACCCCCCCTGAGGGACGGTGCTCACTGACTGCAGCCTCTTGCTGGGGGGAACGTCTGGGCTCCCCTGTGTGGAAGTGAACCCACACACAGACAACCTGCAGGGCAACAGCGGCTGCGCCTGCACGGGTCAGGCCTCAGTGGCTGCATCCAAAGGAGAACCAGGCTGCCTTTAGCCAAAATAAATGTCTGCACAGGATGCTGCTGCGGCGCTGAGTGAATACAAACCCTCGGTGCAGCAACCACAGCTGAGTCATGTAGAATGCCTGACCTTCCCTCTAGCGATGCTGCTGCAAGTGCATGGCTTGAAATCAGCTCTCGCTCCACAGAGAGGATCACAGAGAGAAGCAGGAGGCGGCTGCTGTCCCTGTACAGCACAGCAGCAGTGTCCTCCTGTGCTCTGTGTGATTTTCTCACCCCTCTTCCTCAGATTGGTGTTGTCATAAGGAAATACGCTTCAACTGAGCCATTTTTGGCACCTCCAGTACTTCGGGGGGGAGGCTTCTTTCAGACTAAAAGCGCCTCATTGCCTGTAGCTGCAGCCCCATTTCCCTGCACTCAGGGAGCACAGGCGGCCGCGCAAGAGCTTCCCCCCCTCCGGAGGCGGGGATGCGCGAGAGGAAAGGACCAGCACGAGGGGCATGGGCACCGATTCGGTCATTCATTAGTGTAGGCGTGTGTCAGTCCCAGGCAGAAGAGCAGCACCCCCGTACAGAGCTTTCTGACAGCATTAATGAACGTTAATGAGCACAGGGGAGTGGACAGAGTGACTGTGCACTCAAAACAGACGAGCTGGGGTGCTCTCCTCGAGGAGCCCCAGGCAATGACCCCAACAGTGAGGTCTCCTTGCCCAGGCGACCCCTGGAGCTCCCAAGGGAGCTCTGTGTTCTGGGGCTGGGCGAGGTCCCAGAAACTTTACAGCCCCAACTCATGGGCTACGCAGAGCAGCTGTACTTGCAGGAGAGCATGGATATCTCACTGGAGAAGCACGAGCAGTTGTCAGGGTGGGGGCCGCGGTGGGAGGTGTCAGGGGAAGTAAAAGTAAAAAGAGGGCGAAAGGGAGAAACCCCCGGCCGGCTGTGTGCTGGGGGAGAGTGGCTGACAGTTTTATTTTGAGGAATTTCCCCGTGCGTGATCTCTGCATTGGGATCTGCAGGGAAGTGACTCCATAAAAGCAGCCCAAAATCCCCATGGCAAATAACATAGAGCCAAGGCTGGCAAGCAGGAGCAGTGGGAGGTATGGGGAGTGCGAGGGGTGTGGGAGCCCAGCCCCATTCCCCTGGGCCTGTGGAGCCCCGCGGGCTCCCTGCCGTGCCTGTCCGCAGGGTCAGGCAGCCCACGGAACCCTGCAAGCCCAGCTATAGCAAAAAAAACTGCTGTTGTTCATGAGGATTGAGCTGATTATAAAATAATTATTTGTTATTGGATTCTTTCATCCTTGGGATGCTTATCACCCTTCTTTTTCTTTCATTCGTTCATTCTTTCTTTCTTTGTCATTTATTCTTTTTCTCATTCTCTCTTTTGCTCTTTCTCTTTGTTTCTTTACCTTCTCTCTTCTCTTCTCTTCTCTTCTCTTCTCTTCTCTTCTATTCTCTTCTCTTCTCTTCTCTTCTCTCTCTTCTCTTCTCTTCTCTTCTCTTCCTCTTCTCTTCTCTCTTCTCTCTTTCTCTCTTCTTCTATTCTCTCTCTCTCTTCTCTCTTCTCTCTTCTCTTCTCTCTCTTCTCATCTTCTTTTCTCTTTTCTCTTTTCTCTTTTCTTCTTCTCTTTCTCTCTATTCCTCCTCCTCCATCCTCTCCCGTCCCACGCTCCCGCGCGGAGCCCCTGCGGTGCCGTGCGGTGGCCGTGCGGGAGCGGCTCCCCGGCGCGATCTCAGGTGCCGCTTGCTGCCCGCGCTGCCGCCGGGGCCGAGCCGCCCCCCTGCCCCGGCCCGGGCGGTCACGGCCCCGCTCGGCACCGGCCCCGCGGACCGCGAGCTGCGGCGGTGCCGGTGACCCCGGCCCGACCCGCTCCGGGGTGCGGCAGAGCGGCTGGGAGCGCGGGCTCGCCATGCCTGGCTTTTCGTTCGCCTGTCCTTATGGGTTCTGGCCGTCTTTCCGATGTCTTTTTCTGTCTCTATTTATCTTTTTCTCCTTTTCTTTCTGTTTTTCTTTTCTTTTCTTTTCTTTTCTTTTTCTTTTCTTTCTTTTCTTTTCTTTTCTTTTCTTTTCTTTTTTTTTCTTTCTTTTCTTTTTCTTTTCTTTTTTCTTTCTTTCTTCTTTTCTTTCTTTTTCTTCTTTTTCTTTTCTTATTTTTCTTTTCTTTTTTCTTTTATTTTTTCTTTTATTTCTTTTTATTTCTTTTTTTTCGTTCCCTTTCCTTTTTCCCTTTTTCTTTCTCTTCCGATATTTTTCTTCTTTTTTCTTTCTATTTTTTTCCTAAATCAACTTTCCTTTCCTTTTCCTTTCCTTTCCTTTCCTTTCCTTTCCTTTCCTTTCCTTTCCTTTCCTTTCCTTTCCTTCCTTTCCTTTCCTTTCCTTTTCCTTTCCTTTCCTTTCCTTTCCTTTCCTTTCCTTTCCTTTTCCTTTCCTTTCCTTTCCTTTCCTTCCTTTCCTTTCCTTTCCTTTCCTCCTCTTTCCTTTCTTTCGTCTGTCTTGCCTAGTTTCTGTTTTATTGTCTTTCTCTGAGACCTGGCTCACACACAAATTTGGCTTTGAATTTGTCAAATAGATTCGTTAATTCGGTTCAAACATCAGTTGCAAAAGATGCTGATAATCGCCGTAGTCGGAGTAATACAGAGGAGACTGTAATTATAAGAACAGTACTCATCAATAACGGTCTCAAATTAAAGGTCAGAAAATCCGTGTTTTTCCCGGGACCCGCGGGAAATTCAGGCTTTTTTCACCTGCCGAGATCTTCCCGTCTCTTCTTTATTTCCACCCTTACAACGAATCCGTAACGGCCGTGGCTCCCGTTAGTTGAACCCCTGCGAATCGCCATGTTTCTGCAGCAGGCATCGCCCCCCAGCGAGGAAGCGCCAGCCTTTCCCTGCGGGGCCGCGGGGTTCCCTCCCGGGAGCCCAGCCCGGGGCTCCTTCGCGGGGCTGTTGGCGCGGGAGCGTGCGGGGACACGCGTGTGCGGATGGTGCGGGGCTGTGTGGGGAGTGTGTGGAGTTGCGGAGTGTGTGGGCCGTGCGCGGAGTGCGGGGCTGTGTGCGGGGCGCCGCCGGCCCGCATCGCTGCCGTTGCCCCCGAGAGTTATTTGCTGCCCCAGGGCCCGGCGGGCAGCGGGGCTGCCGTGCCGAGGCCGAGCCGGGCCGTGCGGGGCCGCCCCAGCTCCCCTGCAGAGCCCTGCGCCCCCCCCGCAGCCGGGCCCGCCGGGGTACAGGGGCTGGGGGGCGGGAGGGACGGCGGGGCCGGCAAGGGCCGCGGGAGCGGGCAGAAAGGAGGGATCGCGGGAGGGACGAGAGGAGAGATGCCGGCGGAGGGGTGAGTGCGAAGGGGCGGGGACGGGAGGAGGAAGGCGGCGCGGCCGTGGGGCGCAGGGAGAGCCCCTCGGGACCGCGGTGCTGCCTGCAGACACAGCCTGGGCTCGGGTAGTGCGCGGGGAGCCCGTGCCTCGGTGTGGGCACGGCCCGGGCACGGTGCGGAGCGCGGCTGTCCGTGCCCGAGAGCACGGGCCGGGCCCGTGAGGAGCGCTGCGGACCGGAGACCCCTGCGAGGGAGGACGAGCGCAGCAGCCAGCGGTGTCCGCCCCCGCCTCGCCTCAGAGGTCTGGGGGGTTGCGGGGTGTCAGGCCTAAACAGGGGAGGAGGCTGCGCGGGGGAAGCCTCGACGGGGCCGGGGTAGGTGGTGGAGCGGCGGGGGACGCGGCGATGCTCGGCTCGGGGGCCGCCCCGGGACTTGGGGGCTGCCGTCGTGGGGGAGCTGCACGCGTTGCTGTACTCGGTGCCGCCACGGCCTTTTGCGCCGCCGGGCTCGAGCGTTTCGGGGCGAAGCAGTATGGGTGACCGCGGGGATGAGGAGAAAGGGGGAGAGGTCCCTGCCCTTCTTTCCCGTCGAGCTCTTGGCGTTTTCTCACCGCGGAGATGTTTCTGGCGGAGGGGCGGCAGGACACCCCGACCTCTCCTCCCACCTGCTCCGGCAAGGTGTGAGCTGCGAGGCGCAGAACCTCCGGGCTCGATCCAGACACACGCTCCGGCCCCCTGGACGAGAGCAGAGCCGGGGGCAGAGCAGTATGGCTAGCGGCGGGGTTAGCAACCCCTCATGCAGACTGCTTTGCATGCGGAGCGGCCGGGGAATGGGGACAGGCGTTCGCGGGGCCGGGCGAGACGCCTGCTAAACGTGGCCTCTGGTTTAGGCCCTTTTTGGGGGTGCAGGAAAGGGGACGACCCCGCTCCACTCCTTCGGTGGGTTCTGTCGCTGCGGGGTTCCCGTCGCGGGGCAGCCGGGACTGGTTCCCCCCTCCATCGTCTTCAGCTCCGCCCGGCGACGCTCACGCGTGTTGGAACCCCGCAGCGGGCTGCGAGGCCGGGCACGGGATATGGGAAAGGGGCGGCGGGATCTTTCTCCTCTCAGGGATTTGGGATTTCGGGGCTGCAGCCCTGCGGTTTGATGAGGACCCGCTCCGCTGCCGCCCGGGGAACAACGATTCCCGGCGGATCCCCTGTTCCCGGTAGACAGCACTCAGCCCTGACCCCGCCGGCCAGGTGGACAGGCCGAGGGCCGGTCCGCGCCCGGGCTGTCCCCGACGTGGCGCCGCTTACAGCTGGAGCTTTACGTAAGGAGTAGGGAAGGAGAAAGGGTGTAAACGTGGGAAACGGTGAGGGCAGTCAAGGGATGGACAGTAACCCTGAGCTCTCCGACTCTGCTGGGGCGTTGAATTCGTGTCTTTTCTTAATTTCCAGGGGAGAATATTTTCTTTGTTTCTGGGCAAAGGCTGTCCAGAGCCGGGCACACCTCGGGGAAGGGGACTCGCATCAGCCCTTGAGTTCCTGGAGGCGGCTTGGAGTTCACACGCGTGGCTCCTCGCTTTCCTCCGGTATTGCCCGGGGTGCCCAAACGAAATCCCTCCCCCTCCCCTTGTATTGCCGCCAGGTGAGCAGCGCGGGTCAGCACCGGGGACACTCTTCTCCCGTGGCGTGTCCGTGAGCTCGGGACAGAAGCTGTCCCGGCCGGAAGCCGCGCTGCCCAGCAGACAGCAGCAGGGAACACAACACCGATCGTGTCACGCTCTGCCCTTATGCCGTTAGCTGCAGGAACATATGCTCAAATATGTAAGGAGTAGTCTAGATTTTTCTCTGCAAATATTTTTACCACATCCAAAGATAATATTTCAACAGAAGAATCAAGCCCCGCAGGCTAAAGACAGGGCAGCTATATATAACCCGCTTGCTCACTCCGGCTCTCCGCGCATCGCTCGGGTATGCAACCCCCATCGCGGTGGTAGCCACCGGCGCGCCCCACGGCTCCGCCCGCCCGTCGGGGCATTTCCCCGGCACCCGGTGCAGCCACCCGCCCGGACGGACCGGCACGGGGCTCGGACCGGGACTGGTGCTGGTACCGGGGCCGGGCCGGGGCCGGCGCGTCGCCTTGCCCCGCGCCGATGCAGAGGAAGGGCCCGGGGGACGCCGCGGCGCTCCGAGGGGCCGGTACCGGGTGGTGAGTAGCGCCTCGCCCTCCCCGGGGCAGGGACGGGAGCGGGCCGGGCCCCGGCCCAGCCGGGCCGTGCAGGTGCTGCCGGCGGAGCGGGCTCTCGGGCGGGCTGGGCAGGAGCTCGCCTGCCGCCCCGATCGTTGCTTCCGTTTTCTCCGCTTTTTTTTGGCGAAGGAAATGCTCGAACGCCGAACGGGTGTTTTCAGGGTTTGGTGACCCGGGGCTGGGGGATCTCGTCCCACTCCGGCCGAAGCGGCCGCGGTACCTGCGCCTCAGCGCACCCCGACGTGCCCAGACCCCGCCTGCTGCGGCGGCTCGGACCGCGAGTCCCGAGGCCACCGAGCCCCCGGGGCCGCTCGCAGCCCCGCGGTGGATGCGAGCTGGAGGAAGGGAGCAATCCCTTCTCTCGGTGCCGGACATCCGCCGCGTGACGCCGGGCTCGCATCGGCTCGGCTCTTCCCTTCTCGTCGACCGGCTCCCGGAGCCGTGATGACACCGCCGGCCCCTCCCGCCCGCCCCGCAGCACATCCCATCCTCCCCGGCGGCCGCTCGCCGTGCCCGGGAGGCGGGGAAGGGCATCCCCAGCCCTTTGACACCGTCTCGGCAGGAGTTTCACTTCGCTTTCGCCGCCGCCGCCGCCACTTCTGCAGGCAAACACCCCCGGCTTCCATGTGACGCCTCCCAGCCACAGAATGGGGGGAAAGCGCCTATGAGGGAGACACTTACCCTACGTGCAGGAGAAAGGAGGGGACGGGGAGGCATAAGCAGGAGGTGGTGGTTGGGGGGAAGGGAAGAGAGAAATAAATTAATAAATCGGAGGGAACGAATTGGGGGGAGAGAAATTGAGACCCCGGGAAAGAAATTTATTGTGCCCCCCGGTCCCCTCTCGCTGCAGAGCTTGGTCCGCCGTTGCGGTGCTCGGCGCTGGCTACAAAGGGCCCCAGGGAAGTTTCTTGCTCCCCAGCGCCTTCCCGGGGTGACAGAGTTTTGGGTTGTTTCGGTGTTGGATTTTTTTTTAAGTTTCCCTCCCCCCCCCCCCCCGTCTGGAAGGAGGGGGGTCTCATTCGCACCTCCCTGGATGGTGCCGTAGAAAGGAGGGGAGTGAGGGGGTGGGAGGGGGGGCTCGTGGTGGGAGGCTGCCGCGGCTGCTGCTCCTGCATTGGTGTCTCCCCTATGGACGAAAACAGCCCTCTGTCTCCCAAGGCAAATGCTTTCAGTATCGCCTCTCTGATTTCAGTCGCCGCCGCCGCCGAGCAAGCAGGGAAGGGAGCGCTGGAGGAGCGCCGCGGCGGCCGCAGCGCGCCCGCCCGCCCCGGCTGCCGCCCGCAGAAGATGCACTTCAGCACTGTCACCAGGGACATGGAAGGTGAGCGCCGCGCTCGGCCCGCAGGGTGCGGGGACGGCACCAGCGGCCTCCGCGTGTCGGAGGGTTTTCGGGCGGCCCGGGCCGGCGGCCGTGCGGGGGCAGCGCACAGGACGCGGCCTGCCCGCGGGGCCGCTCGGAGCGGGCTTTGCCGCTCCCCCGGTGCGCCTGGGCCCCTGCAGTCCTCCTTAGAGAGTTGGGCTCTGTCCGTGGCCCGGTGGCAGCTTTCGACGGCTCCGCCGCTGGGACCTGCATCTTCTCGGAGGTGCTGGAGCATCCTCCGACAGCGCCAGCCGTGCCCGGGGCAGCGGCAGGCGGGGCTCGGCTCCCGAGGGCTCTGCAGACCCTGGCTGGCCTGGGGGCTGCTTGGGAAATAAAGCAAGAGACCCAGGGACGTCGAGGAGCCATCAGCACCGGAGGGGATCCGAAGGAGCGGGCCGTTCGCCGGGCCGGCCTGTCAGGCGCCGCAGGCCCCGCTCGGGCCGAGGGCTGCGTGGACGGGGCTGTCCCGGGGCTCCTCGGCGCGGGCCCGGAGCTTTGCTCTGGTCCCGATCCGCTCCCTCTCTCTCGCCCGGGGATGGAAGGAATGGGGGATTGCCAAACCAGATCCGCCTTCCCCTGTCAGCCGCGGCCCCGCGGCCCCAGAGCGAGGGAGCCGTTACCTGCAGCAGGGTAGCTACACGGAAATAAGAACCGGTTTCTTTCTTTGAGTTCCCCCACTCCTCTTTCTTTTCCCCCTCTTTTTTTTTTTTTTTTTTGGATAGAGGGGGTGACGAAGGGAGTTTGCTTTGCCCCAAGTGGTGTGTGGCGAGGGAGGCCTGCAGAGATAGATAGCACGGGCTTTGCACCGCCGCGGCTCTTGGCAGATCTCTTGGATTTGCAAGAAAAAAAAATAGAAGAAAAAAAAGGAAAAAAAAAAAAAAAAAGAAAGAACGACGGGCCGGCAGGCAGCGGGAGCAGCGAGCTCCCCGCCTGCCCCGGGGGGAGCGAGGCTGGGGCCAAGCAAAGCGGAAAGGGGGAGGCGCCCCGCTGGGCTGGGCGCGGGGCAGGAGAGGAGGCGGAGGGCACCCCGCGGAGCCGGCGCGGAGGCGGGGGCCGCGCGGAGCGGCGCGGAGCTGGGGGGAAAGCGGAGCCGGAGCGGAGCCCTGACCGCCTGTTTTTGGAATGATTTCAGCTATCTCCAGCCCCTGGCTCACCCAGCTGTCCCATTTTTGCGATGTTGCAGCTTTCACGGCCAACAGCCTGAGCAGCCTGAACGCCTCCGGGGGGTACCACCTCTCCCCCTCCCCGGGGGACCCGTACGGACAGCATGAGCGCCGCACTACGAGCCCTGCACGGCTCAGCAGCACCCCGCACCCGCCCGCCCCAGCCCCAGCACGGCTATCCTTTCGCGGCGGGCGGCGGCCGGGACCAACCCGCCGCCCCCAGGCCCGAGCAGCCCGAGGGCGCCGGGGGAGCCGCCGCGGGGCCGGCCGCCGTCTCGGGCTGCTCCGCGGGGCGGCCGCCGCGGCCAAGGCGCCGGTGAAGAAGAACCCGAAGGTGGCCAACGTGAGCGTCCAGCTGGAGATGAAGGCGCTGTGGGACGAGTTCAACCAGCTGGCACCGAGATGATCGTCACCAAGGCAGGCAGGTCAGTGCGGAGCTCCCGAGCGGCCCCGGCTCTCCAGCCGCTCCCTCCGGACCCGGGCACTCAGGCCAGCCGGGACGGCAGGGTCCGGCCGCGGGTGGTTGAATTCGCAGTTTGGGGGAAAACTGGGGCTGCCAGAGGGCGAGCCGCGGAGCGGCCCGGCCCAGCGGTGGCCGTCGTTTGATCCTGGCGCTTCTCTCGGGGCGAAATCTGCCGGCTCTTGCGGCCCGAAGGCCTCGAGTGCTGCGGGCAGAATGCGCGGGTGCTGCGGGCTGGCGGCGGAGGCGTGCGGAGGACGGTGGGCAGGGCGCTGGGTTTCAGCCCCGCTGGAAAGGGCGCTGTGCTCCTCCGGGCGCCTTCAGCTGCCGGTGATCCCGCACGGGACTTCGATCCGTGTTTACGGACGACAGTGTGTGCTGCGGGGGCGGACAGCAGTGGCACGGGGAAAAGACAAATGGAACTCTCGAACGCTGCAATACCTGCTAAATGCATGTTGTAGCACGGGTAGATCTTTTCCTTCCGGCGAGGACGCGAACAGACCCTAATTCTGCACCTTGAACCGTGTTCCAGGGCTGTTGCATTTCCCGATTATCGAGTAACGAGCCCGGCTGAGCCCAGCTCTTCTCGGCCCTGCTCCGGCCGCCGCGGCGCGGTTCCGGGGCCAGGACCCCGCTCCCGACTGGGGAACAAAGGAAGCGACCGATGCGATCGCGTTAGAAACGAGCAAACGTGGGGGGGGAGAGGAGCCCCAATTACGGTTGTTAATTATTGCATTTAATGGAGATCCCCGGGAAACGCCGCGGCTGCGGCGGCTCGGGCAGAGCTGCGGAGCTTTCCCCGCCAGGCTCCGGGCAGAGCTGCCTTCGGGGGGAGCGAGCGCATTGTTCGGGCTCTGACTCTTCCCCCGTTTAAAACGATCCGGCGGGGAGGAGAAAAGAAAACCAAACAAATAAGGAATGTCCCGGTGCTTGCTCCAGTTGTGCCCGGGGCTGGCTGCGGCGGGACGGCCGAGGGCGCGGGCCGGACTCTGCTCCGAACGGCCCGGTAGGAGCGGTGACCACCGCCGTGGGCTCCTGCTCTCCCGCCAGCGGTTTTGAGGGTCCCGAAAAGTGCAAAAAAAGAAACATATTTACATGCACGCAGTCATTTTGGTTTGTTTTTTTGTTGGGTTTTTTTGTGTGTGTGTGGTTGGATTTTTTTGGAGGTTTTTTTTTTGTTTTGTTGTGGTTTTTTTTTTTTTTTTTTTTAATTTGCAATCGGCTAAAACGGAAGGTGCCCGGTGCAGAAGCAGCCGGTGCCGCGCTGCGGGACCCCGGGCGGCATTTCCCGCAGACGGTGCCTGCCCCGGCGCCGGCTCGCGAGCTGCGCTGTCTCCGGCCGCGGCCCCTGAGCCCGGCGCCGAGCTCGGCGGTGCTTTCCTTTGCGGAAAAGGTCGTTCAGACTCCAGGCAGAGGCTCTCTGCAAACAGGAGCTCTTCGATCTGGCTTTCTTCGCTCTCCCAGAACAGCGGAAGAATTGCAAATACCCCACTTCAAAAGGGCTCGAAAATTAACCAACTCGATTTGAATCAGGGCTTCTTCCCTACCTTTCTTCTCTTATTTTATGGCACCGTCGAATCTCCAGACAGGCGAGTAAAAACAGGAGAAAAACGGAGAAAACCAGCAGGAAAAGGCTGAGGAAAGGCGCTGCTAAGCCTGTCTCTCCCAGCCTCTCTGGGCTGATCCTGCTTGTTTGTCTAGATGGGTCTTATCATCTCAGGTTGTTTGTTTTAAAACTAAGTTTTAAAACAAGAAACACCGGAACTGGAGCTAATGGGGGCTTTTACACGTTTAAAAATAATAATAACAGAGGGAGCGACTGGAAACGTCCTCCAGAGTTTGCTAAAGCGTTACAGGGAGGGAGACGCAGCCGCCCGATCCTGATGCAGCCCGGCAGTGCCGGGCCCGGACTGGAAGAGCTGCCGAGCCAGAGGCACGCTGCCCCATCGTCCTGCCAGACGGCCTTTCCTCCGCGGGGAGCAGCGGCACATAACAAAAAAAAAACCGGGAAGACGCACAGCAGGTCCGGCCGTGCGCTCCGAGAACGGGCCGGGGGGGACTCTCGATATCCGGGTTTGATCGGGTTGTTTGTTCAGGGGGTGTTGGGAATTTGGTTTTTCAACGGCTGCAAATCCCCTTCCCGGAATACTGCCCGCTGTCGCTCGCTTGATTTTCTACTCGGTAAAACAAAACCGAAGCTATAACGAGCCCCGATGCCAGGACACATCTTCCGCGTGTCCCGCCGGGGAGCCGCGGGCCGGGCCCTGTCCGCGGTGTGCGCAGATGGAGGAGGGAGAGACGGGCGGGCCGTCCCGGCCCCCTGCCCATAGCCCACCGCAGACAGCGTTTGTTCCACAGCCCCTCGAAGGAACCGTGCCCTCCCTGAGCGTGGGATCCGTGTCCCGGCTTAGCCTGGGGTCCCCGGGGACCTGCGCAGAGCAGAACGGCGAGGGGCAGCCCCGGGACTCGATCTGCCCTGCCCGGGAGCCCCCGGGCTCCTTCCCCCTCTCCTTTTGCCCCGCAAAGGTGCGGGAACAGGGGGCCCGCCGGGCTCCCACAACGAAGTGGAGCAGGGACGGGATTTTCTGGGAGATCCCTGGTGCTCTCTAGTCCTTGCTTGCCGAAGGGGAGCGTTCACCCCTCCGTGCTGCGGGAAGTCCTCCGCTGGCCCCGAGGGCCACGGGGCTGCTGTAACCGCTGCTTTCAAACGGGCATAGTTTGGGGGGTACAGAAGCTGCAGAAGTGGAAACTCCCATCACTCGTGTCGTTCTCAGGAGTTTCTAGATGTGCCCCCAAGGGCTGCCCGGGACTCCCGAGGCTCTGTTCCCGGCTCGGGTTGGGGTCCGCAGACAGGGTAGTGCCTTGCATCTGCGTCCAGTCAGGTCAGCTGAAAGGATGGGGAAATATGGGGAAGAATTCTTTTCACTTGGGTCTCCCCATCGCAAAGGCAGAGGAGGCACTTGTTCCCCCCGGCGTCTGCGTTCCACCGCAGCGGGGCATTCCGGGTGTCCGACACGAACGGTCCTGGAGCCGGCAGGAGAGGCAGGACTGCTCCGGCTCACCCTTTGGGATGCTGCCGAGGGCTGGGGAACACGGCAGCCCCTCTCCTCACGCTGCCCGGGTGCTCTGCCTCTTCCTCCGGCCGGCGGTTCCTGCGAGGGGACCTGTCATCGCAGCCGGGTGGGCATTGGAGCAGAGGGAGGGGAAGGGTACCTGCGCCGGCCCCTCGGGGCTTCCCGCTGCTCCTCAGCTGAGCACTTCACTCTCTCCTCTCTGCCAGGCGCATGTTCCCCACCTTCCAGGTGAAGATATTCGGCATGGACCCTATGGCTGACTACATGCTTCTCATGGACTTCGTCCCCGTAGACGACAAACGATACCGGCAAGTAACACCCTGCCCACCCGCGTTCTCGGCACTGAGGGCTGGTGGGTGACTGCCCGCTGAGGGCTGGTGGGTCACTGCCTGCTGAGGGCTGGTGGGTGACTGCCCGCTGAGGGCTGGTGGGTCACTGCCCACTGAGGGCTGGTGGGTGACTGCCCGCTGAGGGCTGGTGGGTCACTGCCCACTGAGGGCTGGTGGGTTACTGCCCGCTGAGGGCTGGTGGGTCACTGCCCGCCCCCTGCCCCTGCCCTCCGGGGCGCGTGTTGGTGTGAGATGAGGAGGAGACGCGGGATATGGCTGCCCTGGGGTCTCTTTCACACCTTTGCAATGAGTCCAGGGCTGGAAGCAGCTGCACAGACCCCAAGGGCTCCCCTGGGCCTTCACACGAGGCTGGCAGGGGCCGAGGCCGGAGCAGCGCGGGCAGAAGGGCAGGTTTCCACAGGGCTCAGGGCAGGAGCTGCCTTGTCCTGCCCAGAAGAGCTTTCCTTGTTGCACTGCTACACGCCTCCACCCGGCAAACACACATTACCCCTTGGTAAAAATCCTCCTGGTGCTCCTTGAGTGCTGTAGCCTCTTGGCGGGTGTCCCCAGGCTCTGCCATGCTCTCCTGGGAGCCTGCTGGGTGCTTGGGTGAAGAGAGTGGGTTTTGTGCTCCGGAAAGGCATTGGCCACCTGAGCCACAAAACCCTGCCCTTGTTTTCAGTGGCAGAGTAGGAAGGCCTTGGAAACTGGCAACTCACAGGGCAGCGATGCGGTCTGGTTTGGAAGCCCTTTAATTTTTAAGACAGTGAAAGGTGCATTATGTATTTAGCCTCAGATCAGGACGCCGAGCAGGCAGCCCGCATAGGAATCGCAGGGTCCGATATATAAATATTTAGACAGATATCCAAATTCTCAGGGCGTCCTAGAAATGTTTGCTTGTCAAGGGAAGTGGGATATATAACATCCAATTGAGTATATCTTTAAAAAGTAATGTTTCTGCTCAAGTCCAATGGTGTCTAATTCCCCCTGTGCAAACACTGGCTTTTAAAGTAAACACGTGTATAGAAGATTGGTTTCTCTGTTTTAAATGTTACTGTTGAATATGTACTTTGAAAGAATGAAACAAGGCTGCTAAATTCTGGACCTGCTATTAATCTACACACAACTTTCCACTCTTCACTTAAAGCCAGAACATTACTGTATAGAGGGCTCTCTTTCACCCTTTTTTTAGAGGAAGGGAGAGCTTCTGTGGCTTCTCTCCCGAATCTACACGTGTAGCTATAAATTTCCTCCATCCTGCAGATTCTCTCACGCCAGTTCCATCGGTGACCTGATAAAATATTATCTCTCCCCTGCAGCAAGTCTGGCTGCAGAGAAGAGCTTGTTCCTCCCGTGGCTGTAGGAAGTAGCAGTGATGGGGAGGCAGCACTTCCCCCTCACTGGGCTGCGGGTGCTGCAAGGGCGCGGGAGGGACCCCCCAGGGCCTGGCTGAGGGTGCCTTCCCTCCCGCAGGTACGCCTTCCACAGCTCCTCCTGGCTGGTGGCCGGCAAAGCCGACCCCGCCACCCCCGGGAGGGTCCATTACCACCCGGACTCCCCGGCCAAAGGGGCACAGTGGATGAAGCAGATCGTTTCCTTCGATAAGCTCAAACTGACCAACAATTTGCTGGATGACAACGGGCATGTAAGTGTTCCCGGGAGAAGATGTCCAATGCCGGGCTGCAGTGGGGGAACTCCCCGCGCCGTGATCCCCGTGGGGGATCCCTGCCCGTGCCCCTCACCAGGGCTCCGCGCCCCGATCCCGCCCCAGCCCCGCGACTGCCCCGGGCAGGGGAGCCGGCAGGGCCAGACTGCACTCTCCTCTCTCCATGCTCCGCCTGGATCAGTTATTGTCTCCTTGCTCATTTTATCATTCAGATCATTTTGAACTCCATGCACAGATACCAGCCGCGTTTTCACGTGGTCTACGTGGATCCCCGGAAAGACAGCGAGAAATACGCGGAGGAGAACTTCAAAACCTTCGTCTTCGAGGAGACACGTTTCACAGCCGTGACCGCCTACCAGAACCACAGGGTGAGGCAAAAGGGCCGGGCCAGCCGAAAGCGGGGGTTGGGGTCACCCCCCAGGTACCGTGGGTGTGGGTGCTCCCGACGCTGGAGGCCGGGCTGTGGTGTCTGGGGGCTGTCTGGGGGTACTCCCACTCCTCCTCCCATCTGCTAAACCCATTCCGGGGCAGCGCCAGGAACCCGATAGCCGGGGGCTGTGCAGAGCTGCATCTCTGCATGCCGAGGAAGCGACGTGGGCTCCAGCCCCATCGCCAGCTTCTCCCTGCCCGGGGGACCTCATTACCTATGTAAACCCGAGACTGGGGCTAGTGGGGGAACTACAGGCCTCCCGCTGCGAAATGTCACTCACAATTTGTTTGGATAAATTTGCGATTTACTACTCTAAGCTCGTAGCTGTCTATTCCCCCCCAGAATACAATTATATGTTAAAAACGAAACAAAACACCCCCACCCCAATCTGATGCAGATTTCTAGGCAGCAGTTAATCCAACTCCTTTAAATTGCACCAGTGTGATGTAAGGAGCAGGAATCCCAGTGGCGAGCGCAAATACGATTTCCAGCGGGGGCTTTTCCGCGCCGCTCCAGCCGCCTGGCTCCGCGCTGGTGCCGCTGCCCGGGCCGGGGCTGGGTCCCAGGGCTGGGTCCCGGAGTTGTCCCCGAGCAGCCGGTGGCAGTGCCACCCTCTGCAGTGGCTCTGAGCAGACCGACCTGAGGTCTCCTCGGGATGCTGCGGTCGGGCCGCACCTCACGCCGCAGAGGCGGCGAGGCCAGAGCAAGGCTGTGCCTTTAAGGGGCTGCAGAGTCCTCCCCGGCTGGCATTTGCCTGATGGCTCTGGACAGCTGCTCTTTCTCTCTGCTTTCTATCAGTTTGACCTCTAAGGCTGGAACTGTCACTGAGGGGCTTAAAGTTTGTTTTTCAACCCATTCCGGAACTCACAATCACATACTTTATCCATGGATTTGCTTAAATATAGAAAATGTCCTGCCTTCTCCCCGGCGAATTAAATAAATACATAAGTATGATTTATCCAGTGATTTGTCTTAGCTGCTCCAGTGGTGACCCATATAATGTGGCATTTTCTTACAAGTGCGTTTACTCAGCTTTTGCAGCCGATTCAGGCTGCCTCTCCCTTCACCTTGAACTCATATTAGGTAGCATGTTAGCCCTCATTTTCTGACAGAGAAAGCACACGATTGTGCTCTGTGGCCGAGCACGTCCCAGTTCCACCGGCCACCTGGACCCTCTCTGTTACAGCAGGCACTGCTGAGTCCCCAAGCCTAATCAGGGACACGTGTTCTGTCTGACCAGGGAGCCCCGTGCGCCACTCTGAGACATTTTCCCATTTCTCCTTACAGATCACACAGCTGAAGATCGCCAGCAACCCTTTTGCCAAGGGATTCAGAGACTGTGACCCTGAGGACTGGTAAGGCTGTGCCTTTATTGACTATGACTACACCCCACTCCCGTTCCATTTCACGTGCACCTGCCCAGCTTACGTTTGCACAAGGCCTGCAGGGAGTTTGGGGGACACCGTGTGGGGCCCCATTTGCCAGCTGCAGCTCACAGCAGCAACGTTCCAAGTGTTCTTTCCATTGGACCATTGGCTCTGTGTTACTTCTCCATCTCTTCTTCCAGGCCCAGGAACCACAGGCCAGGGGCTCTTCCTCTCATGAGTGCTTTTGCCAGATCCCGGAATCCAGTCTCTTCCCCGGCCCACCAGAATGGGACAGAGAAAGGTGAGAGCCCCCACTGGCCAGGCCAGCCCGTCACCTGGGCCCTGCTGGCCTGCACGGCCCCCACATGCATGTTCGGGGCCAGCTTTGCTCCTCACGCTGGTGCACAGCCCCACTGCTAACCAGCTTTGCACTATGCCCGTTTTTTGAACAAAAATAGCCACCTTCATAGCCTAATTAATTCTTGCTCGGACTACAGCACTGACTGTTGTACTCAAGCAAGTTTGCTGCTTTATAAAATACCACCCTTTGCCTTTAGTGTCCCCTTTTCGACTTTTTGGCAACAAACTCAGCTTTTCAGGCAGGGATGCAGTGCTGGCCACGGGCTCCCCCTCGCATTGCCCTTTTAATGTGCCTCACGTTCAGGGCCCACCCGCTCCATTCAGGAGCTGCAGTCAGGTCGAACAGCACCTCTGCCCATTGACTGCTTTTCCATTACCCAGAGCAAACAACTGCAAAGACAACCGAATGCCTTTCTTCCAAAACACACTCCGGGCCTGCAAAATAAAGGGAAGTCTGTATTTATTTAGTGTTACACAATTGCAAAAATGTCAGGCGTGCACCAGCTTGTCAGTCAATTCAGCTCCATTTATCGCAGTCAGAAGGTCCCGTCCCGCCAGCCCCGCTCGCAGCGCCGCCGTTCCCCCCGCTCCTCTCCCCCGCGTGCCGGGATGCTGACGGTGTGTCCCCCGCAGATGCTGCCGAGAGCCGGCGGGACTTCGAGCGGGAGGCGGGCGGGACGGGGCTGCACCAGGCGGAGGCCGCGCACCAGCAGCTCATGTCCCGCGTGCTCAGCCCCGCGCTGCCCGGCGGCCCCGGCGGGCTGGTGCCGCTGTCCGGGCCGGGGGGCGGCCGGCCGAGCCCCCCGCACCACGAACTGCGCCTGGAGCCCGCCGCGTCCGAGCCGCTGCACCACCACCCCTACAAGTACCCGCCGGCCGCCTACGACCACTACCTGGGCGCCAAGAGCCGGCCCGCGCCCTACCCCCTGCCCAGCATCCGCGGGCACGGCTACCACCACCACCACCACCACCACATGAACGCGGCGGCCGCGGCCGCGGCGGCTGCCAACATGTACTCGCCGGCCGGGGCGCCCGCGGGCTACGAGTACGGACCGCGGTAACGGGGCCGCGGGCCCGGCGGCACCACGGACACCGCCCGCCCGCCGCCCTCGCCTCCCGCCCCTCCAGCGACCCGATAGGCCGGCGCCACGTGATCGACAGCTGCAGCGACCAATCAGCGGCAGCCGGGCCCACGCGGGCCGTGAGGGGCCGGGGCCGCCA
Organism: Chiroxiphia lanceolata; assembly: GCF_009829145.1. Taxonomy (NCBI): domain Eukaryota; kingdom Metazoa; phylum Chordata; class Aves; order Passeriformes; family Pipridae; genus Chiroxiphia; species Chiroxiphia lanceolata. Next base: position 14,420,429 of record NC_045654.1, on the reverse strand, counting down.
TCGCGGACAGAGCCGTGAGGGCGGCGGTGCCGTCGCGCGGTGACCCGCCCGTCGGGGACCGTGAGGGCGGCGGTGCCGGGGCCGCCATCGCGGAGAGACCGCGGCTGCACTTTGATAAATGAAGCCATATGTCCTTATCTCCCGGCGCCTCCGCCCGCGCCGGGCACCCGGGCCGGGGACGGCTGGGCAGCGGCGGGAGGGCGGGCAGCGGCGGCGAAGCGGCTCGTGCCGGTCGCTCGGCCGCGGGTGTCTGAGGGCGGTGCGGGGGTGCCGCCGGTGCGGGGGTGCCGCGGGGCCAGTCCCTCCCCCCTGGGCACACCGAGGCTTCGTTCGCGGGTGGCTCAGGTGGTTCTTTGAGGGCAAGGGAACGCTTGGGATCCTCACTGCCAGAACAGATTTCCCACTTCTCCTCCGGCCCTGACCCTCCCGTGAGTTTTGGGGTTTACGGGGGTGCCTTAACCACAACAGCACGTTCTGGAGCTGTTGAGAAGGGCCCGTGGCCAAGGGGACAGTCACGTACAGCTGTGTTTGTGTCTTGTTTTCACAACAACAGATGCAAAGGTTTAAAAACCAGCCTGTGGGGGGGTACCTGCAGGGTTTAGGCTGTGTGTTCTCACCCCCTTCCCAGGCAGCCCCACACTCCTGCCTTCCTGTGGAGGTGCCTTTTAGAGGGACTTCAGGGTTTTTTCTCAGTCTGCCTCACCCCTTATATTTGGCTGACCCAAACTGCAGTAATCCCAAAGCACCCGTTCTACACCTACCTGCTTCCTGCATCTTCCCTCTTAATGCTGGTAAGTACTTTTTTCTTCTTCCTTTAATATCCTCCTTCAGTAGCCGTTCCTTGCTGTGGAAGGGATGGCCCTGTTCATCACAGTTTCTCCGGTGATGTGTTTGGAGTAGTTGGTTTCTGTTTTCAGATGCTCACCGAAGGCAGTCCCTTTGTGTTCAGAGAAGGTTTTGAGCAGCTCCTAAGCTGTGTTGGTATACAGTATTATGAACACTTTTCTGATTCTTCCATGTGACTCTATGAAAAGAAGGGGTTTATGTTTTTTTAAAGTCCTCTATTCACCCACGTTTGTGCATTTTCATTACAAGCCCTTTAAAACGTGTTCTTTCCCTTGTGCAGGTGGCAGTGTTAATAGCAATGTTTATTTTGTCTCTGGCAGTGGGCTTTGGGCTTCCAAAACTTTTTTGAAGGGTTTAAGAAGGGATACAGGCTACCGTTAATATTTTATGTAATTTTTTTTTCTGTTTAAAAAAATATATCTGGATCCATGAAAAAGTCTTGTGCAAGAAATATGTATTTTATTTGACATTTGCAGTGAATTTTGAGGTTCTTAGTGTCTGACTAAACCATAATTAATGTTCTCAGAAAGGCTGATGTCAAATAGCCTTGTGCTTATTATTAGTCAGTGGGAAATGGCTCTCGGATGTGCTCTATTGCTTTGCCGCTGTTATTGCAGAGTTTTCACTATGATTTGTTATCTGTAAACTGATTAGTGCCAAAGCTTTGGTCAAACGTTTAATGAAGTTGTTATATTTATTATTTCTTTCAAAGATTATGCAAACACTTTTTTTTCTTAATAGTTGGAGCATAGGAAAAAAAGTGAAGACAACCAAAGAAATCATATCTGCAAACAGTGTAGATACATGTAGATATTTGTAGATATATGTAGATAATCTTATTTCATTTAAATTGAAAAGACATTGGACAGTGACATTTATAAATATTTTTCTCTTCTTTCTTTCCTTCACTTCTTGTTTGATTATTTGTGTATATTTGTCAGTTTGTCTACTCTGAAGTATAAACCTCCCCTACAAAATGAGGTCATTTAAATAAGGAGGGATTTTAGTGTGAGCAAACAGTGACTGTCCTAGGTCATTCCTCCCTCCCTGCTGTCCCTGGTTGCCCCAGCTGTGCGTGGTTGTGGTGATCTGTCACCACCCAACAGCTTGCAAGGTTGGGGTTCCCAGGTGGAAACAGATCTGTTTGTTTTGGTAAGCACTGTTTTCTTTAAACACACGGAGAGCAACCCAAGGTGCCAGGACTGTGCTCTTACCAAAAGTGGCTCAAGGTCCTTGTCTTGACTGTAGGAATTTTAATTTTCTCTTTGTTAGAAGAGACGATCACAGATCCTCAACCCATGGTGTGGGCAGTGGGCCCTTTAGGATCACTGGTCTGTCCTGTGTGCTAAAGACCCACTACAGAAGTCCTGGGGCTGAGTGGGAAGGAGGGAACCGGCAGCTGTGTCAAGGCTACAGTCTGAACTATGAAAATGGTGCTTCCAGCCTTGCTTTTAGGCCATGAACATGCAAGGTCCTTAGATATATTAGCATGAAACATATTAGCAGTCCATTTCTTCTCATGTTTTAATCCTTAAATCAAGATTCCTTGGGACTTTGACCAGTGTCCCTCCTTCCATTGCTGTGTCCATCTCATGGAAGGAAGTGTTACAGATATGGAAAGCAAAAAGGGTTATTTTTCTATGACAACAAAAAATCCCCTTCAAACAAACGCAAACCCCGTAACTGCACATTGACCAGTAGAAGCGTTTTGAAAGTCACAGAGAATGTGTAACACTTTAATTTCAGATTGGTCACCTGTCAGCCAGTTAGTGAAAATATAGTCAAGCCTTATCTATGTATTGCAGATTCATTTGGCAAGTGACTTTGTACGATTTGCTTACATGTCTGGTTAAAGTTCACGCAGTACACACTGTCACCACAGCACATTTTTGGGAAGAAGGCAGCACTATTTCCAGACAGTGCTTCCACTTGTGTCACCTCAAGTCACACGGAACACAGTATTTGAAAGCTGCTGGTAAAACAGGCCCAAGCACGGAGGGTACAAGCACCCTTTGTCTCTTCCAAACAGGGCTAGAGAATAAATTAGCCACGTAGCTCTGTTTTCCAGAGGCACAGGCTGAGTTTACTGATTGCTCCAGAGGTCTGAAAACCGCATCACTTAGCTCAGTGGATAAATACAGGATTAGGCTGGTGAAACAAGGGCGGCTTTGGTTTGATCACTTACCCCAAACACAGTTTTCAGAAATGGCTTTTTGCTGTTGTTGGTTTTATTTTTTCCATGCTAGTGGCTCTGACTAACTTCAGTGTAGGATAGGAGCATGGGGATGAGACCTGTGTGTACCTGTGGTGGTCATGCACACTGTTTACACGCTTCATGGATATTCACTTCAGTCTTTTCTCCTCTTTGGGGAAATCCCAGAAGTGCTTTGGCTAGAACTGTGAAGGTGGTCCCCGGCAGGTCCCTCTCAGCATCCTGGGGTGTTGGCATCTCTTCAGTCAATCCCAAGCACATGTACACACGGCCATGGCTAGGGGAGTAACTGCTTTGGCTTCCTTCGTGGGACAGTGTGTGTAAGAGTTGCTTGCAGAGTGCAGAATGACTCGAGGACTGCAGTAAGCATAAAAAGGTATTCTGCAGGCACCAGGCTGCTGGGGCACTGTGGGTCTGCCATGAGCTAGGGGCTCTCAGTGCACCCCTCCAGAGGAGCTGTGGCTCAGGGCCCCCTCGGCTGGAGTGCTGTCCTTCCCCCCAGACAGACCTCCTGCTGTCCAGCGAGTGCGTGTCAGCCCGTGGCGCTGGGTCCCTCACCGAGGGGCAGTCACACCTCCATCTGGACTGGAAGGAATAAGAAAAGCAGGTTCAGTCGTGCTGTGTAATGTTCTGCCAGTGTAAAGTAGCCACTGGAAGCGAGTTAGGCACCCACAGGTTAGGGCTGGGGGTGGAAGGTGAGCCCTGCTGCCCGGAGGAGTCAGGAGGAGCAAAGGCAGCAGTACCTGCAGAGCAGGTTTCAGCACCTTCAGCCGAGGAGCTCCAAAGCTGCCGTGAGCCCGTTGAACTGGGCTGGAGGGGGCCGAGCGTGTGTGTGCCACGGCCCTGCTGCTGCTCGGTGCTTTGCCCTCGCTCGTTTTCCTGGTGGGCTGCAAGCAAAGGCGGTTTCGCTGCAGCACGTCTGGGGCCGTTCGTGCGGCACTGCCAGTGCAGGCGGGGAGGCCCTGGTGTGCCCCGGGTCAGCCGGGGAGGCCCTGGTGTGCCCCGGGTCAGCCGGGGAGGCCCTGGTGTGCCCCGGGGCAGCCGGGGAGGCCCTGGTGTGCCCCGGGGCAGCCGGGGCCCCCCGGGTACCGGGGCAGGACTTACCCCGAGGAGGAGGATGCTGCGCTCGCTGCGGCCCGCCCTGCCTGAAGAGCCGGCTCCCTCCAGAGGGAAGAGCCGGGCATGGCACGCCGTGGGTCCTGCCCGCGCGGAAAACGAGTCCTGGGAGAGCTTTTGCAGAGCTTGCGAATACGCAGTTGGAGACGAAAATATAGATTCGTTTTATAAAGCAAAGAATGGATCTTTGGGGCACGCAGGCATAGTCGAAGAGGGGCAGTAACCTGTGAGTGAGACTCAGCCAGGAATGGTTCAGCTGTTGCTATAAGCTGGTTTTGGGAAGAGTCCAGTCTGCTCGTGTACAGGGCAGTACGTGTGTATGAAGGCAACGTTTTTCTAAATGTATGCATTTATTTTCTTCATTTAATTATTCTAATTAAATTAGTCGGTAAGATATTTAATTTTACACAGGTGTTTGACACAACTAGATGACAGTGACTGTACCCCAAGATTTCTGTTACTCTTTTTTCCTGCCCGGTATGTTGCACACATGATCAATGCAAAACCATAAAGATATACATTAATTTTGAAGAACACAGACATGACACATATACACTGTGTGTGTTTGTGCTCTCCGAAGCCCCACCGTCTGTGTAAAGTACTGTGTGTGTTGCATATGCCAGAAAAAATGCACTCCTTCCCCTCCATTAATAGAAATGACCTATTATAAATTTACCAAAGATACCATAGTTTTATAAATTGGCCACATATGTCTGCATAATATATTTATTATATCACATTTCATAGCATTTCTGTTTTATGAAATTCAGCCTTGAATTTGTCACATATGTTTTGCATATATGTGCAATAGTTGGCCAAGTATATCCGAGTAAAGTATGATAAATGTGTTCTTTCCATATGGGAAATTAAATGTTTTTCCAGATTTTAAAAAAAGCTTATTAAGAGCAGCCTATACAAAACAATTACAATAAATCACTCGCTTCTATTTAGGTTAAAATTACAAATTTGAACTAGTAACAAAGTGATTAAGAACAAAAGCCAGAAAAGTCACCTTTAGGACCTAATTGTGTAAGGAGACAGAGCTGCACAGCAGAGTCCTCCTCCCCAGAGCTTGTTGTGGGAACTGACCCAGCGGGTGCTCCCACAGGCAGGGAAGGAACCTCGGGGCCACGGCTGTGCTGGAACCTGCCTGCAACAGGGGGGCTGCACAGTGCCAGGGACTCAGAGGGACACCCCTGGGCTGGGAACTGCCAACAGGAAGTTAAAACCGGGATAAACGACATGTCACGTTTCCAGAAGCACCTTTGTGGGGGGTGTTTGCAGTGCCAGTTTTGTCAGTGGTTTTAGTTTGCCTGGTGGATGGGGGCTCTGCCTTTGTGTTTGGGTTTTCATCCCCTTGCTTCGTGCTCCTGTTGTCCCTTGTGCCAGGGGCAGGTGGTTCCCCTTGTCCCTCGGTGCTCCAGCCTGGCTGTCCCAGCACAGCAGGGCTGTGGGGTGAGCTGCAGAGCAGAGCAGGGCTGTGGGGTGAGCTGCAGAGCAGAGCAGGGCTATGGGGTGAGTGAGCTGTCCCAGCAGAGCAGGGCTATGGGGTGAGTGAGCTGTCCCAGCAGAGCAGGGCTATGGGGTGAGTGAGCTGCCCCAGCAGAGCAGGGCTGTGGGGTGAGCTGTCCCAGCACAGCAGGGCTATGGGGTGAGCTGCCCCAGCAGAGCAGGGCTGTGGGGTGAGCTGCCCCAGCAGAGCAGGGCTGTGGGGTGAGCTGCCCCAGCAGAGCAGGGCTGTGGGGTGAGCTGCCCCAGCAGAGCAGGGCTGTGGGGTGAGCTGCCCCAGCAGAGCAGGGCTGTGGGGTGAGCTGCCCCAGCAGAGCAGGGCTGTGGGGTGAGCTGCCCCGAGGGAGGGAGGGCAGGGGCTGCAGCGGAGCCGTCCCGTTCCAACCCTCTGAGCAGGGCACAGGGTGGTGAGGGGCGAGTGCAGCGGCCCCTCACTGAGCACTGCCTTACACATTGCTTTTATTTCAGCAAACATAAAGTGAGTCTTTCATTCTGTTCCCTTTCCTGCTTGTTGTCAACTGCTTCAAACCAGATGGGCTCAAGAGATAAAACTATAAAGACTCAATGTCTCAATTTAGCAGGATGCCAGGTCTGCATGCCATCAAAATATCTGAGGCAAAACCATCTGACCAGACAATTCTTACCCTCAGTGTTGTGGTGGAGCAGCCCGGACACTTTTCCATCACAGAGACAATGCATCCATGAATCACTGGGGGCTCGTATCAGCAATTTTTGAATTCCCATCAGGACAAATGCCATGGCCACGTTCTCTGCCATGTTTAAAGTTATTCCATAGGCTCAGCACACCCACTTTCTTCTTACCTGGGCCAGGATGTGTTTATAGCAAGCAGTGGGTGCCTGGAAAATGTACTTTGACTTGCATGGGATGACAGAGCTCTGGAGCAGAATAACAGCCAGCATTTTAGCATCCTCCCTAGATTGCCTGATCTGGACATAGTCAGGATCAGTCAACCCTGCTGCTGGCAGGAAAGGGAGCTCATTGCTGTCCAGAAAGCACCAAAGGGTTTCTATAGCTTTTCACTGCCCTCATTTATGTATCCTGGGAATAAAAACTAGGAGGAAACACCATCTAGCTGTAATCTCAGTGTAATGTAACAGCTTTTTTTCTTCCTTTTTTTTTTTTCCTAATATTAGAACTTCAATTTGCAACAGATAACTGCTAGGGTTCCACTATTCCTGCCATCCTTGTCTTTTTCCCATTAGGAATCTGGCCACTGCTGGAGGTGGTTTGCTCCAAGGCCCTTTGTGCTTTCCAGAATCTTCATATCACTGAACTCAGAGGGACAGGTTGCTTCTTTGTTTTGATTTACACCCTCATTCCCCTTTCTCCTCCTCTTCTAATACCAAACTGCAAATTGAATTCCTCTGAGGTAAGTCAGAATAAAGCAGTGCATAGCACTGCTGACAGGACATACAGATATTGTTCATACCAATAATCAGGTGAGCAAAACATTCACAGCTAAGAGATTATGTTTTCATTTAATTCATTCACAGCTAAGAGATTATGTTTTCATTATGTTTTCATTTAATTTGATACTGTGACAGCTGCCAAAATCCCCCAGTATGATCTTAATTCTGGATAGTTTTCTTCATGATATAAAGGAAACCTCCAGCATGCCCCAGAAGAGTAGGACATGGATAAACACAGTCCAGTTTACTTGGAAAAACTACTCTAGAAGGGGGACCCAGGCTGGAATTTCAGGATACTGGAGAGCAACAGAACCCCCCGTGCCTTCTGCTTTAGTCAGGGCTGTCACTGCCTCGGGAGCACAGTGGTGGTGCTTCCACATCCAGCTGTGTGTGTGTCCCAGCACTGCTGGAACAGTGTCTGGTTCCATCCAGGCAGTCCTGTGCCATGTTTTATGTAATGATCCACACTTTGACACCACAGACACACAGCCAGAAAAGGAAACACATTGATTTAGCGCTCGGTAATCCTTGGTTAATCCCCACTCCTTTGGTTTACATCACTAACATGGCTCCTGCAGTAGTCAGTGTTCTATCTTTGTTCTTGGCAGACTGAATTAAAGGAAAGATTTATTAATTTGTAAGTTGGCTTTGTAGATGCATCTTAAACGTGCTAAAAACAAAAAGCACTCCAGAAACCAGTATTAACTATAAAAATCTGCTCTTTTAAACTCAAATCTTTGCAACAATCCAAGTCAAGCTGCAGAGAATAATTTACTGGCTTGCTGAAGCAATTGCATTGCATAAGGCTAAATTTAACAACTGTCTCATTGCAGGCCCCCAGCCTACTTCCTTTTTCACTCATTACTACAAATACAATTAATCTCCTCTTTCCTTGCTCATCTACACTTAGGACTGCAATGCTTTATGGCTCATGTACTGATAAGAGAAAGGGATTTAACTAATGGGTTCATTTGCAAATAATGTTAGCGGGTCAGAGATCACCATTCATTCCAGTGGTGATAAATATTCCATGTAATGGCTGCACAAGTGCTGGTGTTTGGGATTTATCTCTATTAGTTTACGAATGCTGGTTGCTTTCTTCCTCTCACAGTGCCAAAGACAGTGATTCTTGGGAGGAAGCCTTTTGTAATAATTTAGCTGTCATCACCTTCACTCCTGAATCCTTTAGACCAGGTACAGGCTAGCCCTGTTCCTTACTGGCAGGTGAGATTCCAGAACTCACTCCAGCAGCTTAAGGTGGCTCTTCACTCACAGCCTTCCTGCTGAGCAAGTCAGCTGAAATCTCGGGTGATAACCATGCTCATGGCACAATTGTAACGAGCTTTAAATTATTTTTTTTTAATTAAAAAAGTTGTTACTTTAATAGATGCAATCAGACAACTGTATTTTACAATTATACTCAGACAACTGTGTTTTACAGTCTATAGCAACTGTCCTTCCTGTTGGAAATCATTCTTCTTTGGGGAAGTCCAGGTTAGTTCCTTAAGGATATAAAATTTTAGAAGATTCTAATTCACAATTCAACAATGGCATTTAGGTTCAACTCTAAATCAAACTAATGTAGTCTGGTTGCTCATTTCAAGGAAACTATAATGTGAAAGAGAAATCTGTTTATTGGGTGTTTAAATAAAATCAGTAGTGATGTAAAGTGTTAATGAATTAACTGTAATATGCAAAAGTATGAGCTGGATAGTGCTTTGTAATGGGAAGTATAGGATGGGTCTGTTCTTGCAAGCAGCTCTGCAACCTGTGTCCTTCCTCTTGAAGCTGATGAAATTCTTTACCTCTGTGTCTGCCTGGTAGTGAGATGCAGTTCATGCCCTCATTTTCAATTTGTACTTGCATGACTAAGTTTATTTTTAACTCTACCTAATCAGACAAATATAAATATTTAACTCCCAGCAAAAGGCAGTGTTAGATGTGACAGCACATACTCATCCTTAAGAGTATCTTCCAAAGGACCTATTAGTAAATCTAAACATCCCTTATGAGTCTCCACAATGACTTTAGACACAGACATTGACAGTAAATGGCATTTTTTAGGGAAAATAGTATACTCCAGAATTCCTGACTTTCAGGCTCTGATCTAATAGTGCTCCTGTTAAGGCACGGGGTATTAATCCTTTCTTGCCAGGGGGCTGCCACTGTGCCAGTGCAGAGTGTTTGATCAGCAGTTGTTTGCTGAGTGGCTGTAAGGGGCAGAGGTCTCTGCTCTGGGGCCCGAGGGCTCGAGCTGCAGGGGTGGCTGTGAGCCAGCTGTGCCAGGAGCAGGAGCCCGGCCCAGCCACGCCTTGGCACCTCACAGTGTCCCTGGAGCATCAGGTGCTCCTCACTGGCACTCAGAACAAGGGTGTGCTGGGCGTGGAGCTGCCCCAAGTGCTGCAGGTTTGCATCAGTCAGTCTGGAAACGGCTTCCCCACGCTCTCACTGCGCTCTGTGGCACAGAGCCTTCCTGTCCAAAGGATGAATTACTGCTCTGCCAGGACCAGGCTCCTCATTTCCTGCAGTAACCACTGCCCAAGGTGGGCGAGCCCCGGATTCCTTTCCCGCTGGATGAGCAGTAACCCTGCAGGCACTGGGCACTGCCCAGCAGTGCAGGCTGGACAGGAATTGCACCCCCCTCACACCCCCAGGCCAGTGTGGTGTGTCCTGACAGGACAGCCCAGTGGGAGCTTTGCCAACTCCCTGGGACGGGTCCCTGGACCACACTCAGCAGTGCTTTCTCTAGTTATTCATTGTATTGTTTTTTGTCAGTTCTGACTTATTTAAGAAAGGGGGAAAAGAACAAAAGAAAAGGTCTCTTCCAGCAGCAGCTTTGTGGAGACAGCCCCTCATTCCATAGGCTGGAGCCGTGTGTGCAGTGGGAGCAGCTCCTCCTCTGTGCGGGAGGGGATGAGGGTGGAGGTGGAGCACTTAGTCTGTGCAACTCTGTCTGGTAGATGTAATGAACACCATCACCTCCCCTTGACTTGGGATCACTCAAAATTAGGCTTTAACTTTCAACTGCAATGTGATCCTCCATGCAGCTACTGAATAGTAAAGAAATAATCAAAGAAATGCATTATTTAAACTGTCATTACACTCCAAAATGTGTAAGGCCACGTTTTATTTAGAAAAGCCTGGCAACAGTATCCTGATTCTGTTTTAATGGAAAGAACACCAGGCTGGGTGCTTAAGGCTTTCAGTCCAGCAGTATTCTCTGCCTGCAAAGCACAGCTGGGCAACAGACCCAGACCTTAATTTCCATGTGTGTTTGTCCTGAAATAATTTCCGAAGTCTTTGATGTTGCTGTTCACTGCACTTTTGGTGCCTTTTTCTTTGATTTCCAGGTCTTTATAGTGCAGAAACAATTATTTCCAATAAGTATCAACAGTGCCCAGCCTGGACACAGTTGCCACTGCAGCTTTGTGACCCAATCCAGCAGTGGTGTGGCTCTGAACACACGGGGGGGTATCTAAAATGCCTCAGAAGAATGCAAATGCTGCTTCATGAGTCAAACAAAAAACCCTCCGTGAATGAATTTTAGCTTCCACAACCCGAGAGATGACAAGTTAACGGAGCCATTTGCACCGTGTGGGTAGGGATTTACCCCAGCACTTCCCCTAAATGTTAATGGGAGTTGTGTGGCTGAATCCCACACTTGCCATGCTGATACCTACCCCGAAGTCTCCAAGGAGAAGGGCGCTAATTGGATTGCTGAGTTCAAATGCTGCAGCTCGTCAGTCTGTGGGAAGGATTTAGCACTGCTCTGGAAAGGGCTTTACAAAGCTTTGCAGTGCAGTGCAGGGGAAGATTTTTCCCTTTCTTTCTTGTGATTAATTGTGAGGCTTGAGGTGACAGGAGACATAATGAAATTCATAAGTGCCAAAGGCCGTCCCTAGTCACATTCCTGGCTGTTGGTTTAAGTTAGAAACTTGACAGAAGTGTGAACAAATCAAGGTTGTTCTGATAGCCTTTCAGTTACAGGGAAGAAAAAGTAACTGACAATGAGAAACCACTGGAGGTGGTTTAATGGGTATAAATTTTCAAGAAAGAGTGATATTTTGCACTGATTCAAATTCTTGGTTACATAAATGGCTTACAAACAGATGTATTCTGCCCCCACCAGAGTTTGAGGGATTCCAGTCCTTTTTCACAAGAGATAATGGCACAAGTTATTTCAGCAACCTGCCAAAGAAAAGCTGTTGCAAAACCTGTAGCAGAACCCAAAGCAACTTGTTCTGTGTCTTTGTTTGTGACTGGCCTTTTTCTGCTTGTTATGGATTTTAAAAGTCCTTCTCTGGAAAACAAAATTTGCAGCTTAAACAGGCAGCATTAGGAATTAACCTGGGACTCTCACTTCAGCCTGGAGACAGGTGCTCCGAGTTCCCTCCATGCAGGTTTGGGTTCCAGGAGTGCTGCCCCAGTCCCTGCTGGTGCAGGTGTCAGCTCTGGGTGTACAGTGACCAGAGGCTGATGCGCTGGTCCTTGGAGCCGGCTGCCAGCAGCCTCTCACGGGGGTTCCTGTGGTCTGAGAAGGACACACAGTGGACAGTTGCTGTGTGATAGTCCAGCACTGCTAAGGGCTTCAGTTTTTTCCAGCCAAAGATCCTGATGCGATGATCCCACCCTGCTGTTGCTAAAATCTTCTTGTCTGGACGGATGGTGATGTCAGATATGCCAGCGTTGACGAGTTCGTGTGTTTTGTAAACCTGGGGGAAAAAGTCACAGCTGAGTTCCAATTGTTCAACACAGAAGAGAAAGAACCTTTTGGCACCTTAGCAGGTGTAGTGCCCACCCAAACACACCCGTGTCACACAGCGTGGAGCTTTTCACCACGGGGGATGGTGTTTAGGGAGAACAACTGTAGACAGAGATGGAAAACACCTTACCTTGAGCCTACACCACCTCCAGCACCATTGTCTAAAAATAAACCCTTTATGTTTTTAGTTTATTTTGCATTTACTCAAGTAAAGCTCTGAGTCAAGGTTTTGAGCACCAGACTACACAGCTGTGCCCTTTTCTTCCAGCTATTCTTGCATGAGCTGCAATGTTCAGATCTAAGGCCATATATTTTCCCTGCTTCTTCAATATTCCCAGGCTGAGATTTGGAGCTGCTGAGTACCTGCTACTCATTTCTACTACTGTGGCCCCCCAGAAAACCCCCAATAAGCTGTTATAGCATCTACCTCAGTCTTGAGAAAGGAATGCTTCCAGGAATTGGGTTACAGTGTCAGGAAATCTGTATTTCTAGTACTCCTTCCTAAGAGACTTTTATTTACACCAAATTCCAAGAAGGGGATTATGACCAAGTTATTGATTTCAATCTTGGGAGCCTTTTGTTGCTGTTTGGAGACTACTGGGGAACAAGTTTCTGAGGGGCACAATTACACTGGAAGGCATTGGGCTTCCTTCAGGAGGTACTGGGGCTGCAGAGGACTTAGCCCGTGGAAAGAAAAGTTTTCACTTCACTGACACAAGTTTCTCTTGAAGCACAGAAAAAAAGCTGAATATAATAGGTTTGCTGTTCTCCCCTCAGGTAACTTGTATCAGTGAGCACTCTGGCTCTGAGACACACACAGAATGTGCACCCGTGTGTGTGTGTGTTGGAACAGCCCTGCTCTTGTCACGGTGGCAAAGGCACCTGTGGTGTGACCCTGGCCCAGAACCGCAGTTATTTGTCAGCACAGGTGGAAAGGATGTGTTTGTTTTGTCACTGTCTGTCTACTTAAGCTCGAGTCTGGAGCTGTCTTGTACTAAAGCCCAATATCCTCCAGTGCCTGTTTTAATACACTGTTGGTGTTTGCTGTTTGTCTCAGGTGGGAAGGGATTGACAAGCACATTCCATGGGAGCAGCTTTCCCCCTTGAAGGACATTCCACGATACACAGTTAGTACAGGATTACAGAGAACAAATTAACTGCAGATAACTTTAACCTTTACACTGGACATAGAAAACTCCAGAAGTGTTGGTCAAAGTTAGTTTCAGATGCAGTTGAACATATTTGGAATCTTACAGACACAAAGCCATAAGCAATTATTTTTTAACTGTGTAACAACTGCCCTAGCTACATACTCAAACAGAAGAAGTGTGCAGTTTGATGAGAAAAAAGGCTAAATGAAACTTGACATGCTCCATACATTCCTCTTTTAAAGACAACCTGAAGAATGTGTCTCCAACCAATTCAGAAGAGGACAGCAATGCTCAAGCCTAATGAGCAGCAGGAGGCTGTATGGGGGCCTTTTTGTGGGGCTGCCACTGTCAAACCTGTGCTTTTGGTTAGTGCTTGTGTTCCAAGCCCCCCAGGTTAGGCTCATGCAGCACGGCCTCACTGGAATTTCTGTGGGCCTAAGTGTCCTGGGAAGGAAGGATTTGTTCCTTCCCTCACCAGCCTGGCAGTGCCAGCAGTGCCTTGCTCTGGGATTGTTGGCTAATGGCTGCAGCCAGGCCCGGGCGTGGTGCTGCCATCGTTCCTGGCAGTTCTGGGCAGGATCCACAGAGCACCAGGGACACACAGCACTCAGCAAGCCACGGCTTGAACAGAGCCTGGCACGGCCCTGCCTGTGGCTGTGCAGCAGGAGGAACAGGGGGCATTTGTGCATGATCTGCAAATACAGGAGCAAAGCAACACCTTGCTCAAGGTATTTGCAGCCAGGTGAAATCCTAGTGCCAGCATTTGTGCCATCCAGGGACTTACTACACTAAGTCACTAACTACAGTAGTCTAATGCATACCAACATCATTCCCTAACCAGAAAACCAGCTTGTAATTAAGAAAACAAAGAGGTAAAAACAGGTGAGCTGCTTTCAGCCAGCCCTGACCAAGGACACTTGCATCTACACCCAAAGCATGTCTTTAAGCCCTCTGCTTATTAGAAAAATAGCCAAACAGCAGCAGCCTAAGCTTTAGTGTTTGGGGAAAAAGCCTCAGCAACCAAACTAACAAAACTTACATTACATCTTATAAAACTTTTTTTCTTGTCATATATAAAGGAGCTTCTGTGGTTATCAGATTTCTTAGTTCTGCTTTGTTTATTCACCTGCAGAAGCTGTTTACCTCCTACATTCTACCACAAACATCATCACATAATTACACTATCTCATCCGAATCAGAAGGCTCAGAACCAATCCCGGCATTTGCTGACAGTGATGATTTCAGCAACTTTCCTGTAGAAGACAATACCCGAAACTTTCCCCATAGCAATAAACTGTGCAGTTACCTTCATCATCCCCTCATTGACACACTGGAACATTGCCACTTCAAACAGAGCTGAGCACCATCATTGCATCATTATTTCTGCACCGGCAGATAGCTCTGCCCCGCATTCACTTATTAAAACCTCTTAGAATAAAAATAATGTGCCACTGAGTGGCTTTCCAACATCTACCATTACCTCAGGTACCTGGAATGTCAGGGAAAAAAAATCCCCATCTGGTTTATATTATTAATGCAATAGTGGAAAAAAACTTAATCTATGTCCTTGACAATCTCTAGTTCTCCTATGAAAGATGCATTTTATTAGGGCATTCATACTCGCATGGAGCACAGGAACATTGCTTGGAGCTTCTAATACTTGACATTTAAATTTCTTCTGAGAAAAGCTACTATCTCTGTGTGAGCTGCTGAGGGTGTAGCTAATCCTGCATCTCCTGGGAATGTGAATACCTGGTGAAAAACAATACCTGGAACATCTCAGGTGAACAACTGCTTTTCCCATGAGTTGTACCTGTAGCCCTCCATTAGGGTTAACTCATAACTGGAATATGCTGTGAAGAACAATATTTCCTTTGAATTAGGAAAAAGTTATGCTATGATTAATATGAAGGAACGACCTCCTCTCCAGCACCAGAGTATTTGAAGCTTTAAGAAGGCTGCTTGGTGTCAGATTCCTGACACCTTGGCCTTAGAGAACTAGTCTCAATACCAAGCTTCTTACTGGGATTGCTCACCTTCCTTCCCCTTCCCTGAGCTAAGGACACCACGTGCAGATGGTGACAGTATTGGGAGAAAGGCTGGGCAAAGATCACCAAAAAACCCAATAAACCCAAACCATGGTAACTGTGCCCCAGCCCCGTGGCTCAGAACACCTTCCCTGCCTGTCTCGAGTGCCCTGTTCCCTGCTGTGCTGCAGGTTCAGTGCAGCTCAGACCCTGCTGGGCCAGGGCCGTGTCCCCACACTGCCCAACACGCTCTGCCCCAGCAGCTGGCTCTGTGGGGATGCCTTCCAGACTCCACACCTTTGTAGTGACCCCCAGGTCCACTTTAAAGAGGGATGCTTTGGCTGTTTTAATGTTCATGAGCCTTTATTTATGCGCTTCATTTCCACACCTGGGTAAATCCTGCTTCCCCCTTGGCACTGCTGGATCACCTGCTAAGGTTGTCTAGATACCAGCAGTGTTTATGGCCATTCACTGAACTGGTGTCTCCTCCTAAACCAGCCTCTCCAGGTGTGTTGCTGGGCACAAACTGGTGCACCAGCTGCCTGATGTTGTGTCTCTGTGGGGCTCTGTAGGTGCCAAAGGAAGGTGGCTGCCTGAGCCTCTCGTCCTCTTGGTGCTGCTTGGGCTACTCCTACTCTTTTTTCTGTGAAGTATTTCATGGAATACTTCTGTCTTTCCCACAGTGGAAAGAAAGCTCTAGCCATTCAAGCAGAACCTTTAGAAAAGCAATCCTTTGTTTCTCATTTTTGTAACTCATTTATAATGTTTAGGGCATTCCGAGAGCTCGATACTACTAACGTGATAAATGAAGATACAGAGGCAATGGCTTGAGTAATGCTAGGCCTGTGTGCCTGTTGCAACTTTGGTAAAACCAGAAACATGTGAGAGAGGGGTTTTTTCTTTTTTTTTCTAAATCCTCACCATCTTTTGCTAAGTCTGGTCACATAGCACAGACATTCTAACCAGTCTGTGATTAATTAGCTAGAGATCTGCAACAACTCCTCTTCATGACTAAATATTTTTTTAGTCTATCAAACTGTTAGTGCAGAGTGGGATAAATGACACTAGAGGGCCAGTGATGCTGACCTGGAGGTTCTGTTGCTCATTGAGGCTCCAGATGCGAAGCACCTTTTCAGATGAGCCCGAGATCCCCTTGGTCCTCTCCGAGTCAAAGTCAAGGCTCATCACTGGCTCCTGGTGGCAAATGAGTTGGCTCAACGCTTTTCCCATTGTCACATTCCAGAGGACCACTGATCCATCTTCATAGCCAGCCAGAAGCAAGGGTTGGGAACCACAGCTGAGCTGATCAAGGAAAAAGTAAAATTGTTTGAGAAGTAAATAGTCTGGTAGGAAAATTACCACCCCGAGGTAGGTTCCAGTCCAAGCACCAAGAGAATAAATGAAAATGCTGACTGGAGTAGAAGTGATAAAGTGTTAGGAGTGTGAATGTCAAATCCTGAGAGTCCATCCACTTACAGAAGGCAGTACTAGGTACTATGAACTTATGGGGTTTATATCTACAGATCAAATTCTAAATTTTATATATAAAATATATACCTAACATACACACACACATATATACACACAGATATAGAAAATTTCTCTCTGAAAATGCAAACTATTGCCCTCTGCAACACCTGAAAGGAGGCTGCCTGAAGTTCTCAGGAGCTTTACTTCATGGTCTGAACTTTGTCTGCACTTCTTAAAGAATATTCTGCAGAGTAACTGAGTTCCTGTCAAGCACTGCAGCCCCCGTGGGCACTGACAGAAGTGCCATGCCAAGGATTGCAGTCCCACACTGCCAGGGGCAGGGTTACATGGGGGATCCTGTGCTCCAAGGAAAACACTGAACACTGAGGCACCAAGGGGTTAATGGGCCCCCAGTCCCACTGTAACCAATTGAAAGCTCTTTTGATTAATGATGTCACAGGCCAAAGGCCACGGCACCCTGGGCAGACACCTAATTTATTTAAGCCCCTGAAATAACTCAAAGAAGGGAACATTACTGGATTACGTGTCACACTTAAGGAAAATATTCATCATTGCTCCAGCCAAAAGACTAATGATCCCGTGAGCAGTGACTGCTTACAAGAGTGAAGATGCAAATCCCCAGTGAAAAGCAACTAAAAATGAGGCATCTGTTAATGCCAGTTATTTCTTCAATAGGAGAAGAAACATCAAAATAGACACTGGGACTCTGACCACCTCATGTAGGCACATCTAAGAAATGTATCCAGTAGGCTATTCAGATCCTTCCAAACACTGTCTGCTCCCACAGGATTTGTGTACTTGGTATTCAGTTCAAAACAAAGGTAAAGGACATAAAGAATTCATTTTTACCAGTATGACATTACTGACTGAGGTCAAGCTCGCTGGCTGTCAGTGCCATGACACAAACCTGCAGTGGCCAAAGGCTCACTGCCTCTATTTATGGTCCACACTGTTCTCCCACTGCTTCTTATTTGTCCTGGGGGGAGTTAAACAGGAGAGGGGTGGTCTGGTAACAGCCTCATGTGCTTCCTCACCTTTTTCAGCCCAGGGGAGTGTTTGAATGAGGAAAGGCTCTCACTGAGCAGGGAAGAATGTTGCCCCTTAAGAGAAGGGAACCAAGGGGAAATCCTTGGAAATGTAGGAAATCCCCTACATCATCCTTCTGAAGGGGTCTGTCCACACCTGGGATCTTGCAGGAACCTCCTTCTTTCTTTTCAGACCCCTTTTCCTTTGAAAAGGTAGGGAGCATGCTCTGGCTGGAAAGGCCCACAAAGCAGGTCTCTCATAGTGCCCGGAACTGTGAACAATTTTTCTGTCAAATTTTTGATTTACTAAAATAATATAACATCAGAGCAATGAATATATGTCAAATACATGTGAATTAATGTTAACTCATCAGGTATTTGGATCTGCTTTTTGATACCAAGGAAAAGTTAAAAAATTTAAATTAAATGAACATTCCAGATTTTATTTCTATTTAATAAACGATAGAACCTTCAAGGCAAAACAAAGTATTTCACAGGTACTTTTAAATTTAAAAAAAGCCCCGAGTTTAAGCATAAAAAAGCTCCACAATTATTTGTGCTGCTCTTCTGTCCTTAGCCAGTGAAACATGGTATGGAGGGGCAGGGTTGGCTCCTCTCCCTACTCCAAACAGCCCTCATGGAGCTCAGGGCCCTCGTGCAGATGGAGACACAGGTGAGTGCTCAGCATTTCCAGAAATGCCAAGCAAAAATATTTTTTTGTGTGTTGTGGGTATCTCAGCTTAGATTTGAAAACCAGTAATTTGCAAGTGAGCTCTAAGATTGGTCTATTTTAAAAACCAAGTGTTGTCTCCTATGAAATGTAAGTCTCCCACACTGCTTCTTCCTGACTTTGCTAACCACATGAAGTGTAATATTTCAATGAGTACATGAACTTGAGCAATGAAAGCTCTGGAAAGCTCAGGGGAGTTCTCAGGCTGAGACCTCAGCAGGCTCCCCTCACAGCCCTGTTCACCGCAGTTCCACTGATGGACACTGCTGGAGACGTCTCACCATGTAGGAAAGTTCAATTATAAATCACTGCTCTTCCTAAGCAGAACATCTTGTTGTTGCATTTGGATAAGTGTCAAGGAAGGAAGAAAAGGTGATCTGCTGTCAACTCAACAGGAATAATTGCCACAGTTTATATAAAGTAATAACTCGGCGTTTCCAGTTTCAACATGTTTTCTGCTCATTGAATTATTTTGTTTGCACCATTACGCAACACGATGCCTTCCCCAAGGAGAGCACAAAATTTAAGGGAAGACTGTCCTTACTCCTGCAAATCCTACTCCACCCAATTAGTAATAGCAGGAAGGTGTGAAACGGAAGGGACACTGTATTTAAGAATATAAATCTTCACAAGAAAAAAACTTACTGAATGAACTAGTATGTTTAAGGATAGACCTAGAAAAATAGGAGGGAAAGTGCTCAAAACGACCCAAATAAACAGCTTGAAGCATTTGGATTGCTTAGGGGAAGCCTCCCCCGAGCCTCGGTTGCCTTGTGCTGTGCAGAGCAGTCCCTCGTTCCCGCTGTCTGTTGTGTCCCTGAGCTCAGCCTTGGCTCCCTGGCACACAGGACACAGGATGGTCCCTGCCTGCAGCCCCAGCTCTCCCTGACCAGCCACACCAGCAGAATTCCTTCAGACCATCCTGGGGCTCTCTCCCTGTCAGCTTCTGTTCCAACTTGTTCGTTCCCTGTGCCCTCACCAACACCAAACAGTCTCTCAGGCAACCCCTGGAGTGCCCATCCCACGGGTCTGTCTGCACTGCCCAGCCCAGGTGTGTGCAGAGATCCTGCTCAGGAGGGGCTGAGCCCCTGCTCTGCTCTTCTGTGCTGACAGGGTTGCTCAGGGAGCCACTTCAGTGCAACCACAAACTGAATGCAGAGCATCACTCTGGTACCCCACATGGAATTATTTGCCCTTCAGGGTGTCCTGCTCCCCACGCTTTCAAACCAAGTTGCACACATTTGTAAAAGAGCAGACACAGCTGTGAGACTGTCAGGGATTAGCTGTACTTGCCTGGTGCAGTCTAGGAAGTTATGGTGAGTTCTCAGAGTCAGAATCTGCATGGAATAATTTACCTCTCCCAGTTCCCAGTTCTCTGCTTTATCCCCACTGGCAACAAAATTAAAAACTACATGAAATTAAGACTCTGCACCTGCTCTGCTTCCTAGAGGAATAGCAATATTAATGCATGCAGAAAATATGGCAAGACAGAGGACTTCTTATACAGGCAACAAAATTTTCAACACTGAACATTTCCTCAGTTATCTCCATCTTATTAAAAAGTGTCCAGGAGACAGAAAGCCCCATTCATTTCATCGGGCACTGAACACTGACTGCATTTTTAGGAGAAACTTTGTTTAATAAAAGCCTAATCAGCCTATTTAATTTTCCTTCTATTTTTTTCCTAGTCTTTAATTACAGCGTGGGACTTGAACAGTGGCCTCTCCTACTTTTGTCTGACGTCAGCAAATGAATTCCTCTAGATTTCAGTTGGTTCAGGACTTTGAGTGAAGACACTAAGGTCTCAAACTCTGATTGAGAATGTTTTCACCTGAAACCAACACAAATGTTGAGATGAGCCTGCAGGAACTACACATTTGGCATCAGCGTGGATGGTCCTGCAGACCTGTCACAGTGTGTGGTCAGGGGTTAAATGGCAATCAGCTTTGCCACCAATTCTTTGGAGATTTAGAGCCAATCACTTCAACTCCTTCCTCCCTCTACTGCCACCTTTTTCTATTACTTGTCATTCACTGTTGGCAGCCCATAAACATTACTGGCTAAATATTCTGCAAATATGTTTTTTTTTTCACTAACTGCTTTTATTTACCTTTTTGTCCAAAGTCAGTACCACTATAAATATTTTGTTCCTATTGTATGTCTGGAATAGAAATGTTCATAGAGTGCTTCCTCCTCCTGAGGGCATTGAAGTGAATGTAATCTGCCATTAAAATCACAGTTTTCAAGCAACCCAGTCATTTCTCATCATTCTTAATGCAGTGAGAAACCATATCAAACAAGTGGCTTTGGTAAGTCATTCATTTTCCTCTTGATTGATGCAAAAAGTGTATCTAACCTAAGGATATAAAGCTTTCCCTGAGCATTTGCAAATCTTCCATTAAAGCTTGGAAAGCTCTGAAAGTTACATTAAGGATGTTCACAAATCTTTCCCCCCTTTAATAGTATAATTACTTGATTGGTTTGATAATAAATCAAAATCCAAGTGAAGAAAGATTCATGTGCTTCATATAAAATGAATCACAGGGGAAACATTTCACAATTAGCAAGCACTCTTGCCTTACCTGCCATAACTTCAGACACATGGGCATGCCCAGCTTGGCACCCACCTCTGGCTTCAAGGTACAGACTGACGTCTTGGATGGCAGCTCCAAAACCTGAACCTGACATCAGGAAAACAAGAGGAGTTGGTCAGGCTCCAGGTCAAAATTCTGCTCTTAAAACCACGAGTCTTTTAAGGTGATTAAGGTTAGTATAAGCTCCTCCAGTAAAAACTGTCTGCAGGAAGATGAGGAATGCATGCTAAGTTGGAGCTCTAGGGGAATCTCCAGCTCTCTAAAGAAGTGCATTGTTTTAGGAACAGTGAGCACATCCTCTTCTCCACTCCTCCACTTCATCTGCATTACAGTCTTCTTTCCAAACAGTAGATGACATGTGCACACAACAGATAACACTGCAGACTCCTTAAACTGAGAACACAGCCCTGCTTCCTTTCTCCTTTTTCCCTCTCTTGCTAATTTTTTGGCTGTGTTCCCCTCTGGACACTTGCATTCTCTGCTCTGTGCTGTTGTGGTAACACAGAAGCAGAGGCAGTGTGTGTATGCCAGGAGGATGTTTTATTTCCTGCCGACTGCACTGACAAAGCCTAGCCCAGAGTCACTGGGCTCACTGGCTGCAGCAGCGTCAGCACACAGGTATTTTTAACACAGTGTTCTCTGACCCTGTTCAAAGCAGGGTCAGACAATGCTGTGTTAAACACCTGCTCTCTCTACAGAGCAGCTTCCCCTGTTGCTTGCACTGATGGTAATGAATTACGGATCTGGTGTTTTTCTGGATTTTTTTTTTTTAAACATTGGGCAAGTCATTCCTCTGCCAAGGAAGAAGCTCATTTCCACCTCAGGATGATGGCAGGCAAGATCAGGAGTCTGCCTCTTCTGTTTGGCACTGGAAGGTTTTTAGTCTTGACTGACGTGGCAGTGCCTCAGCTCTGGGCTGGTTCTCAAGCCTGGAACTATGGAGAAATAGAAGCTCTTGAGTATCAAAACCTTGCTGCCAGAAACATGGCTGTTTCTCAAACACACCCCTAATCACCAAGGTGATCTTTTCTTTTAATTAAGTAAACAATGGTCTGCATTATGCTGTAAAATTGAATGACTTGAACCGCTTGGTAAATGAGCACCCGGCCGTCCTGGGCCCTTTCCGAAGGGGCAGGAGCCCGGCGGCGCTGCCGGACGGCCCCGGGGCGGAACCTCCCGGGGCATCGGAGGAGCTGCTCCACAAACACGGCTCCGCGGGGAGCCATCAATCACGACCACGGCAGCTGCGATGGTTCCCAATCCCATCCCTTTAGTTCAAAGCCTGCCAGAACATCTTCCTCTTTCTGGAGGCTGTGAGCCAGCCTGCCAGCAGCCAGCTGCTCTCGAGGACTGCGGCACCGCGCTCAGCACACCCCGCGCTCAGCACACCCCGCGCTCAGCACACCCCGCGCTCAGCACACCCCGCGCTCAGCACACCCCGCGCTCCCAGAGCCACGGGGCCAGGGCAGGAAACTGTTCCCCACACTGGAGGAGCAGTGACTACAGCCAAGAGCCATCCAGTCTGCAGCCAAACCTGGAACAGACCAAAGGCTCATCAGCTGGGAATTCTGGTTCTTTGGAGCTACACTCTTAACAAAAGATGCTTTTCTCTTGGCAACTTTCTTGCTATCAACATAATAACCAAGTTAGCTGTGGCAGGAAATGGGCTGTAAATATGAGGATGACCTGGCCTCATCTTGCATCTTTCATCACTGTCTCTCCAAAGGGCATTGCCTCCTAGGCAAGACTGAAACTGCAACTGTGACGTAATGAGGAAGGGTAAGTGTGGTGTGATAAATGCACTTCTGCAGGTTAAAAGGAAAAAACCTTCTTCGCTCTACCTTGACTGAAAACAGATGAACTGGTACGAGGGCCACAGTTGGGCTTGCAAAGGCCAAGGAAAAACCCAGTGAGCAAAGCTTTGTGCAGAAGGCAGGCAGGCATGAGCTGCTGCCTGTGCTGGACTGACAGTTCCAGAGGCTGTCTGCATTAAAAGTAACTGAGACTTAGAAATAAATACTATTTCATATATTTTGACAACTGTAACCTAAAACTTGAAGTGCTGTGTTTATGTTGGTTTTGCTTAATAGAAGAAAGATTTGCCTTTGCCTGAGGTTAATAGTGTTCCTGGGTGGCTAAAGCTGGCCACAAGGAAACACACCCTTTTTCTTTTTTACATTAATAAAGCTTTTAACATGTTTCTGGCAAATTGGCAAGAAAAGTGCGTGTAACTCATAATTGGTGATTTAAATGCAATCATGAACAAATAAATGCCTGTTCAGATCTCATTATTTATGGACTGAACCTGCTTTAAGACAAAATTACTCTTTTTTTGGGCACCAGCCAAGCATAAACACTTATTAAGTCTTAATTTTAATCATAAGCTGGAAATGTACTGCGTCTCACACAGTGCTGCCTATTTGGAAGGACTGTATATTATGGGAGCTCCTGTGAATTTATGGAAACGTGACACGGTTCCAGTGCAAGGGGCACACGAGAGTGGGACTCTTCTACCTGAGGAGCCAGCAAATCACCCTCCCCTGCAGGGCCCAAGCAAACAAATGAGAACAAACCAGGGATGAGTTGTGAGCGAGCCCGGGGTGTCCTGTTTGGGTCAGATGAGTATTTAATTTTTACCCCAGAATGCACTTGTCAGTTTTGTTTAACTGATACATTACTGAGCAAAATGGAGGGAGTTCTTTGTTTGATCAGAACAAGGTATGGCACAGGGTGGTTGTACTTACTGGTGCAGTGGTTGTGTCTGCAGGCTTAGTGCTGTGAAAGGCTGAACAATCTGGCTGTGAGCCAGCAAAGTACTTAGATATGTGCTTAACTTCTGAATAATAAAGAGTTCATATTTTCTTGCAATACAGGCACTTATTACTTCATGTGTATAAAATATGCAACTTTTAGTTTCAAGATACAGACCAGAAAAGCATCTGAACTTTTATGCTCATCAACAAGTTGTAGTGAGCTACAATATTTCTTTTCATATTTATGCCACTTTTTTGGTATTTTGATGTCAAGTATTTGACATAATTTCTTTTAATATGATGTCCTCAAAACAGTCCTTTGTAGAAAACAAAGCTATGATTTCTACAAAGCAGAAGTGGAAGTTGCCAACAAAGCTGTCAGTCAGTGAGTGCAGTGCCAGTGGTATCAGATGTGGACATTTCAGTAGGAATTGAAGCGGACCCTGCAATTATCTCACACTGAGCAAACCTCTGGCCACTAATCGTAATTCAACTGTTTCCAGCCCCAGTCCCAGGGAAGGAATTAGCCCGGGGTGAAAGACCCCGGATCATGTTACAAATGAGCTGCCCCTCCCCTGCCCAGAGGGGAGCTGAACACCTCCACCTGATGGCAGACCTGCTGACCAGGAGTTCCCCACAAGGACTCCTGTTCCCAGTGTCCAGCAGCACCAGAAGAGTTTTCAAAACTCCTGCATGTGAAGACCAGCAGTCACTGCAAATACTTAAGTGTCAGACAAACCTCGGGCTGGTGTCCTTGTCATTAGAGCAGGAGTTATAGAATTCAGTCATCTTTGTGGCAGTAAAATTAATGATTAGAACCCCAAAGATTTCTTGTGCTGCCCTCTCGAGCAGAGAATTCGAGAGCTCCCCTCCTGAACGATGTCATTTCAGTAACAAAGGCAACCAGAAAAAGAGACATGTCCTACCTCCTGCAGGCCTTTGGCTGCCGTGGCCATCAGCCAGCGTCCCTGGGCCAGCTGCACCAGGGAGCACCTGCAGAATCCCACGTGCTCCGTGCAGACAGAGTCCGTCACCGAGGTCCGGCCCTCTGCTAAATCCCACAGGCAGATCCTCTGGTCCCGACCCTGGCTGTGACAGTGACACACACATCCGTGAGCTGCAGGTCCCAGGAGCCCTCTGCCTGCAGGGCAGCAGCTCAGACTGGGACTGGCCCAGGCAGGAGTGCACTGAGCTCAGTCCAGCTGGGGGTTGTTAATGGGGTCTGTAATTAACGGGGGAACTCGGTGTCCTGCAGGACTGGCTGGGAGGAGGGAGGGCCTGAGAGCCAGGCTGACACCCTGCAGTCCCAGGGGGCTGTTGCCATGTGGAGAGAGGCTTGAGCGAGCCCAGTTATGCTATTTATGTGTATGCATGTATTTATAAAGTCTCATGAGCATTTGAACATATTCACAATCAAAAGACTTATATTTTACCATTAATCAGATCTAATTTAAGAGGAAACAAAAGTACCCAGAGAGCCACACATGTAACATTCGTTCACCCTAGCAATGAAATGGAAATGTCATGTGTTGACAGCTGAAAGACAAACAGCAAGACAACACAGAGGGCGTCAGAGATAAATAAAAAGCTACAGTTATTCAGTGGGCAATGTCCCACAGGCACAGGGAGGGCAGAGGGCTGGCAGGACTGCCACGTGTGGAGACACGACAGGAGAGGGACTGGCAGCAATTAAACACCAAATGTTGAATGCTGTGGCTCAAACACCCCCCAGAGCCCTGAGGCACAAGTGCAGCTCACTCTGACTCTGGGCACAGCCCTTGGGGGCTCTCCTGGCCCAGGAGCCCAAAGGGCACAGCAGGAATTGCTGCAGGGTTCTGGGATCCCACTGCCTCTGGAACAAGGTACCGCTGTGGAGAAACTTCCAGTCCATAAACTACAGGAGCACAGGACACATGTCCTCATGCTACCCCTGGGCCAAGGAGTCACCAAAAATCCCTTCTCCATGTGTTACTTTAATTAACTGGATCACCTGATGAAGTATGAAACCAAAACAGAGGAGATGTGAATCTGCAGACTGTTGGGACTTCTTCAGTCAATACAGAAACTCCCACCTACTGTTCAGCTGAGTGACAAGCTGACACAACATTTACAGCACTGGGAATACAAACAATGTGGTGCTGCAAGAAATTGTTGTGATTTAGCTTTAGAAGAGAGAAATCCAAAATACAGGTACCTGCTGTCCTAAAATTGCACTGCTATGTGAACTGTTATAACTATACAGCAGAAATAGAGGTATGGAAGAACTCTATAATTATACAAACAATGTTCATTCAATATGATTTTATGGGGAAGAGTGTTGAGAATTGTACCTAGGCAGATAAGAAATATAAATGCTAATGAGTTCCACGTATATTATGAGATGTCTTCTCTAGATAAACATGTCAGAACACCTCCTAATCATA
The DNA here is from genome assembly GCF_009829145.1 of Chiroxiphia lanceolata. Lineage (NCBI taxonomy): Eukaryota > Metazoa > Chordata > Aves > Passeriformes > Pipridae > Chiroxiphia > Chiroxiphia lanceolata. The sequence goes on along the minus strand of NC_045654.1, from coordinate 14,394,359 downwards.
CAGACACTTTGGCATCTACTCTAGATCACCTGTCTAATCCAAAATACACAAATCTACCCAACCTCCCCTTGCTAAACAAGAGGATATTTTGCAACAAAGCAAAGGCATGAAACTCAGCATTCTTGCTCATTTTCAGTCTTCCACTCTCCATCTCTGATTCTTCTCTTCCTTCTTTCCCTTTTCTCCCTCCCCTTTATTCACAAACTCTTTATATCAATATTCCCTGAGAACCAGCTGTGAAAGGTTTGTCAACTTCAAATCCAAATGTATTTCCTTTACCCAAACACCGCCCCTGATCTCAGTGCAGTAAGAAAGGCACTGTGGATCCCAAGTTGTTGTGATGTCATAACACACACATCAAAAAGAAATAATTTCTATTTTCCCCCCACTTTTCATTCTAGAGTTTCTCTGTATTTTTGTACAACACGTGTTGGGGAGACTTTCAGTGACTCCTGAATTACGGGACTTTTTTCCCTTCAGTCGTGTCCATCCCAGAGACAAGAACTATTTCCCTGGTTCTCCTCTGCTTTGCTCACCTGAGGAGTCTGTCTTTACCACCCATTGTCTCCACCCAGTAGACAGATTTTCGTCCATGGCCATCCAGTGCTGTGTCCACTCTGTGTGTTTTCAGGTTCCAGACATGGATGAGCCCGTTCTCAGAGCTGGCAATAGGAACAGATGGTTTTAGTGTGACCACTGCATTCAGGTGATCAGTCTGATGCTTTTTGTTTTGTTTCCAAAACTGAAGGTGTGTGCACAGACAGCACACCCATCATTCACAACCACACGTTGCTGTTTTCTCCAGACACACTTTGTCAAAAGAATACACTTGTTTTTAAAAGGAAACGAGCACACTGAGAGCAGCCAGAAATCCTGGTTTCCTTACCCAGAGAACAGAACAGGGGGATCGGGTTCTCGGCCTCCACAGGAGAAGTGCAGAGTGTGGATGGCAGCACTGGTACCTCTGAGCACAAACTGGGGATCTGGAGGTGGCAGAGCCATCCCAGCAATGAACTGTGGGGGTGAGAAGAAGACACAGATATTAGCGAGGGGAAGGCAAAATGAAAGGTAAAGTGAAATGACAACTTTGAATATATTCTGAGCAGGATGTTGCTTTTCCTGGTCCCTTTGCTCTTTGAATTATCATTACTGAATGTTATTTCTATTTGCCACACAGCTCAGGGTAAAGCATTTCCTCTGAACAGCAGCTGTGAAGCAGTGTCCAGCCTGCTCTTTGCTGCACTGCTCTGTCAGGGAGGTGCTGAGCTGGCCACACACACCCCCCTCACAGTCTCGGAAATACAAAATTGGTCACCTGTTCTCCCTGCTGCAAAAGGCAAGAGCCACACAACACAAGAAACTGGATACCCATAATTTCAGTGGGCAAGCAATTCATCATTCCCTTTAGCCCCTTGGCTAAGTCTTTCCCCTTCCTCCCCATAAAAATACTACTTCTGTGTTTCCCCTCACAACCGTTTCCAGAAAAGCACTGCAGTGAACATATCAACTGCAAAGGACTTCTGATGAGACTGGAGTTCTGGTGCACACAAGAATTCCATTACTCTTGAGTGCTTGAATTTTTGGTTCCAAGCACGGTTACAGGAAAAAAGAAATGCAGTATTTCACACTGAGTGACTACTGTGTTAAACATTTTATTCCAAGCAGTTTGTATTCCCTAAAGGATCAAAAGGGATGGATACCTTCAGCTTCATGTCATTGGTTCAAAGGTGGTCGGGCTCAGCACAGAACAGGACTGGTGTCTGGGGAAGGAGCTGCCCTGTCCCATGTGGGAAACACAAAGGACAGTTCCTGATGAGCTCCCAGGGACAGCCCGTGCCATTCCCACAGGCCCAGCCTGTGCCATTCCCACAAACCCAGCCCGTGCCATTCCCACAGGCAGCTGTCCCTGCCCTGGCACCCTCGCCAGGTATTTCCAGTCACAGAACACCTGCACAGGCAGCTCTGCACAAGCACCAGAGAAGGACGAGAATGACTTCTCTGTGCTCTGACTTGCTGCAAATGACCCTCCAGACCTGTCCTGGGACAAGGGAACCAGCAGCTTCTTTGACTGGAACTGCAATTTGCAATTCATTGGAAAATGCGTTATAATGTCCATTACAAAAAATATTTTCACCACGAAAAGTGTTTACTGCCTTATCTGTGGCATTACTAGCTATGCTTTATGTTTGCTTCTTCATTTCTGACCTGACTTCACACAGAAAAGGTCATCTTTCGCCACTACAGATGTCAACTCTTGTCACTTTTGCCTACTCATGCATGTATTACCCCAGATTAGACAAAAACTTTGCTAAATTCAGTAAGGAAGATCAGCAGGTGTTTGTCTGCCTGCTGGCTCACAGCAGAGGGATTGCAGAGAATCAGAACAGAGCACTAGAGCTACAAGTTCCATGTAAAACAGCTCAACTGTTCGTCATCCCCCTCAGCATCGGCTTTTGAATCGTGTTCAGTGGATGCACTTGCTGTTGCACCTCATTTGCAGGTCTACCTTGAGTGTTTATAGATCAGTAATCACCATGGTATCTATAGGTCCTAATTAAATGCAATTATCTTTTAGAACTAGTGATGAAACATAATGTGCAGCATAATGTGCAGTTCTCTCTCAATAGCACTGTGTAATTAGGTATGAGAATGATGAGCTCAGTGGATCCCCTCCGTGTTTTAGGGCCCTGACTCATCTGGTTTATGATGCTGTCGGCTGATCCACACTCCTGACAGGCATTACACGATGTACAGGTTGGCCCCATGGCGAGATCCAGCTCCCAGGTGCCCATCTGTACCATGGTACACCTGTACCCTGGGTTACAAACCTGTGAGAGTGAGGATTCTGTGCCCAGGGGTCCCTCTCTGGGCACCCCAGCTGTGCTGGTGCCCTCAGCCCCCCCTTTGTGGAGCCCTGTCAGTGTGAGGAGCTGGGGGCTGGTCCGAGGGTGCAGCACTCCCTGTGCTCAGCACGAGGCAGAGCCGAGCCAGCCCAGGGGCCAGCTGGGATTACAAGGCAGGCTTTTAACAGCGTTTTTCTAATTACCCCCCCACAGGTTTCTGCTGACAGACAGCAGTGTGGGCGTGGCTGTGGGAAGGCTTTACCTGGCATCAAACAGACGCTACTAATGCATGTCTTTACAAGGAGGAGGGTTCAGAACAATCCTCAGAGCGGTTACAAGAGAAAAAACCAACTACTGAAAACATACTTCTGAGATGTAAGCAAATGAAGGGACTTTTTGCTCCTTGGAGCCTGGTTCTTTCCTTACTTTTCTGCTAATCATATATGTGAATCTGGAAATTTGGCTTAATATTAAACCTAATTTTTATTGAGCTTATGACTCCTTATTACTTCCTATCACGATGTGGCAGATGAATGGCAGTGTGACAGTATTAAGCATCTCATTTTCCTTCCAGCAAGTGCTGAACTATAAAATTGCATCTGTGCTGTCTTTATCCAGGAGCTTGGACAAGTCACTAAAGACTAAGATTTAATTAAAAGTTCTTAGGTACAGAAAGTCCCATGAGGTTGCAAATAGATGGACATTTAGTGCACCAGTGCTTTAACGACTCCAAGAAAGCATCAGTCTGTTCCTGTTGACACACAGCATCCTCAAAACAATGATATTCAGCCTACCTTCAGCTCAGCAGGTAGCTCAGTCTCTCCCTTACTTCCAGGGATAATGAACTACCTTGTGGTGCACTGATAGGAACAGATAATGGTTACACTGTGCTTTGCTGAGCAGACAGCTACAAACATGCTAAATATGACGATTGTGAGATGGTTAAAGCCTCTGGGTAAATTTTTCAAAAGTGCCTAAGTGATTTAGAAGCCTAAGACTCATTTCCAAATGAATTTTCAATCCTGCATCTCTAGGACTTTTTAAAGTTTCACCCCAGGTGTCTGAAAATGAGTTCTCTAATTAGCACAACATTTATTTTCTTGTTAATGCCATCTAGCCTCAGGGAGACCAATCTGTTCTTCTTAACTGAGGATATCTGCAACAAATTTAATTAAATGAATTTGCTTAGTATTTAGTCTGGTCTGAGAGCAAATTCTGGCTCAAGGGCTTGAACAAGCGAAGTGCAACCTACAGAAGGAAGTTCATTGAAAAGCAGGGCTACACTGTATGTTTTAAAAGGGCTACACTGTATGTATGTCCCAGAGATCTCCTCATGCTGTGCCTCCTGCCTCCTGGGAAAGGAGTTCAAAGACACGAATACAGGAATCATTTTCTTATGGCAGTATTTGCTTGCAAGAGGGTGTCCCCTGCAAGAGATGCAACACTCACCATCCCGCTCTTTCTTCTGAAAAGATGTTCCACTTCTTATTTCTTCCAGCCCTCCCTGCCTGTCTCAGCATCCTCCTGCAGGGGCTGAGCCACCCCTGGGGACACAGACAGGGCCGAGGACTGTTACAGGGTGACAGCCCGGGGCTCCTGCACAGCTCACATTTGCTCCGAGTGAGGAGTGGAAGCCGCGCTTGTCCAAACGAGGGCTTCAATTAGCAAACAGCCAAGTGCACCGTGCATTAAAACCAAAAAGGGTTTGGTCTAAAAAAATGCATCTGCTAAATGCCAGAACAATCAAACTTCCTTCAAACTTACGTTATTTTAGAGAACAATTCTCTACTAATATCCCTCACAAATCTTACTTTGCTTAGGTGGCAATTAGAATAATCCTCAAACCATTTGAATTTCTATGCAGTGGTATTCCAGTATCATCACTTCAGCATTCGATATAAAAAAGTTAAGCTTTTATTTAATGAGAGTCATTTAAAATATGTAAATGTCAAAAGGATTACCTTAGAAAAATCTCTCAGAGAATTAAAAACATTAACAGATTCCCACAGGAAAAATTCCAGCAGAATTCAGCAACTCTCCTGTTCCCACTCCTGTCACTTGTATTTCTATCACACATTGAAGCAAAAACAAATTGCTATTAAAATATCATCCAAACACCCTCCTCCCCCTAACAAACTCCACAGTTCAGTTTGAGATACCAACGGCTCAAGCAAAGACAAGAAAAAAAATCCTCTTTTTTTTTTCTTTAGGCTTATTTAGAATAGTAAAAACTCAGTGGTAAAAGAGCTTTTTCAGGTATAGGAGAAATAAATCTCTCTAGGCATGTCTGGCAAACTGTTTTGGGACTGAAACCAGCAGGTGTGCAGACATAATTACTACTGCAAAATATCCAACACATCCAGGTGTGCTCACAAACAGATATATGAAATCCCTGTTATTTTTTGAAAATTCCTAGTCTACCAGGTGCCACCCTCCCAAAGGAAAACCAGAGCAAAGAATGAGTTCAGGAAGATGTGAATAAATTGTCCTTGCCCCCTTGCAGGCTGTGTGTCTTTTCCCCCCATCCCAAAGCCCTTTCCCAGGCTGCAGTCCCGTGCCCCCTGCCCACCCTGCCCGGCCGGGACGCTCCGCGGCACCAGGGCTTTGGGAAGGGGGCACCAGGGCTTTGGGAATGGGGCACCAGGGCTTTGGGAATGGGGCACCAGGGCTTTGGGAAGGGGGCACCAGGGCTTTGGGAAGGGGGCACCAGGGCTTTGGGAAGGGGGCACACACTGCCACAGCAGAGGAACCCTCTCTCAGGGTAACAGTGCAACACCAACAGCTCTGTGTCTCCCATTCCATCGCAACCTCCACTGCTCACATCCAGCGGGGATCCCTGCGGGACGAGCTTTCCAAACACAGCATTCCCACAGCTCCAGCCTCCAACCCCTGCAGACGAGGAGGTTTCACAGCGGTGAAACAGGAACCACTCTCAGCCCAAGCAATTACAGGGAACTGGAGAGCAGCATTTAAGGGCTACAAGAACCCATTTAATGAGTAGCGTTTCCACACATCATCACGAGAGATGCCAGACAAATCCACACGAGCTGAATGAGTTAAAGTTCACCTCATCTGACTGCAAAAGTGAATTTTAGTAGGTTATTGTACAAATGGTCTCAAAGCAGGTCTATAGGTCGGTAAACAATTCTTCAGACATGCTCTGACAAGTTTTTAAGCCCAGCTTTTGGTTTTGCATGTACAAACCAAAAAATGATAGAACACACTGGAACAGGGAAGTCAGCAATACAAAGGGATGTTGTGAGACAGTCATCTGAAGAAATCTCCATGCACCTGAGGTGCAGAGTAACTGAGCGGACCAAGAAATGCCTTTTGGGGTCCTGTAACAAGCTACCACATACAAACACTTAGGGAAGAATGAAAATCCCGAAGCCAGGCCCTCCTGCTTTTTGCATTCTCACTGCAGTTGCTCAAAACACACGGCATGTCTGTTGTTTGCAAAGACAGAAACATGCACTGGTAAAAGTAAAAGCAGCAGAGCCTTGATCGAGAGGTGTGGGAGCGCTACACAAATAGTTGCAAAGGTCAGAGCCCCAGAATATATGAAAAGTCATTTGTCAGTCAAATAACAATGCAGCTCTCAATTTAAAACTCTCATTTCTATCCTTGGTGCTAAACTGAGATAGAAAATTTATTACATTTCTAGGCTTTATTTAGAGCTAATTAAAAAAAAATTATTTCAAGTGGAAGCAATCAGTAGAAATCTTTAAATCGGGAAATTGATGTAAAACAGAAATTAGAAGTAGTAGAAATTTTTGATTTAGCCAGTAAATGTACTAATACAGCACTCCTAATTTTCAGAAGGATAACCAAATGCCTTCTTTTTAATTGGTTATTTTTCACATTACTAATTACAACTACCAAAGTAGAGATTAGCACAGTGATGTGTATTTGTGACTTCAAACCCTAAAATAATTATGATAAAAATAACAATAATAATTTTTTAAAAATCACACCAATGGACTGGGAGTGTTCATTAGTGTGCTTGTGCTTGCACCAGAAAATACAGTGCCCAGACACTGGAGATAGGTTTCTATCTTGCTTGCAAACCTTGCTGGTTAGTGACACGTCCATGTCAGAGGGAATGCAGTGATTTATACGACCTGGTTGTACAATCCTGGACGAGCTGAGACCATAAATCTGCTGCCACACAGCCAGCACTGCAGCTGACAAGAGCCCTTCCTCTTACAGGTTGGGAACACCGAACACTGTCAGAGCTTTCGTTCTAAATACTCACCAAATAATTTCTAATGACTAACAAGGACAGAAAACACTTCCAAAGTCTCCCTTGGAGAAGTGCTGAGAACTTCCATTTCCCACTGACTTCAAGGGAAGTCAGGACTTCATCCTTTCTCAGGAGACCCCAAAATTACCCTCTCTCCTGACATTTAGACAACGAATGACGGAAGTTTCCACATTTTAATTGTAATAGTCAATGGACAGATAGCAAACAAAACTGCTTATCAGCAATTGGTGATGTGCCAAGAAACCTTCTGGGAGCCGGAAAGCAAATGACAAATACCCATCCTGCAACACAACCCATTTCATGATTTCACCCAGGTAATGGCTCCTCCCAGGGTGAGCACCTTCTCTGCCAGCATTCCTTACCTGAGCGAGGCTAAAACACAACATATTACCATGTTAGGGAATGAAGTTTGCAAGAAAAACGTGTATAAATGTGTGTAACCTTCAGGAATACTGAAAGCCCGGGCTGCATCTCGAGGTCCACTTGCAAATACCTCCATCTGCAAGTGTTAAAAAAAAGTCACTGAACAACAATTGCTTTCCAAATGAAAACACAGATTCAGCATGGGAACAAAACTAAGAACACTGTAATCATTTGCAAGACACTGAGTTAGCATATGGATCTCATTGCCACTTACACATTTTGGTCACTGAAACAAAAAGCTATTAATCAATATGTAAAAGCCATAAATTAACATAAACATTAATCATTCTAATGCTCCCACTGTGTCGGACTGATAATTTTTTTTCAGTCTTTCATTCTGACATATGTGCCTTCAGCTATCAGCTGGGTGACCTTTTTTAACACAGTTAAACATTTTGGGCATTGCAAATATTACTGAAGTAAACATTTTGGAGACAGCCAAATATCATGGATACACTGAAGCCAAAAATATGGGGTCTGAAAACATGAGAGCCCCTGCCTCTCATGTAATTATACTAGCTTTTAATAAGGGAGCCTAAAACACAGCCTGAAATCCAGCTGAAACAGATGAAATTCTAGGGTTTCATAAACAGGTTCGTTTTGCAGATGAGGGAAAAGACACCCATCTGTTTTACTTTCTGAAACCATTAATTGCTTGGGAAAGTGCAAAGATGTAACTACAGCCAGCCTTGTTTGGAGAAAGAAAGCATAAAAGCCCATAGTAGTTCAGCTCTGCAACACACTCTGCATAAAATTATCAGGGGAAAAAAAGATGACAAATGCCCAATCACTTTGAAAAGTTGAAGAATATGAATATACACTTATATAGCACAATGTAAGTGAAAAGAAGTATTTATACAAGTGTGTCTCTGTTCCATACCAGCAGAACTAACGTGAATTTAAGTTTGGGCATGTGATAAATCATTGTAATCTAGCAGAAAATTGATAAGCCAAGGACCATCAAAAGCCTGTTTTGAGCAGCCTGTAGCTCAGCCATGCATAGCAATCTGTCAGCCACGGGGCTCTGTCTGCCCATCCTCCTTAATTAGGGGCGCTGCACGGAGCAGCATCAGCCACAAATCTTGTGGTTCCAAGAGCTAATAATGTCCTCAGATAGCTTGGGCTTCATTAAACGTCCGCCAGACATTTTAGCAGACATTCCAGCAATAATCTTGTTTAGTAACAAACTATTAAAAAGAATTGACAGAGAAGGAATATATCAAGTTGTTACAGCAACTGAAGTTATTTGGGCCAGAATTGTATGTCTGCAATTAAGGATTCTGTAACTCTGAGCAATTAAAATATCACTTTATTTGAAAACTAATTAATTCTAAACACATATTTTTCCCATGACAAACTTTTATGATTGTTTAATTTATTCCATTCTAATTACACTTTAATTAATCTACTCTTGTATAATATTATACTGTTATTCTGGCACTTGCCCAATGCAGACAATAAATTGATTGCAGTTCCGTTGTGCAAGAGCACAAACTGTCATGCCAGTTTCAACACCGTCTTTATTTATTTGTCTGTTCTATTACTTTTCTTTTCCTCCCACAGGGCATAGGAACATGAAACACAACACAAATCATATGACATTTTGTCTTCTACACTTTCTTCTTCAAAGTGTGAAGTATAACAAGAGTTTTTAGTATTAAGGAAAAGTATATGTAATATGATACTACATAATAAAACATAACCTATAGGAAATGAATTTATACTTCTAAAATACATCCCACAATGACTTATCAATTGATTCCTGATGTACAGGACCATGCCCAGAAACGGAGCTGTTTCCATTGACACTGATATCTGCTCAGGAGCTGACCTGGCACAGTCTCCAATAAGGGAGAAAGAGACCAAAGCCCATTTTCATACTAATCTTAAAACCACAATTATTTCAGTATCTCTCTAAGTTTTACAAGACACTGCATTTTAATTTTGCATCAAGTCACCTTAGATTCAACTAAAACAAAAGTATATAAATTCTTTTCTTACTCAATAAATACTGTATTTGGATTAAACTCTGATAAAAGAAATACATACAAAAATTCTATTGCACACGGAGCTATCAGTGTTGTATTTTATTTTGCTTTGGCCATACTTGAGGTAAAAATGACTGATGGTTACAGTCAGAAGTGCTCAAGTTTTATTTTTTTAATGTGAACGTCCCTGAAATTCGCAGTTCTTGCGCATTTGGTGGGAGGAGATCCTGAGCAGTGACTCTTTCTGAAGACACAATGAAGCAATCTACTTTTGATGTGCTTTTAAACCCTCAGTTGTGTTCCTGGCTGTACATTGTCTGTGCTTATGAAATACCTGCTCTTGTACCTGCCTTACCAAGGGCAGACGCCGTGCAGAGGGAGGCAGTTCAGTTAAACTGCACTGCAAGCTCTGACAGTGCTCCCCAAAATATGGCCTTTCACTAATGATACAGTTCCCATTTCAGAGAGTTAAAAAGACAACTACAAAACACATTCACAAAATATATACTCATAAAAGGGGAAAAAACCACTGCACTTAATTGAACAGGCTACGTCCTTCACCAGCATTGCCGAAGTGGGAGCTACATTTGTATCAGAATATTGTACTGTCCTACCCCCTGTGTTTATATTCTCAGCATTTGTCTCATAACAGTTAAAAAATATACTTTGAAACTGCAAACAGCAAACAGGACAAATTGACATAAACACTGGAGGAATATTAAATAAGAGGGCAATTCCTACTTGTGTCCAGCTCATGTTTTGCATTCCAAGGTCGGGATCTGATCTCCGCCTGCCCAAAGTGCCAGATGATATTGGTGAGACTGCTCACACGGGGGAGGGTTGGCAGGGTTCACTGCACCAGGATTTCATAAAGTATTTTCTCTTTGGAAGGTTTCTGCTGCTGTGCAAACACAACACATCTCCAAGAGCAGCATTACTGTGGGTCATTCCCTGTGGATGCAGAACCTGGGGCAGGGACAGTGAGTGACCTCCCGAGGTGGCACAGGCACAGGACTGGGATTAGGACTCCACTCACTGATCCAGACACAGACAGTCCCTTCCCAGGGCCACTGAGCACCATGGGTGTTTTAAGAAACAAAGCAGTGTGGACAGTCTGCATCAATTCATTAGGTTAAAACTTTGCATCCTTACTCAGGTGAACTCTCGAGCTCAGAAGCAATTGCATTTCAGTAAAGTCTGTCCCATTTGGTACTTGTATTTTACTTTCTCCAAGAACCCCTTCAGTATTAAAAGAAATAGAAGACAGTGTTATGTATATCACTTTAAAATATATGACTCAAAGTTACAGGTTATTATTATTTTTATGCTATGAAATTTCCCCCCAAATTCAAGCTTAATTACTAGTAGTATGTGCCATTTGTCTGGTAGGATGCCTATTCAATACAGCATAAGTATTTGGATAAGCCAAGTTTCTGGAGAGCAGTTTAGTCCAAGAAATCTAAAAGGGATCACTATAACTCCACTGCAAATAGGAATGACATTTACAAGGCAAATATTACCTAAATATCAAATGAAAAAATTAATCTTTTTTTTAACATTTAAGGCTAAGCTTATACTTTAGACACAATGCATAATTGTTCTTCCATGCCAGTCTGATCACATAAATCTACATCCATTTTACAAAAGCATTAGTTAAATATGCTCATCTCCAAGCATACGAGCATATGCTTACACATTAAACATGTCAAACAGTTAAACTGTTAAAATGTGAGGGATATTTATAAAAAACTGGTTCCACATTTACCAGGTTGAGTACTGATGATGCTTAATTCCCAGTTTCTGGTCCTGACTGCTTCCTGTGTCTGTGATGCTCTGATCAGTCCTTTCTCTATGTTTTAATGAGTAACACTAATTATTTAGCAAATGGAGAGAAATAACCCCAAAGCAACAGAACAGAGTTACAGTTTACACATGTAACTTCAGGCTCCACTCCCCTCATCCACGAGAAACTAATCCTGACCAAAAATGTAGTGAAAAATGCACAACTGTTTCACCGCATTAATTTGAAACTTTGAACAATTCTGCCGGCCCTGAACTTGAACTGCAGCCTTTGAACGTGTGCTGAACAGCCCCCATTGTACCAGGCTGCCATGCTGGCAGCAACTGAAGTGCCAGTCTCTCGGCAGATAATCAGATTATGTCATGTTCTGACCAAATTCATTAGGAAAACTTTTACCAACCCATTATCTCAAACCAGAAAATCTAGATCAAAGTATAACCAATTTTACAGCACAATAAAACTGTTATAAATATTTAAACACTAATTAAAAGGCCTCTTTCGTTAAAAGTAAATAAATAATTGAAAGCTACATCTTCTTATAAATGCTATCAAGTGCAACCACATTTATCCCATCCTTCTCAGCAGACCAGAGCCTGTGTATGGTGGAGAGCGGGAAGAACAGCTCTCAGGAGGAGTCATTTGAGAAGATGGAGGGTTGTTAGACTTTTAAATCATTTGCCTACAGTAAGTCACAGTGAGTGCTCCTTCTGGTGCCAAAGCATCCATCCCTGAATGTCTCTGCTGACTGCATCCCCACTGGACAATGGGATCTCCTTCATGCTCAGGTCCTGGAGGGACACCACATCCAAAAGGAGAGAAAAAATACTTCATAAGGAAATTCCAAATCAGTGACTAATTTCTCAGTAATTGCAATTCTATTGTAATATATTGCTTTCTTCCTAAAATATGCATGATCTTGTCTGCTAAAAAGGCCGATAACTGTAATTAAGTTTGGCAGACTATTTTCTGTGTTTTGATCAGATATGACACCTGTGCAGAACAAACACCGAACACAGAGTACTAAACACTTCCCTTGTCTCCATTTCAGCTGGATAGCAAGAATGGCATAAGAGGGAATCAAAGAATTCATATTAATATAATTGACAGCAAGGAACCAATCCACAAGCAGAAGCAGCGACAGGACAGTCATCAATATTGATTTCACATATTTTTCAGTACTACAATCCGATTCTCCATCTGTAACCCAAACTTTAGAAGTATGATAATTTACGGAAAGGAGATTAATTTAGCCATTTTGAGTCAAAGACGTATTTCATAGCTTCATCCCAATCCTGTATATTGTTGGGATCCCTTTCCCCTTTGAAGACTTAGTGAATGATTGAAGCTTCTACTTTCTGAGAAACAGATAACACAAGACTAGTAATCTGACTCTAAGCCACTGGATAAAGGCAGTTTGTTTCCTCTTAGCCCATCTGTCAACACCTCTTCAGTAATTAGTCCTAATTATTACAAAGGGCTAGCCTCCCATTGGCATTATTAAATCAGAAATAGTATCATAGCCAGGTATCTTTCAACGCCTCCCAGGCTGGCGACCTTCGATTTCATTGAATCTTCCATCAGTATCCGCCTTTGGAAGAGCCTCAGCAGTAATTTTAGCATCAGCTTCAAAGATGCAGATCCCACAGTGGAATTCCAGGGATGCATTCATATACACACCCACATCATGTGACAGGAGAGCAAGCAACACAATTGACCTTTGCATTGTTCTCTAAACTCCCGTGATATAAACCACACATTTCTATTTTCCACAGTAGAGCTGGGGTTTGCCTGCATGCTTAGAAGTGCTCCTTTGAACTTATTGCTGATAGGAAGAATAGTGAAACCGTGCCTATAAAGATGAAGGTCAAATCTTTGTTAAGAAAACAATACATGTGAAACTTTTTTCAGATCAAGATAAATTTGCAAGGAGTAAATAGTAACTAAAAATATGCATTAATGTATTTAGGTGTGAAGATTTAAAAGGTTTCTTTTGTTTATTTTTGCCATATAGCTGAAGTACTTCCCCAGAAAAGTGGAAAACAGAAAGGATGATGACATCAAACTCTCATGGAACCAAAGCTCAGTTAGCTGAGGCTTTAGTCAGACAGTCTGAAGCTCTTCCTTTGTGTTAGCATTTATTTAACTGAAACAAGAGGAAAAAAGATATTGCTATGAACCAAACTCTCCATTTCTTTTGATTAAAAGCCAGAAGTGTTTCCCAGTCGCACACCTGAGACCACGAGTGAGCATTTGTTTATGCTGGATTTCTCAAAACCAGCCCAGCACTACCAGTTCCCTCACCCAGTGAGCCAGCCCGAGCTGCACTCGTATGCTCTGTGCTCGTAGAAGTGGCCCTGCTAAAAGCTCGTGCACAGAGCATGGGAGCTACACAAATATTCAAAAGCCTCCATGGGAGCAAAGCCCACATTCTCTAATTAAAATAAAGAATGCTTTTGTTGATATGCTTAATGTTACAAAAAAAAATAAAGCATATAGAAGACAATTTTTTTTACAAGAAAAAATTCAAACACATTTTAAAGAACTTTCCCGTGTCCTATATTAAAGTGAAATAGTGATTCTTTTTACCTGTTCACAGGTCTCTAAATGCTCCAGATGTAATAAAGAGCCAGCTGTTACAGCAGAAGCAGCAGCCTAAAGCCTTAGGGTTTGACTGGGCCATCAGGAGTGGGGAGCACACGGAACAGGGTGCCTGGGGAGGATGCCCCAACCTGCAGGGACATCACCCCAGCTCTGTGGTGTCACCAAAGCCCAGTGCCTGGAACAGGGACCATGACCCAAACTGTGAGCCCCTAATCCGTGGCTGTGGTTGGCCCCAAGTCCCTGCTCTGTTCCATTGGCTCAACGTGGCCTATTTGGAAGGAGCACAAAGACACCTCAGTAGCACACAGTACTGGAGCGTGGAGAAACTGCTCTGAGCCAGCTCCCTGCAGACTTGTCCTGCAGACTTGTCCTGCATTCCTTCCTGCTGGAGCACTCATGGCACCATACAGCTTCACTGCACCTGGATAGCTTTTCCCTTCTGAGATAACTAAAACTCACTGCCAAGAAAAATAAACATACAAACTTAAAATTCATTTTCCAAGTTGTACGTTTTCCAAATAAATGCCATGTTAGTGACATGCACAGCAACAGGCAGGCATTTGACTATCTGTCGATCAGACTTTAAATACATTAATATTTCAGGTATCAACAATGCAGTATTAACACCCTTGCTACCATTTTTTTTCTTTATTATCCTTATGAGAATTTAGTGCAGTAACAATAAAAACCTTTCAAAGTAAAACACTGTATGGTACTGTACTGCAGAAAGAAATGCCCTGCAGGGTCAGACAGCTGATGGGGTCCCTCAGGCCTGGCACCCCATTTCCAACAGTGCCATGCTACTGAGAGAGGCTGTTTAGGGAAAAGACAGAAGCCTGGCTACTTCTGCAGTCCCTGTGCCCCCCACACCTTCACAGCTAATTGCTGAGTTAATGATGGCACAGGGCACGTAACTGCACTGTCCATTTGCAGTGCTGCTGCCTATGGAACTGTCTGAGCCCTTCTGAACCTGCTGAGATCCTTGCCTTCACTGCCTCCCATGGCAAAAAATTTACTACCTGAAATTCCAGAGAATGAAGGAGTATTTTCTTTTCTTTGTTTATAAACCTGATCTCCTACTCTCTCACTGAATGCCCTCTCATTCTTACATTGCAGGATTTAGAGGGCAACAGTTTCACGTTTGGCTTTTTCATCACTGTCTTGATCTTGTAAATATCAGTGATAAATAAATATCTGTTTTTCTCTAAGGAGTACCAGACTTCTCAATTCTCCTCGTATGACAGTTGTTCCATTTCCCCAAGTTGTTTCAGTTGTCATTTTCTGCACCATCTCTTACTCCACCTAATCCATCTCAAAAAGCAGAGAACTGAACACAGTGCTTCAGATATGAGCCCCATCAGGTTTTCCTTAGTAGCTGTAATCTCAAACCACGACAGTAGCAAAGTGCCATCCTTGATGGGATAAATCCTCACTACCTCAAAAATCACGTCACCTTCAAGAGAAAAGTTCCTTCTTCCTGCAACAGAGAGAATTCCAGCTAATACACCTGGCACAGGACTATCCTTGTCACCCAATAGTTTGGATTCCTCCTGCAGGGCACGCCAGTATCTGGCAGTTCTGCACAAGTACAGAGAGGAAGATAAGGGCCCATGTTCCCAGTGCAGCCCAGTGCAGCCCTTGCAAGAAGAAATGAGATCTGGGCTTCAGGACATGGCTTGTAAACAATCTCTGCAAAGCACATACTCATTTTTAGATACTGCAAATTGAAATGTTTTATATGAACCCACTTCTGCAGTTTCCTCAGTTCCCACTAAGTCCAAAATACTTACATACATCAATAATTACACAAAGGTAACACCACTAACCTATCACTGATTTTAAAGAGATTACTGCATAGTGAAGATGTTCACACACAGCAACAACAGCCATGGAGCGTTCACTGAACAACTGATTTTAGCTCTCTCAAAAGCCAAAAGTCTTCATAGTACTGCGTTTTGTATAAAACAAGATTACAGTTTAACCCGAAAGGTCTTTGGTATGTTCCTTTTTCAAGTCTGCAAGTACTAGTTTCAGGGAAGAAGTCTGTGCCAAAGTATATTATACCTACTATGGCAATAAATTCTTCAGGGATGAGGTTTTACACATAAATTACCTTCATTTGCAGTCTCTGAATGCTCTTCTAAATTTTATGGGATAATATGAATTATGAGCACCCATGTATTTCTTGCAGGTATAATGTGAGACAGATTTTTTTTCTATTACTTGCAAGAGATTATGCAAGTGAGTTGTACTCTGCTCTACACCTCTCTCCCCCCACCTGTGGTAACACAGGCCACTCAATTGCTTAGGAGAAGTGTACAGTCTCTATAAAGATGTGTATGTATTAATTAGTCTAACTAGGATTAAATGTGAATCATGTGGTTAAGCAAAAGGATTAAAATATTAGAAAGGTTTTTTTCTAAACATTATAATATTAGATCTCTTAATCTTTTATTTCTTGGTTTAGTTATTGGTTTGGCAAAATAATTCCTTTTAAATAAATTGTACCTTTAAAGAGCACAATTTATATTTATTTGAAGCTACCATCGTAATCTTTACAAAATTTGGCTGGATTTCAGAGGCTGGGTTTTAGGCATTTTGTTGGTTCTGCTGGATTTTTAAAACCCTTGAGATCTGGGAATGGAATGAGTCTGTTCACTGTTATTATCAGTCTCCAGTAAATACTGTTGGTGATGCACTGGAACTTAAATCCTGCCATTCTTCATATATCTGTTGAACACTGGGTGCCTTGGACTCAGTTCATACACACCACTTGCCTCAGAAGCAAAGTTCTGGGTTTCCCCGGGAGCTCTAATTTCAGGAATCACTAGAAATGTGAACTGGCAAACAGATCCCAGACCCCAGTTGAACAAACTGCTCTACCCTCACTATCTGACACAGCTTAGTAGTTTCAAAGGCTTCACGAGAACGGGTCCAGGATCAGGCATTTTTCTGAAAGGACACACTGTTGGTTGGCTGTATGAACCAGCAACCCCACTTCAAACGGCACCTACTCCCAGCCATGAAAACCCAGGTGAAGGCAGCAGGAACGGTGCACGTGGCATGGGAACGCTCGCCCTGCTCCCACAGTGGGCGAAGAAGGCTCATAACAAGATCAGACAAAAGAGAAAACACTGAATCATATTAAAGTAATTACCAGAAAATAAGACTTCTGCAAAATATTTGCAATCAGCTCGCTGGAGCCTTCAGGCTCAGTCTTGCATTGGGCTGCCCGTGGCAGCAGCAGCCCAGGAGGTGCTCCAGGAGGAGCGGCTGACTCAGGCCAGTTCCTCCCCGGCTGCCGCCTCCGGCACGGAGAGCACACGGCACCTGGCCCGGTGCTGCTCCCACGTTACTCCTGGCCCGGTGCTGCTCCCACGTTACTCCTGGCCCGGTGCTGCTCCCACGTTACTCCTGGCCCGGTGCTGCTCCCACCATACTCCTGGCCCATGCAGTGTACTCCCACGTTACTCCTGGCCCATGCAGTGTACTCCCACGTTACTCCTGGCCCATGCAGTGTACTCCCACGTTACTCCTGGCCCATGCAGTGTACTCCCACGTTACTCCTGGCCCATGCAGTGTACTCCCACGTTACTCCTGGCCCATGCAGTGTACTCCCATGTTACTCCTAACCAGCCTGACAGTACAGAAAGCCATGGCCCTCCTCCCCCTCTGCTTGCCCTACTACTTCTATGACAGAGAGGGAAGGACCAGGCATGCAGACCCCACTGCCTCTCCACCTTTGTCTCTCCCATCTCCCCACACCCAAAACTGCTGTCTAAAGCAGCCATATGGGACACATTTACTTCCCACTCCTGCCCTGGGGTGCTACCAGGGCCAGGAATAATCTAGCATGGAGATAGCATCAGCATGAAAGAGAAGACAATCCCAGTCAGGAAGAACATATGCCGGCACTAGATAATGACAACCACATTTAATGGGCACGAGCATGAAGGCATGGATTTCAGAGACTGTCCCCTTACTTTAAAAAAGGGGGGGCTATTATAAAAATGCCCAATTACATCATCAGGCACTATACAATATTTATGATATAAAATCCCTATAATTAAATGCTAAGTACAGATTTCAATTATTTAGTAATAAAACAAGTAATAAAATATTTAGTAATAAAATAAGCAAATGCCTTTAAAACATTATTTTCATAGAGAGATCACAGAACACAAAAGGAGCTTAAGAGTGACCTGTCAGGACCTAAGACATCCCATGGTGAGATTTAAGGTGTGAGGATTCTCAGGCTCAGTGTTGCAATTAAGCTGTTTCCTTCCAGATTCACTTTTTTCTGCAAGCTTATAGCGGAGCTGGTACATGGGAAGAGAGGGAATTGCTGCCCTGACTGTGTTAGTTATCACAGCACCTTAAAACTAGACACTGGGGAAAACAAAGGCACATACAGAAACTAAAACTAGTAGAGATGCAAAGCAGTGAGACAGTTCAACCCACAGGGGCCATGTCTGCACATGCCTCTCCACTGAAGGACCTGGGCTGTGTTCATTAGTGTTGGAAAACCCTGCAATATTATATATAAAAAAAGAAATTAATTGAAAAAATAGTTTCAAAACATAACCTTTCTTGAGAAATATCATCCAAATCATTGGAAATAAAGGGTATTCCCAGTAGATATTCTCAATAATTTATCTGTCATGGGGGGGAAGACCGCAATATTACTAATTCTATTTCAGGGCTAAGTGACAGTCCTGGACCAATGCTGATAAAACCATCCAGCAATGCAGCAGTGAAGCCAGGAAACAACCAGGTGCTGCCCTGTCCTTAAGCAGGATGCAGCACACACTGTCCTGCCCAGGGACAGGACTCTGCCAGCCAGTGGTGGCAAAGTGGCCGTGCCACCTCACTTTCCTTTCTTCTTGGTGTATCTGATGTGACTTAAAGGAAAGACCTCCAGCACAGCTCCAAATCTGCAAGGCTCAAGTGCTGTCAGTGTGCCAGACTCATCCTTACGGGGAAAAATAACAGGTGGATGAGGGGCTCCTAGACTCCCTTCCCCTTAGCTGCAATCCTTGCAGAAGTTTGGGATGGACGACACTGAAAAATTCTTCATATTTGGCATCACATTAAGAATTTTTGTGTCAAGAAAGAGAATGCAGTCCGCTTCAATTCATGTTTCTGACAAACTCGTTTTTCTGGGTAGATTTTCAGCTAAACAAAAACTGAGCTGGAAACGTCCAGTTCAAATTGAATGTTCTCTAAACTAAATACAGTTGATTATTCCTTGCTTCCTTACATGCTCCTCCCATACCAAGAACAAAAGACAACTTGTCGAAGAACACATTTTAAAGCAGGAATAATGACCATTCTCAACGCCACAGCTCCATTTTTATTGCAGCTAAACCAACCCTGCAGGTCTTCCACTAGCTCCAGTGCCTGGGAGGGAGTGGGAAGAACGATGTGTTACACTACAATGGAGGAAGTACACAGGTCAACTGGAAAAACGGACTATAAAAAGCTTTTCTTACACAAACACGGGAGGAAGCAACCAACACCCTCAATTGTCGAAGGGAAATGATGGAGGCCTAAACACACAACTAGAAAAAAAGACGTAAAAAGTCCTGCCTGATTCACATGTTCCCAGTCCCTCTCAGATTTGAGAGCCTGGTTCCATAAGGTCAGTGTTACCCACGGCAGACCTGGCAAATCTCACACACAGAGCACAAATAACTGTGCCAGGCTGGAGACCCTGCTGCAGCTCACACTGAGCATCACCCCTTCCTGGGGCACAGCACTAGGAGCTCTCTCCCTCCCTGAAACCTCCTGCAAGTTGGGTGAGGAACTCCTGGAACCTGGGGTCAGAGTGCCAAAAACAAGCCCCGGTGCTGTGCTGCAGGACAGGGCTGTGCCACCAGGGAAGCCACTCCTGCTCCAAGGGCCTTTCCCGAGCAGCAGCAGCCCCGGCTGTGTGCCAGGAACAGGCCCCAGGGACCTGTTCACCCAGCTCGGAACGTCAGAGAACAGAACAATCAAAGGGTCTAACACAGGGGCAAGAATTCAAAGTACAGCTTCGGAAGGTCAAACAGACCCATCACAGAAGAGAAAATCTATCAGAGCAAACAGCTAAATAGCAGCAGGCCAGAGATGCAAATTCTGCCACGGCAGACTGAGGACAGAGGAGGCAGACAGGGAAGGTGGCTGCACTGGTAGAACCTCCTTTGGAGAGACTGTTACCTGGGCCTTCGCAATGGGCAAGACCCAGTGGGGACCAGCCCTCTCTGACACAGCATCACACACTTCCACGTCCCAGGGAACAGCCCCACAGCCCAGGTATTCTGATCCCCAGCAGCAGAAAGCCTCTGAGAGAGATATGACCAAAAGAGAGTTCCCGTGATGATCTACTGCCACTCCAGCAGTCTCATGTTTTTCCATTAATTTTCCTTATCCACAAAAATACATTGGCTCATGGCATTTAGCAAAGTCATAACCTTCTAGTTACAGAGCTTGAACTTGCCAACAATTATTTAGTGAGTGTAATGGAGCGAGGTCAGGATGTAGATACATAGGACAGAGATTTTACTAGTCCTTACAAAATCATTCCTTCTCCAGCCAGCCCTGGATGAAAGGACATAAAAAGTAGAGGTTTGGCTATGCAATGAACCTGTAGCTTCAAAGTAATTTTACTTAGAAATTTCTTATGTGGTTTTGAATATCTACCATTTATAAATGACTACAAATTAAAGTCATCACACAATATTTGAGTGGAAGCAGATAGCCCACATTCTCTCCTGCCCCCAAAACACGTCAAGTTGTTTTGGAATTTTTTAAAATAACAGTAATAACATACTAAACACTTGGATGATACAGATCCACCAATCTGGGATAAAACTGCATTCTTCTTCCCCTGCTGCTTACTTAGGGAAGGTGTTAGTATTGCTTTGCCAGAACACAAAGACAGCAACACAGTTTAGCACTTCAAACACCAGCAGTCAACACAACAGAAATCACCCTGCTTTGTCCCTGGTATTAATGCTCAGTGCAAAACAGGATACTGGGTTCTGGAATATGTTTTCTTTATTCTACAGGAGGCACACAGAGGAGTTCTGTGACGGGCCACTCTCCCTCCTGATTTCAAAGTGAGAAGCCATGGCTTTACAGGGGTCTGCACAGACATGGCTCTGAGCAACCTCATTCCTAGACAGCTCCAATCCTCCCACATTTATGGATGTGCCCACTTTATCACTCTGTCTTATTGTCTGGGTGGCTGTTGATTTTTTCACATTACGTGTGTCCGTGGGTCTCTCCACAACTCACGCTGTGTGAGTTAAAATCCTTGATGCATCTTGTTTGCAGCTCTACTTCTCCCACCTCCTAACACCGACTAGGACTTTTTTTCTCTCAAACAGTCTCACCACTTTCTCATGGTAAAACTGGCACTGTGGGCTGCCAACTGATACCTGACAGTTTATTCATGTGCAGAGCATCATGCAATTCCTTAATGTGAGTTAAGAAACAATTCTCTGTTTCTAGCTGTCCAGAATTTCCTTTCTTGATATACAAACTCAAACCCTGATGATAGAAACCTGCTCTTCAAGGAGAGGCAAGCAGAAATTTCCCATCAACTGAACAGGTTGTGCTATGCTTCTGGGTAAGCATTACAATATCGTTTTCGCATCACACCTACTCTACTAAATATACAAAACACTGTGCAAGTGATAGTTTTGTCAGCCACCAGCTAATCAAATGAAAAATTATTAGGCTTAGGAAAATAATAAAAGCAGAAGCCAGCTGTGTGTTGGTTGGATGAAAACCCCAGTGTCTCCCATGTTAGCTCATGTGTGTTTCAATTTCTGGGAAGAAAATAATGGGAGTTTCTCCACCCTTTCTCATGTGAGCCATAAAACAGATTTATTACCTAGGATATATTCTGTGTTTTCTCCTGAGGAAAAAAGAAAGTGGTGGAACAAGTTCATTTTTTTCCCTTCTACAACAAGGATTTTCTTTATAATAAACACAGAGCTTAATTTTGGTATCATATGGCCCTTCTATTTAATGCTCTGGTCACACTTTTTGCCTTTCTAAATCTTGAATTGTTGCATTTTCATTTCAGTGGGGAATCTACAGCTGCTCCAGCTGTTTGAGTGCAAAAATCTGTCCTAAGATTCCTATCTGGTATGTTTTAAAGCAAAATCCTTCTCTCCCCTAAATCAAATAAATTTAGCATCTACTGAAAAAACTATAGAATAACTAAAACAAAAAGAAAAGCTAAACATAAGTCTATGTTTCTTTTCAAATAGTTCTAGCTCAGCTTTACCTTACACCCAGCAGCTCTGGGAAACCTAGGCTGCAGATTCAGAGGTTTAGGACAGGGTTGCACCTCATCTGGGACGGTTTTCCTGTACAAATAACTATTTTTTGACTGTAACAGTCACCTTCTGACCTTTAAAAATAAATCATGAAAGAGAAAATTTGCTGACTAGAAGATTTTTAGCTCCTATGACTCTAATTTGCTCACAGTATGATGTTACAGTTCTGAGGACCTGCGCTGGTAAATCCCTTTACAAAAAAGGTGATTTCCCCTATAACTTTCACTTTTGAGGTGCAGAAGACACCGATTCATTAAACACTTCTGCATCATGACACAGCCTGGGTTCCCCAGTTGAGTGGTCTGGAAAGTTTCAAGGCTAAGATATGGTTTTGTAAATGACACCAGTAACACCTCTTCTTTAAGTCAATCTGTTGACTCCAATATCTGTAGCCTGAACATGCTCCACACTCTACCCTTGCTCTCTCACCCCTCTTGTTGATGAGTCACTTCCCTGCAAACCTGACATCTCTCAAAGCTTCGGTTCTTTCAAACCAGCCTGTGATATACGAGCGTTTACACCGAGCCATAAATGCCACTGAGACAATCTCTGCAATGACGAGCTACGCCATCATTAGCTGCATATAATTAAAATGTACCACAGGAAGTGTGTTCATTACAGTTGTGAAATTATTTTTATTGCTTATGAACAGAAAAAAAAAATGCACTTTTAATCATAAACTGTGCCAGCACAGAGCTCAAAAGGAAGCTGGCTTGCTTGGGCAAAAATTGTGCAGGTTTTTTTGTAGATTTGTTTCTTTCTCATCGTTTTGTGATCACTTGCACTGCTCCACGGAGACCAGTAATTTGGAAAATAAAATCCCAGTAGCTGAAGTCGTTTTCAAGCCATTCCTAATTTGAAACCCCTCATTTGTACTACCAAGTATATTCTAGTGCAGTTAAAGTGCATTCCTACCAAGAGAGTATAAATCCATCCACACAGATATTCTGGGGACCAAAACACTGTTAGTGCCATGAAACTTCCTCTGTCCTTTGTAAAGACACGCACACAAACATGTAATAGTGTGCTGAGATTCTGAGTTTGGACAAGAGTAAAGCATCAGCATTACAACTCAAAGGAGAACTCCAAAAAGACAAGATCAGCCTTTTTTTTTAAATCATTACTAAGTTTGTCTTCACAGCCTCAGAAATCTCACTACCACACATCCATAGTCCAACACAGCTGCAACAAAGCAATTTATTACAGAGGAGCAACAATAGTAGCTATTTTCCCCAATGAAGACAGTGTTTCATAGAATATAATTTTGAAAAGTCAGAATCTTCAGTGTTAAGTCTCCTGTATGAGCTAATTAGCACTGACTGGTTGACAGTTATTACTGATCCAGTGAAACAGGACATTGTTATTGCAGAGAAATAGAACTCAAATTAAAAATAAAATGTATACAAACACAAAGCATAACACAGCTCATGTACTACATGATACAGGGCCAAAAAAAGGTGTTTCTTTACAATGTAAGAACATAGATGGGTCAGTAGTTCAGCATTTCTTTGCAAAAAGAAACCCACAGTATTGCAAAATGGTCAAAAGGGTCAGAAAAGGTGTAACATAGTTAGGCAACAGGTCTGCTCCCCAACACCTTACAATTCCAACACTGTCATTCTAATGCTTAAAAATAAGTCTCCACACCAATTAACCAAAATCAGACAATCTATCTGACATTAGAACCTGGCATCTCTTCCAATGCATGCACCAACATAATTTCCATCTGCACAATCTTTATAACTGATAATGACATACCCAAGCCAGAACAAACAGAGTTAGATTTCCTGATTGCAGGATATTTTTGAAACAAGAAAAAACTAGTTTACCTGTAAAAGCAATAAAAATGTTAATAGAAATCATAAAAAAACAAGAAGTTACTCTGGTATGGTTTTTTAAAATGTAGTAATTTAGTTTAAAATAAAATTTTAAAAAATCTTTGTACGCCCTGTCCTTCATGCAGACAAGACAAATTATTAATGAAAGGCTTCCCAGTCATGGAGCCCTCTCTAAAAGCCTCACAGAAATGCTACTAAAACTGGGGGTTAATGGAAGGAGCTTCGGAAGAATGACGGGTCACAAAGAGAGTGTGCTAAAAAGTGTGGAGAAACGCTCCTCAAAACAATTCCCAGAGAAGTCACACACAGATTTCTACCTTGTGTCGCCTGTTTTTTCCAGAGCACACCCCATGCCTGCTTTTTACCTTGTTCGTTTCAAAACGAAGCTGCTGAATCTGAAACTGGATTATTTCCTACCCTAAATCGGCATTTAAAGGAGCTGTACGAGGCACGTCCTTACTTTCACACAAAAGCGGGGAAGACAAGCACGGCAGCGCGGTGCGGGCCCTGCCTGTGCCGGCCCTACCTGTGCCGCCAGGGGGCGACAGCGCGCGAGCCGCCCTCACCTGGGCACACCTGGGCAGAGCCCGCGCGCGGGCCAGGAGGGCTCTGAGGGCTCTGCAGGACCATGAGGGGCCATGAGGGGCTCTAAGGGGCCATGAGGGCTCTGCAGGACCATGAGGGGCTCTGAGGGCTCTGCAGGACCATGAGGGGCCATGAGGGCTCTGAGGGGCCATGAGGGACTCTGAGGGGCCATGAGGGCTCTGAGAGGCCATGAGGGCTCTGAGGGTTCTGCAGGACCATGAGGGCTCTGAGGGGCCAGGAGGGGCTCTGAGGGGCCAGGAGGGGCTCTGAGGGCTCTGAAGGGCCATGAGGGCTCTGAGGGGCCATGAGGGGCTCTGAGGGCTCTGCAGGACCATGAGGGCTCTGAGGGGCCATGAGGGGCTCTGAGGGCTCTGAAAGGCCATGAGGGCTCTGAAGGGCCATGAGGGTTCTGAGGGGCCATGAGGGGCTCTGAGGGCTCTGAAAGGCCATGAGGGCTCTGCGGGGCCATGAGGAGCTCTGAGGGGCCGCGCGGGGGGTGTGGGGTGTGACGCTGCCCCCGTTGCCGTGGCGACGCCCCGCGCGTGCGCACAGCGCCACCGGCCCCTCTGGCCTGTGAGGCGGCGCAGCGGCAGTGACAGCGCAGCCGTCCCGGCCCCGCGGCCGAGCGGGGGGTTCCCCGCGGCGGTGATGGCGCAGCCTGGTCCGTCCCTCCGCACCCCACCTCCCCCCCACCCGCTCACCGAGCGCCGGCGGGGCGGGAGCGGTGCAGCGATGATTCGGCGATCCCCGCGGGAACCAGGCGGACGTCGAGCCGCGCGCGTGACGTCACGGGGCCGGCGGGAGGCGCGCATGCGCTTTGTGGGCCCGGCCGGACCGAGGCCGGTGTGGGGATCCCGCTCAGGGTGTCCCGGCCAGGGGGTCCCGGGGCTGCTCAGGGGCCTCGCGGTGCCGGCGGCGGCACGGAGAGGCAGCGCAGCCGCGGGGTCCTACGAGGGGCCTCGCTCGGTAATCGGGAGGGCCCCGCCTTCACCGAGCGCGTCCCCGCTCCGCGGGGCTGGGCACGACCCGGGACACGCGGAGGACAAGCTGTGAGCCGGCTGGGCCGGTGCCATCGAGCGGTTCGGTCCGGCTGTGACGCGGGGGACTCCCCGCAGCTGCTGGGGGTGCTTTGGGCTCTCTCCCACCCGGGGCTGTGCTTGGGGCTCTCTCACCCTGCACCGCATCCGTTGCCAGGAGTTCTGCTGAGCGCGGGGTTGCCGCACTGCTGAATTCATTGGCCTCTTCCGCTGCCAGCCTGGGTTTATTCTGCCATAAAGACCCAAGTATTCCCAAGTGCCACACAGCCACACAAAGTCTTCCAGGTGCTGTCCTGCAGGAGAGCGTCTTTAGGCAAATAAAGAAGTTGCCTCCTGAAATGATTCCCAATGGAAGTTACTGGGTAGGTGAAATAATTGAACTAGATCAGGCACCAGTTAAATAACCCTGTACGTATTGCTGGGACAAAAATGCGGAGATGTGGGATTGGGACTGACCCTGCTGATGTCCCACCATCCCCCTGAGCCGATGGGAAGGCAGTGTAGGCACGTACACAACACACACTCTTCCCCCTTAAGAGGCCCCTGTTGCTCCCCAGCTACACCACGACTTGCTCAAGGAAAGCAAATAAACCATCCTTTGCTTTTGTCACCTGTCTAGGAGTTAAAAGCTCTTGTCATTTCAGTATTTTCTCAGAAGGCTGTCCTGCTACAATTCCAGCTAGAAGGCTTGGTACCTCTGAAAAATTAATGCTTTTCAGTTTTCCTATAATTTTTGCCTATGGAGGCAAAGAGTCGTTGAAAGCTGAATTAAACCTAGAGTACCACAGTGCAGACAAAGGCATGGAGACTTTCTGTGAGTCTGGGAAGTCAGTCTGGAGCTTGCTTTTCTACTCATATCAAACTTCCCATCAGCAGGAACACGGATTCCTAAATCCCTGCTCTAAAGGGCTTTACATGGCATTCAGCACACTGAGGAGGTTATGCCTCTCATTATTAGGAATGTCCTAAGGACGGATAAATACCTTCAGGATTGTATAATGCACAAATACAGCCCCATGTTTCCCTACATGTTTTGCTGAAATGATTTGAATTAAGAGATTGAGAGCAGGAGATCATTGCTATAAATTGCTGTGCATAATGAAACCACATGTGCAGTGTGCTTCAGGTCTTTAATTTGTTAGGAGCTGGATGTTTATTAGAGTATGGTACAGTTAATATTCCCTACAGTCGCCTGGAAAATGAAATACCCCTTTCCCAACACAAAGATAATGAGTTGTGTGGGTAAGATAAGGTGGTTACCAGAATTCAGAATTCAGAATTGACAGAATCCAATTAATTTAACATGAATTAATGCAAGATCGAATTTATTACAGTTGGATGCAATTTGTAATTGAAAGTTCCATTGCAGCACGTTTTTACATGTTATCTCCCATCAGTAAGAGATCTCAAAAGAGCAAATTCTCCATTTTGAACAGCAGCAATGTATTTCTTACATCATAAATAACTCTTTCCTTACATGTTTGCTGTGAGGAACTTCAGGACCCAAGAGCCCAGCTGTGCACCAGGGGCTGTGCTCTTGCTCTTTCTCACAGGGACCATGACTGAGGCTTAAACAGAAACCTGGGCTTCGCTTTCTTCAGCTGCTTTGCTGGGCTGCCCCTGCCTTGTCACTTCTTCCTCCCCTTTCCCATTTGCCACTCTTCTGGGGGGTCACCCCTTTTCTTTTTTTGGGTGAGAGGGGTGAAATCGGCCCTCTAGTCAAATAAACCTTTCAACCTCCTACCTTCAAAATAAACACTTTTACTGTGGACAGTCCAAGCTCCTTAGGCAAAGCTTTAGGTCTTAAATCCAAAAGATACACTGTGTCCTTTTAATAATTTCATAGTGGAAACTCTTTATTTGCCCATTCCTGTGGTGCTGTGAAGGTTTTCAATGATTCTGGTTTAGGTTTCGGGATTAGGTGAAACCAGAGTGCCTTAAACCTCTTTAGAGGCTTGGGATTAGGTCTGCATCAGGCCTAATATAGCCTTTCTGTGCAAGGCTAAATTAAATGGGAGGAATATTTGTTGTGCACTGATTCACAGGTGTTTGGCAAAATCCCAGAAAACATAAAGGAACCACTGGAAGAATCATGAAGGCAAAGCCATCGAAACATGAGTATTAACTAAGCACTGCAGTATCACTTGCAACTGTGGGGTCTTTCAGGCTGCTCCTAAGTGATTTTAAGCATGGATATCATTTTTATGTGTCTCTTTCACATGAATGTGAGTAAATCGAAGATCTGTCGTGCAAATGGATCATGGATTTTTATTTGGGTATCACATTCTGGTAATTGCTGCCTGTTTTATAGCAAATGTATATTAAAGTTCGTCAAACAGCTGATATCACTGAAACTCTGTTGTTTTATTGTACACATAAATTCTGTTCCTTCTCTGGAGTCTGCATTGCCCTGGCAGAATATGCTGGGTCATGAGGACAAAACCCCAATAGATTTATGCCTACCATTAAAACCACCCTGCCTGGCCCAGGAGGCAGAGGATTTGCCTTACTGATGACCATGGGCTAATTGGAGGAGATCATTTCATTGTGTAGGCTGTCTACTGTGAGGCTTTTCAGCACTTCCCAGTCACTTTGGTGGTGCTATTTCTCCTCTCTGTGCTCTCCACACTTTGTAACCCCAACAGGGCCTGACTCACTGGCCGTTCCCCCGAGGAACTGCCTGAGCTGAGCAGATCCCAGCAAGCAGAAGGAAGAGCAGCTCAGCACTACAGTCTCAGGATCTCTGCAAAGTGCAGCAGCTGCTTTGGCTGCATTTGTAGGGAAAAGCTGAAGCCCGAGCCTGGTATCAAAAGAAGCTGGGTATGGAGTTACGGGGTGCAAAGCACCCAGTGGGTCAGTTCCTACAGCTGTCCAACATCAGTTACTGCCTGAGCAGAACTTTGTCCTAATACCAGAGCATTCCTTTCATTGGTTTTGTGCCTGTCAGCCCTCTCCAGAAAAGTGTATTTTGAAAGCATTTATCTCCCCAGATAAACAGATTTCAGTTTTGATTGTAGACTTGCCTGTATTCAGGAACTCGACTGCATCTCAGAATTTTAGGGCTTTTCTTCCATGCCAACAATCAGTTCTCTTGCAGGCAAGCTTTTCTGCATTCCTATGGCAAGTGTTCTGATCAGCAGTGCACACAGCCAGGTCCTGTCTTCTCATGTCTGCTTGCAAAAGTGAAACAGAAATAGTTAAGTTTCAAAAGAATATGTCTCCTCTAATCAGATGAGCTGTAAAAGAAAGAGGGAGGCTAACTAGAAGAATTTAATAATCTTAGAATGTGTATAAAATATTATTTATGGCTGAAGAGCTACACAAGTCTTGAGCTCTATATGTAAGTCTTTTCCCTCTTTAATGGTGCATGTAAGGAAGAACAAGAGAGAAATGTTCCAGTCAAGGACAAAATCATAAAATAATGAGCAGAAGAAGAACAAAATGAAAATATTAGGGGCCAAGGGAGGCTGAGTGGGAGTTTGTCTTCATACATGATTGATCTAAACTTGAAAAGGAAAAAAAAAGAGACTCCTCATCTTTAAATGAGATGGTTATTTGAGCATAAATAACAGTCTCATGTCAGCTATGCTGCTATTTCCAATGGAGTCTTTTCACTACAAAACCGCAACATTCTCAGCCCTAATCTCCTCAGATAAAACAATAGGGCTGGTGGCTGTGAATCAGCACTTTGAAACCAACCTCTGAAAACTGCAACACGTTCAGGGTGAGGAGACATGGAGGAGACAAAGAGCTGCTGTTTCTAGAGCTTTACAAAGCGAGGCCCCACCTCTCTCGCTTGGAACCGTGCTGTAACACCCCAGGGTTGTTTTTCTCTCTGGGTGGGAAGTCCAGCTCAAGGGACTGGGGCTAATCATGTACCTGGGTGTTTAGTCCCACACCAGGCTGAGCTGTCACTGAAATCAGGGGCAGTGAAACAGCAGAATCCTCCGGGATGCTTGGGCTGTGAGGTTCCCTGAGGAAGGGCACAGTGAGCTGGGCTCTCTGTGACAAAAGGAGTGCTCCTCCTTCCCCAACCCATCTGCAGCCCCGTGGCCATGTCCCCTCCCTTGTGCTGACCCCAGCACTCAGCTGAGGAGTGTCAGGGCTGATGCAAGGCAAGAGCATGGTGCCAGGACAGGAGAGGGCCAGGGAGGGAGAGCCATCACCCTGGAAGAGACCTGCCCTGAGCGGTGGCACCGAAGGGATCGGGGCAGCCGGGACACAAAGGCTTCCATCCAGCAAATGACATCTCACCTTAGGCAGGAAGCTCATTTCCCTCCACAGCCACTGAGGAAAAACAGGCTCTTAACTACATAGGAACATCCACCTTTTTTTTTCTGATTCTACTGTTTCCTAACATAACACACTTAAACAACAAGCTTTGAAACCCAGAGATGCCATCCCATGGGAAGTGAAAGAAAACTTTGGTCTCAGCGTAGACCCCAAGCTGTTCTCGGACTAGAATGACCTTGCACTGGTGGTGGGGGATGTCTTGTGGCAGTGAGACCTGGAACAGGACCAAATTAGGAAACACTGTGGCATTTGCATGTTCATATGGGTTTTAGGGGCATTGTCTGTAACTCAGGAAAGTCCTGATCTTTTTGAGCCCCTCTCAAAAAAAGAGAAATGAACTGTGCATTGTTCCTCTCAAAGGGATCACTGTAAAATGGCCTTTGGACATGGTCTGGAGGCATCAGCTGCACAACCACCCCACCAGTGCTACCCTTGAAGAGAGAGATGTCGACAGGATGCCAAATCCAAACCCTCTGACAGAAAAGAGGGCCAAAGGGCAAACCTGTATCTGGGTCCAGCTGCAAAAGCCCATGCTTTTGTTAATTCTGAACAAAAATCTTTGATCCAAACATACCCACTTTTTAGGGATTCCAAACTGGAGTGAAAACACAGCAGTTTCACCCTAGCCTGAAACACAGCCTCACATCTTTGATTTCTGAGGACAGATCATTTTTCTTGGAGTGAGGCACGTGGACAGCAACAGACACCTCCTGTCTGGTTCAGACAGGCCAACCAAAAGGCTTAAGTGGACACACACACTACCAACAGCATGTGATGGGATTTAGTGTGAGGAAATCAAACTCCCTGCCCCACCTCCTGGGCTTATCCTTTAAAGACCAGTCCTGTGCTCACAGCTGGAGTTTATGTGAGTCCTGCCTTATTAATTAACTGAAGCCAGTGCCTTTTCCCCCTGAATTCCAACAGAAGCAATTAGAAAGCAGATACCTCACACATAACAGCTGGTTCTTTTAACCCCCTCCTCATGCTATTTTCTCCTGTCCCCCAGCCAACTCATGTCCCCCTTTTCCATCCTTTCATGTAATGGAGAGGGAGAGTAAAATCGAGGTGGCAAAAGCAGGGGCACCAGATAACCATGTTCTTAATAAAATCATCCAGTGTGATGCTGAGAGCGGAGGAGTGTTGTTGAGACCACACTTCTGAGCAGGGGATCGTTACACTCACCCAGCAGATGGGAAAAAAGCCTTGGCTGTCTACTGTGTCCTCCTTAAAAGGGGATCTGTATCAAAGTAGCAGCATACTTTCTGCACTGAAGGCTGTTGATGTCATTAGAGCAAGCCTCGTTTTTATTTAACACCAGAGTTAAGAGTCACATAAAATTGGCACAGGTGAAGGCACCAGGCCCATTAACTTGTGCAACGTGACTCTCTGGGAATTTTTTGAATGTTCGTGCACCTCCAATTTATTTATGCTCGGGCAAACCAGCCCCAGAGCCTCTCCTCCCTGCTTCTCAGTATGAAGACAGCCTCAATCCTGCCATAGACCTGTAAAAAATCCACTCAAACCACTAACTTTCCCTCACTCCCAGGAAAGATCCAATGACAGGAAGGGCAGTGCTGTCCCTCTCTGTATTCCATGCATTGCTGGGAGATGCTATGGACATAAAATCAAACCCACAGCCAAAAACATCCACCCTAACACTGCAAGTGAAATCTGCCCTGGCCAAACCACCTTGAGTGCACGTTCTGCTCCCAGACAGGTCCTCTGGAGGTTGTGTCTTCATTTAAGGCAGGTAGAGCTTTTCAGAGGGGAAACCAAGTCAAGGGGAACAGAGATTAATTTGCCTCTGCAAAACACTTCTGAAGCAGGGAAGTAATTTCAGTGTGTTTGAGGCAAAGGGGTCACAACATTTCTTTTCTGAGCATGACTGGCCTTTTTTTAATGTAGAATTTATAGGTAAAATAGAGATCTGGTCCCACACAGGGCATCTGCTCATGGCAATAACAGACGTGTGGACAGCCACAGCACTCCAGTGCTGAGAGGTTTTCCTGCTCAGGATTCCTCACTGATCCTGAAGTCAGGCAGCATTGTGAGGACATTCTCAGTTATGATATAGGGAAGATTTAGGTCCAGCCATAAACTACCCATTTCCTCCCTCAAAGAGGTGGCTGTCAGAGAGGCTGCTATTGCACCAGCCATCCAGATGTTTGCCATCTTTATTACAAATTTACATGAATCTTACAACACCTCCATACTCTACAGCAACCTGATGATGCAGCCATCTAATACCTACATAACAGACATGGAGAACAAGTTAGGAGGGATTAAATGATCTGCCCAGCTTCCCACAAGACAACGCAGGTGTGGCTAGAAACCAAAACTCCAAGCTTCCAATTTCTGCTGCATTACACTAATCTCTTTATACGCTTTATTCTAAAAAAGAAAAAAATAAAGTAAAATATCATCATTTCTGTAACATGTTTGTTGGTAACTAGTATGGGTACTGCTAACCAAACATAAAGATCAGCATATTTTAAAAACTGTTACAGCTGATTAGTCTGCTGAACCCCGTTTTTTTTCTTCTGGGTCTTTCTAGAAGAAGAAAAATAGAAGGGAAGGGCATCCTTTTATAACTGCAAAGGCTCCAGCTAATGAGAGCAGAAATCACGTTTCGTATTTTGGCAGTTAGTGGTAAACACTATTATTAAAGCTATAATAAGATCAGCTAATGTTGTATGAAATATTAGTGATGTCTGAACACAAAGTAGAGTCCCCATCTCTTTAGTTAAAATTACAAAATGATTAACAGCCCAATTAAAAACATTTTTGTTTTTGACATGATAAATTATACTTTATCTACCTATCTGTGGATATAATTGATTATTTTATCCGTTTGCTGTTGGCTGTCATTAAAAAAGACAGATATCGTGGCTTTCTGGCCTCTCTCCCGCTGAGAGAAAGAACAAATCCTGCTATTAACGACAGACAGGATCATTATGAAAAAATTCCATTTGCCACTAGGCAACATAGCCCAGTTCCAGTAATTATTGTATTAGTCAAGCCGTTGAGAAGTTCCATAAAATTGAGAGAGTTTTTAAGGAGCATCCAACATTATTTGGCAACTTTTGTGATGTAACAATTAAAACCATGCTCCAGGCCCCAAAATGTGCAGGAGATTGCCAAAATCAGATAAAACCCTAGAGGGCCCCTGACTCGCAAAGGAAAAAAAAAATCAAACTGTTTACTTTTAGGATCAGACATTCATCAACGTTTGGCTTTTGTTTCAGCCGTGTCAGATAATAACAGCACCACGTTCTCAGTCAGCTTCTAACAAAACTCCCCAGTTCGATGTCAGCTCTCAGGGCTGACACCAGCCTCTCCTCAGGAGAGGGAGATCTTATGGGAGCTGATGCTACCAGCTTTCCTTGGCAGATCAGATACCTGGAGCACTCAGCAGTACCTTCTGGAGTGAATCACGTCTGCCATCCACCAGTGAGCATCAGGAAATCACTGGAGAGAAGTGTAAGTTATTCCTTCCTCTAGGAGCTGAGCCAGGCAACACCTCAAATTGTCAGGGCTGCAGGGGATAAAGCAGAAGTCTCCTGTCCATGTACCCCATTAACCTGTCAAGGAACTGATAAAAAATATTTAAATCATGCTTTAAAACTGCTAAGGGAAATTGCTACCGAACAAAACTTCCAGCCAAGTTTATCATCTACTTACCTCTCTACTGAGTGGTGTTCAGGATAATGATGTACAGTACCAGAGCTGGAGGGACAGTGTCAGGCTTCTGCAGGGGAAGGTGAAGTTGGTCACAAAACCCAGACCTGGTTTAGCCTAATACAGAGTGCAGGAAGCACTTCAAAAGCACATCAGTTTGCAAAGAAGTTCCTCCCTTCCCAGAAAAACGTGCCTGAGTCTGAAAATCTCAATGTACTAAAGAACTGGGATGGCAGCAGCAGTTTCCGTGGCAGTCAAAGGCAGCTGGGATCTGAGCACAGGATGAGGAGCCAGGATACTGCTGTTGTCACTGGGGAACGGCAGCAGGGCAGGGTTCAGTCTCCACCTGGAACATGCTGTACCAAGCAGGACAGATGAACAGATACCCTGGAGCCTGGCATGGTATGGCCTGTCATCACCCAGCTCCAGGCTGGAGATGGATGCCAGCTGTCAGGGCCTGCTGACCTATTTAATAAAGACCAAACCTGCAGCCCTCAGCAGTCATGGCTCCAATCTGATTGAAAGGGGAGCAGGGCACAGCACTGCAGATGGGCAGCCCTGAGCTGTGGGCACTGCCAAGGCACAGGCAGAGGCTCACACCTGGCAGAGGGAGGGGTGTGAAGGGAAAGCTCCACTCTCCCCCAGCTCCAAAACTGATCCTGCTGCTCTGCAAGGCAGGCATGCCTGAGTCCTGATAAGCTCAGGAATCAGCTTATGCTGGAAGCCACTGCCACATTTTCCAGCACATTTAACCTCCAGTTTGGGTCTGGCAATTGCTGGGTGTGGTGAGATGTGTTGCTGTAGAAGTATAAAACCCTGAGTAACTACCAGCTGCTTTTGGGAAATACCATCACCTTGGAGTTTTCTTCAGCACAGCTAAAGCATATATTGTGGTAGTATTCAATTTTCTTGCATTTGGAGCTGTCATCTGAAGTGAAGCATCCTAGGTCAGCTCAAGAACTTAGGTCAGTAGCTGTCAGTGTGAAGAATGAATTCTTTTTCTTGAGTTATATGAGTAAATTGTGCCAAATCCTCAACATATTAGAGAAGTGCCAGATGAAGACTTAGGAAGGTTTTTTTAATATATGTTCCTTATTAGCATTAAAACTTTTATTATTAAAAGAGCTATATTACAACATACATGTACATATGAACTTAAAAAATAATTTGAAAAAAATACGATCCTAATTTTTTTTGTTAGTCTCTCTGGCTTACAGCTCATCTGAGCCATCAGCGAGGAAAATGCAAACCCCAGCACACAGCAAAGGGAACTCAGTGATGAAAGAGGGAGAGTGGAGTGCATTGTTTGTGGGTATTGCTGAGAATGAGATGAACTCACTGAAAAAGATGATAACTTTGTAATGAAACTGCAGGACTTCAAATCAAGGGCCAAACTCCCTGATTCAGCCAGCTCCCCTCAGACCACTCCTATATTTTCCCTGTGGACTGCAGGAACAAGCCTGAACAATACAGCCAGTTTCCACCCCAGCCTGGCTGTTCAGTTTGTAGGTGCTTGCACCTCCCTCCATGTCAGCTGGCTGGTTCAGAAGGATGCCAGCTGGTTAATACTTCAGCCAACCTGATTTCCAGATAACTGATTTTTGTAGCTACCACTGTAATTAAAATAAAAAATACATGTAAAGGACAAGTTTATCACCTGCTAACACATGCCATGGTTGTCTCTTGGTCAATCAGCAAGCAGCAGACAGAGCTGCAGACTTCTCTTCCACATCACCAGCATCCAGAAGGAAAAAAATCAGTCCATCTGCTAAAGCAATCAGGCCCCTGTGCTCCCCAGCATCAGCTCCCATTTCCAGGATTCAGTGCCCTCTGCTGAGCAGAACCAAACCAAGCATGAACATGTCCCTGCCCCACAGAGGGACTGCTCAGGCTCAGCAGCACTGGAGCTGAGCAGTTGGGAGATCAGTGCTCCCCTGCATGCCCACCCAATGCACCCACTGCCCCCCGTGCTCCAGGTGGTTGGAAAGCAGCTCATGGAGAGCGTGGAGGAACTTTGCAGAGGCTGCAGAGCTGTCAGAGGAGTAACATGTCACTGTGGAAGGGGAAATCCACGTGGACATGTGGTAGTTGTGAAAGCAGCTGGACTAGCAACCTTGGCAGGCTTGAGTCGAACAGAAATGTTGCTGCTTTGCCTTGATCTTTATTTACAATAAACTGCTGGGCTCCAGCTCGGTGTTTTATCTGGGAACAGCCCCGCTGCTCCTGCGCCCCTGTTCCGTCTCATTGGTGCACTGACATATTTACACGGGGCCGGGCCGGGCAGCTGGGAACGAGGGGCCATATATCAAGAGAGGAAAAAGGGATGCAAAGATGAATTTTATGAAATACTTTCCACTTTCCTTTGACTTGGTTGTGCTCTTTGCTACGGCCCATTGGGCGCTCACTCAGCACCCAGACACTGCACTCGGGGCAGTCTCGCCTCTGTTCCTGACTGTGTCTGCATGCCAAGCCCAGCCCAGTACCTGGGGCAGCCCACAGGGAAATGGAGAGTCAAAAAAAGAGAAAGGTGGCTGGGAGGGAAGTTTCCTGCCCTTCAGTGGTGTGTACCACGGGAAAGGGAGCGATGGCCTGTAAGTCACCGGTCCTGTCCGATTCCTGCAGGACACCCTTTACACCTGAGGGCCAAAGGGAGAGGAAATATTTCCACTACTTTGGGAGAGAAAACAATCAAGTCCCTTTTGCAATTTAAGGAGGTCGTATCATCTTTGATTTCTTCTCTGGGCAATGAAAAGGGTTAATTCCTCACAGTGTTGACTTAATCCTTTCCTTTTTCCCAGTGGCTGACTAATAGGTTAGATGTGTTGACTCTGTTTAAAAAGACAAGCTTTGGACATAATATTAATGATATTGTGTGTGGAATAACATTAGAAAACAAACACAGAGGCACCTGGGGAGTCTGAAGGCATCTTCTGGCCTTTCTGGGCTGACAGCACAGAGTGGCCCTTCAACATTTCCATGTGGAAAAACACCATCTAGTGTGAGACAGTTCACTCTCAGTGACCCTCTTGCCTTTCAGACAGTGAGAAGTCAGGACCGTTATGAAGCCGAAAACTTGTTTCATAAGAACAGGTCATTGCTCAAACAGCTGAAGAAGGGGGAAGAAATTGAAAAAAAGGGAATCCAGAGAAACAGTTGGAAATGAAAACGGGAGATGTGAATGCAATAATGGCTGGTGTCTTTTTTCTGGCACTGATGTCCTAACAAAGGGTGTGAAAGTTTTTTCCCTTATGTTTTTGCAAAGTAAAGATGGGAAGAGAGCACTGTTTGTTTATTCATTTGTCTACGAGCCCCACTAGCACAAAGAAGTCACTGCAAATACTTATCCAGGGCTCAGGCTGATCCCACTGGGATGCAAGAACTGCATGCTCCCTTGATAGCCTCTGTGGGATCCAAACCAGCATGTGGAAGTGCTTATTTCCCTCTGTTGTCTATTGGGAGGTCTAGGGGAATGCAGCACAGTTCCACCTCCATCCCCATGGTGAGGCCTGAAAACAGGGTGGGCCTCCCTGAGCCCCTGGAGACTCTGCCCAGCACAGACATGGACGAGGCCTTGGGACAAGAAGTCTCACTTCAAAGATTTGCCAGGCTTTGTGCAGGTGTCCCATACCAAGTGTCACAGTACAGGCAAAATAAACTAGATGCCCTACTGCTGACAAAGCACAGAATTTTCCTGGTACAGCTGTGTTTAAATGGAGCTGAATCAAGGCAATCTCACCTTGGATTAAGAGCCACCAGTTGCCAGGAAGAGATCTTCTGCACTGAATAGAATGTCTGTCAGCACTCTTGAAGAATCTCCTCAGATGGTTCCTTGGAACTCTCTTCTCTGCATGGTTTCATCACCTGCACTTGAGCAGCTGAAGGTGCACTGGAAAGGAGCACCTGAGGTCATCCAGCTCAGAGCTCAGCAGGAGCCTGGCAGAGATAAAAAGACAGTCACCACTTTAAGCTAAGATCGTTTAGTGACTCACCCAAGATCACACAGATGGTGCTTACACCAAGAATTAGACCCACCAAGCCATCCAACACCTCCTGATTACTCACTGAGGATTAGAGTCCATTTAGGAGTCTATTTTAATATATAAATGTAGGATTTGGAGCTATGATGGAATGGGAAATTAAATACTGAGAAGTCTGTCACATCTCTGTTCAAAGCAGGCTAACATTTCATGTAAGGAATTACATGCTTCAGACAGTTGCAATCATCTTCTGCACAAATAATTGAAGCTTACTTCATCTGTTGTATTCTGATATAAATTTTTATTGGAAATATAAATACCTATGTCGGTCACCAAACCAAATAAAACAAACATATTGAGTAGGGTCTATTATAGGCTAATATGGAAACAAATAATCTGCAAGTCTGGTTTTATTTATAAGCTTATTTGAGTTTTTACTCTAGGCTCATATTAATCGGGTTTGTGGTTTCCACATCTGTATTGCTGATGCCCAGTGCAGACAGCATGCCAAGTCAGACCTGGGCATCCTCCAAGCTCCAAATGGAAAACATATGCCTCAACTCCAGCTACCTCCAGACAAGCAGGGCCAGTAACCTCCCCGGTAACCGCAGCGGGTGCAGCGGGCGCAGCGGAGCCCTGGGGAGCTCTCGGAGGTGCCTCTCACGAGTTTCTTGCCTCTGACTTGCTCCAGGGGCAGCCAGGCTGCCGCCTGTGCTCCATTTGCTCTCTCTGATGATCGAGAGATACCAATTCCCTTCACAGCCTCCCCTCTCCTCTAGCTGTAGCTAGGAATTCCCAGACTGGACCAGTTAGCTCACAGTGTCAGCCAGTGATACATACTCTCGAGGAAGATGGAAGAACTCCTGCAGCTGATGGCAATGCAGGATGAATTCTTTCCATAACCCTTGATTATATTTTTAATATTTATAAAAAGCATTTCAAATGTTCACAAAAGCCATAAATATATATATAAGAAGTGCCCATGCCCCTTGTCAAGCCAAAATGGATCCAGCTGTTCTGCGGTGCTGGTCTCTGATTGCAGAGAATCCCTGCATTAATGAAAGATGTATAAAGGGAATCCCAAACTAGAAATATGATCTCTGCTAAAGACTGTTCAAATCCACTATTAAAGAATATTTCAGGGAAGTACATGAACAAAAAGCTGATTGTCAATACAGCTGAGATCCAGTCCTGAGAACCCACCTCCACAAGGGCATCTCTTCTGCTTGCAGGCACCTCTCAGAGCAAGTTGCTTCCAGACAGACTTTGCTTTGTGCTGGAACATCGCCAGAGTTTTGTGCCAGTGGAGCTGCATCACTGCAAACCCATTCATGGAGCCCCACAGAACCTGAGGGCAGTAGAAGTGCCAGACCTGCTTCTTCCCTGAGCACAGGAGGAGCTGGAGCAAAAGCACATACATGACAGGAGCGAGAGAAAAGGAAGCAGTATTGCTGGTGGAAACACTAGAAATTTGGTGAAGGCATTCAAATTCATTCCCTATGTACCCTCTGATGGCCATCCAGCAGCCTCTACCACCTGTAGCAATTATCTCTTTCCTGACAATTTTGACACAGTGATGCACAGCAGTGCCATAAAATATGGTTTTTTCGAGTTACTATAGCATCACCTGTGTGTGTTGCTCACACAGCAACACCATGATTAGCTTTTAAGAATTCAGAGGAGGGAAAGGGGGGTATTGGGGAGGGGATAAAAAATTAACACAACCTCAGTGCCCCATCCATGCCAAAGGGAATCACTGTCATCCATCATCCACCTCCTCAGAGAGCTGCTCTGCCCAGCACGGCTGCTCCACTGGCTCCCAGGCAGGAGCAACTCTTATGAAACTGAGATGGCAAAACTGCAGTGTCTGATAACAGAGGGGCAGATCTGTCATCAGCACAGAAGGCAGTCATTCCTCGTGGCAGTGGCTGGAGAAAAGAAGATGCAATTAACAATTAGCTTTGGTAAGAGAAGACAAAACCCTTAACACACAGTTTCTACTGCAGCAAATCAAGCCACAGACTTAGGAATTACTGGCTCAAAGTCTTGGTTCTTCCCTTCCTAGATACACTACAAGATGAAAGAGAGAGTGAATTTCTCCTGCCACTTGATTCTGGCTAGCTAAGAATTGGGGCTCAGCCATGGAAAAGGGCCAACCTTGAAACAGTTACAGGAAATGAGAAGAGTTTTGCAGCATTTCCAAGCAAATTCAGCACACCTTCAGATTTGTATTTTAGGCACAACACTCAGGCTTCTCACCCCAGAAAACACTGAAGCTTTTCAGTGGGTGTTTCACTATCTTCCCTTCCCATCCTCCCCTCGCAGCTCCTCAGCTTCTGAACTTAGAACCAAATCCACACAGAGCTCCAGGTGTGTCAAACAGGCTTTGCTTTCATAGGTTTGACCTCTGAGTTGCATCTCCCTTCTCCCAGCCTTGGTTAATAGTTCTGGGATAACATGCTCATGCCAGTCACACTGTTTATATACATAAACTGCAGGTTTATCTACATTGCTGTCTTCTCATCCATTCTCTTGGATCCTGCTGTAAGTGCAGCCCTGGCAGCAGCTGACCCACAAAGCTGTGTCCCCAAGCAGTGAGTATCAGCTGTGCTGTAGTAAAAGGCATGGCTCAGAGGGCATCATTCCTACATAGAGCTCACGTGCATATTTTCAAGTGCTGCCTGGATTTTTAGCTTGGAAATTCTATGTATAATTTAGATCTGTTGGACTTCGTTTCCAGCAGAGACTGATTCAGATTATCTAGAGATGTGCAAGGAATATGGTCAACTAACATGCACATAAAAGCATTGTTTCTGGTGCAAAGTCAGGTATCTTCCTCTCCCTCAGACACCTTGCATGTAGATTAGTTCAGACTCTCAAATGACATCAAAGAACCTTGTTCTATTATTTCACAGTCCACAGGTGCAAGAGGAAACCAAATCCAGCCCAGTCTACAGGCCTAGTTCAACATCCTGTACAGCACTGCCAGCCATTCTCTCCCCCCTCCTTCCTGATCACTTTGGTTCTTTGTGCCCTACAATAATTTCCTCTTCTAGTCTCTCTTTTTTCCTTTGTCCACGGCACACTACAAATTATTTGTGGTTGCAATGATTAATTTCACAACTCACACCTAATTTGACCCTAATAACTTTGCCTGCAGAAGGGACAATTCCTTGTTGATCCAGACAACTTATCAGCCCCTGAACACAATAAAAAGGTGGGGCTGGTTGTCAGCAGGGAGATGCCCATTAGTCCTTTTTCAGGCGGAATGTCGGAGCTCCCTTATCAAGTGGGAGAGAGCTGGAGTACTGCAGGCATGCAGGGGGAGGCACACTGCTCCCAGCCTGCAAGGCCACACAACATGGGAAGTGGTGGCTTGAAAGAGGAGTGGAAGAATGACAGATGGTTTGTGCCTGTGTGTCCCTGCAGAGGACACCGGGCCCGCCATGGGAACGGCGTGGACAGTAAAGGCAGCGCCTCAAGTGAGGAGTGACAAAGCAAGTCAGCCACGGATGGCCCGTGGGAGGCCAGAGGAAATGCACCATTAGTCAAAGTTGGAGGAAAAATAAAATGCGATGACAACTGGGCCATTCATGTGCTTCCCCTTCAAGGACTGACCAGAGCCTTCACAACTCAAAAGACTCAAGTATCAGCCCTTTCTCTCTGCAGCCAGGCTAATGTGCACCACAGAGTCTGAGAAACTCCCCTGCCACCTACATTAATTCTTATCTTGTTGTTCTTGGCTACACATCACTGAAGTACAGTGAGGGAGAGTGCTTCAGTCAATAATGTGGATCCAAGGGAACACCCCTCTGCTGTTCCTCAGGATCAGCTCAACAGCACAAAGCAAATGTTCACCCAACTGGGGAACTTGGGAAATATTAGGACTTCCAGAACTAGAGCATAAGACACTGAGGTGG
The DNA here is from genome assembly GCF_009829145.1 of Chiroxiphia lanceolata. Taxonomy (NCBI): domain Eukaryota; kingdom Metazoa; phylum Chordata; class Aves; order Passeriformes; family Pipridae; genus Chiroxiphia; species Chiroxiphia lanceolata. The sequence goes on along the minus strand of NC_045654.1, from coordinate 14,352,781 downwards.
CCTCACGAGGATGTTTAAGCTCACATGGACAATTGCATCACTCCAGGGTAGCTTTCTGCACTTTTGAGAGTTTGCTACTCAATACAAAAATGCAAGAGTTCAGAGCTCTCAGTAGCCTCAGTGACAGCGGCCTTGCACTTCACAGCAGATTCCATCAGAAGTTCCACTTTGCCACTCTCCTGGAAACCCTGAGGCACTGCTGTCACAGCCCATGAATCTGAGAGTTTGTCATCAAGGAAGGATGATGCCCTTTAGAAGGTCCAACTGTAAACACTCACAAATGCTTGGTCTCTCATTCTTCAAAGGGGACAATACCCCAGCTAAGGACAGGACTTGTTTGGAACTGCTCTCTGGAGCTGTGGCATTTCCAGATTTGGAAGTACGTGGGAGCTAAAGGGAGATGCAAGCAGAAAATCCCCAAATGTTCTCTTACAAATACATTGGACTCTTACCCCATCAAAAGGGAATTCACTTACTAACACTAGGCTAAAAGGGGCTAAAAGTAGCTAAGTAAAATAAAATGTGCATCTTTCAAAAAAAGTAGAACAAGAAAAATTCGGGGATTACAATGAAATCCCTGATTAAGGAAGAGACCCAAAGTCCTGACCTGAAATGTAAAGGTATCCTGGATATACGCAGAACGAACGAGGGCAGAAATGCAAGCAAAGTCTGAAGTATCAAGAGAATTCTCCTTATTTCGTGTTTGAAATATGTCTAACAAATAAGCTCAGTGACAAATAAAGAAGTAAAAATCAAAAGCGCTGTCATGATTTAATTAGATCCCAGCCTGATGTAAATTAAATTACTAAAAAAAAAATAAATCCTTTGACAACCTGAGAGCTGTTTCTGAAGTCTCCAAAGCAGCCTTGCTGCTCTTGAAATGACTTCCTGTGAGATGGTGAACAATCTCTGCTTTCTGCATTAGGGGAATCATTCACCTGAACCGAGCAGTGTGATCAGTGTGAACACCCTGCTGCCCAAACTGCTGCCTGACAACATCTTCCCAATCACTCAGGAGTCTCCTGCCAGCAGAACATTAGCTGACTCCATTTCTCTAAGGAAAATGCCTGGGTTTCCTGATGTTTCCAGCTGTGTTTGTACAACCTGCCTTCGTGTGAAGTTGAAAATTAATGCACTTCCTCTTGGTCCTTTGAAAGAGAGAAAAAAAGGAAGATTATCAAAATTAATAAAAATGCCAAAGCTCAATCCTTTGTCCCTGTTGAACAAGGGTTTTTAAATAAAGATTGCTGAGCTCAAGCTCCTGCATAAAGCTAAAAGCTGCCATGTAACCTGTTGCTCTGGCACAGTGTGAACAGAATATTGGTTGGCTGCACTGCAGTTCATTCACACGAGTAAGAGATAAAAATAAAACAGGCTTTCAATTTGGACTGTTTTGTTGGGAGTACACCCTGGAAAAATGTATTTGGGCCTTTTCTCACAGGGAGCTGGCAAAGAAGGGAACATTTGTTTATTTTCTTGATTTTTGCTTAAAGCCTAAAGTCGGTCTTTTTTCGCTGGTTTTCTTTCCCTTGGTATTTTAATTTAATGGAGTTACATAATATTCTAATAGACAAGGTATCTGTAGTGCTTTTGGTTTAAATTTGTTTGAGATATGTTACTACCTAGCTAATCCTAACTCAGAGCAGAGCCTTGGGAAAAAGAAGTCTCCTTGTCAAAGATTTAAGAAGAGGGATCTTGCTCTTTGTTTTTATGCTGAAACAAGGAGAACAAGCCTGATTCCCATGTTGCTTTAATGTAAAGGGAAGAAGGATGGAACAAACCCCAACTGGTCTGAAGGAAAAACAGGGGAGGAGGTAAGGGTGAGTATTTTTACAGTTCATCTTTCATGGAGTATACAGGCTTTCCTTAAATGAATCTGTTAATATATTGGACATACTCTACCACAAACTGCTGAGACTTTTATCTGGAAAAATTTCCCCCACCCCCTCCTTGGAGCTGCTGGTTCTGACAGGCTGCAGCTCCCAGTACCTCTACCCAGCTAACAATGCACAGCACCTTGTTCAAACAAGACTGGTCTCCATTTCACACTACCCCCCAGGGAATATTCACTTTTCTCTTCAGACTGTATCTTTCTGACTGATGCAATCAGATTCTGGAAACCTGCCTTATTAGTTTATATTCCAGCTTCTTAGGGAATGATGTTAATTTTCCATTGTAGGACCAGAAGATTTGAGATGTGCTAGATCTTGTCTATAAGGAACAACCAAACAGTGGCACAGGCAGTACCAGGGTTAGAAATGACTGCAGTGAACAGCAAGTCTAGGGGTTACAAAAGAGACACTCTCCTAACTCCAGCAGTGCTTGAAAAGAGGTCTTTTACAATTACCCAATGAATAAATAAAAGTGCATTTTCTTACTTATTCACTTGAGATATTCTGCCTCATTTCTGCACCAGTTCACCATTCTAATTGTTTTCTTCCCAGATCTGTGGTTTACTACTAAGCCTTTACACTGTGATGGCCAAAGAGTTCCATTATATCCATTAAAGATTAGATCATTTTCTTTTGTTTCCCACAGCAAATAGGATCCCATTTATGTCCCAAACAGAATGTCAGTAGTTGGAATGATGTTTTCTTAAGGTGCATATAAGATTAAAGACTGAAATCAGATGCAGTGTTGCCAAAGCCTTTGTAATATGCATGTTTTTCATGGCAAGATGATTGACAAGAATTGCAGGAAGGTGCTGAAGGGGATATTTCACCTGGCCCATCAAAACTCAATGTAGAGGATTAGAACTAAGAAGAGCTGACAATATTGACTTTGAGTACCACAACGGAAACATAATTAGCTCTTTGACAGGTAGTGGACAGAAATATTCCATTTTTAAAAAATCAGTTAGAGTAATTACAGCATATCTGTTGCATGCTGCCCTGGGAAAAAAAAAAAAAAAAGAAAAAGAAAAAAGGTCTGCTCTGCTGTTTCCTCTTTTCCCAGTAAAATTCAACTTTGGCACTAGAATAAATGCTTGCAAACCCAGCCTTTCTGCTGGAAGAACATCAGGAAAACTTTGTGCATAAAAGTAAAAAACCTCTCTTAAAAGAGAGCACACAGATCTGAAAGAATGAAAAAGTCAATGAATTTTATACAAGTTTACGTATTGCAAAACAAACTGTCTGCACTATGCTTATTAAAGGCATATTTCATTGCCTAATCATAGATGTCTATTGTACCTTTTATGTTTTGAATCATAATTGCAGCCTGTTCCCCAACTGTAATAATGACAGACGTTTTGGCACATGCTCACATCGATTCCCCTTTAACAAAGCACTTAAGACACAGACTGGCATCCCACTGCAGTTAATGGGCAGCATTAACTCGAGGCCCTTGATGTCACTGGGATTTAGACAAATGGCAGTTTGTATGGACACAAAATTGCCCACTGTTGGCCAGCCAGGAGCCTCTGAAGAGAACCCTTCAAACTCCAAAGCCTGTCCGAGGTGCAGCTGCTTTGGTTAGAAACACACTGCACTGGGCAAAGGGGTTTTATGCTTTCACCAGAATAACTGTGCTGGGAAAAAAAGGGTATCTGCTGTGCTGAACTGTCTTTTCCAGCTCCTGCTCTGCAATAATCTGAACTGTAGCAACAACTTTCAGTAGGTGTAATGACAAGTCCCAGAAATGGGAAAAGGCAAAACTTAATTGCACACAATACCTTAGCACTGAGAACAAGTTATCATTAGGTGTAATACAAATAATGCAGTATATTCAGCTCCCAATTTATAAAGATTTTTGTCTGTATGATTGTCTGTAATTCTTTTTGTTTTGGGATTACGTAGCATACGAAAATAAGGAACAAAAAAATAATGAAGAGTTTTCTTACCTTATCCCTTTTTTAGCCTCTGTTACTAGATATCCTAATTAGTTAGAACCTGCAATGAAATATTACAGGAAATTAAAACAGATTAAAAATGCGGAAATCAAAATGTCTTTAAATACAATAAAGTCAACATTCACTCTCAGCATCAAATCCAGGGCATGTACTGAGATAATACCAAACCAGCCTGTTTCAGCAGCTCAGCATTACCTGACATAATGGGAACTTCTCATCAAAATCAGTGCATTTACAGTAGTAAAAGAAAATTGAGATGAACTGATCAATGTTCTCCCTTTCTTTTCTGACAGAGAAGTTTCTCAGAGTTCTAAATGTTGCTAGTCATTTCTCAATTAGTTTTCCAACATTTTTACCCAGCAGTACCTATAGCTGCTAACTGGCTTTGTTCCTATGCATTTTTTCCACTTTGTGTTCTGGTTTAAAACCCGAGGTAAATAGCTGGTGTAGAACAGTTTGGCCCTGTACAATCCTCTGACTGCACTGTATTTCCAGGGAGTTTACTCTTGACCTCAAGCAGGATGTCAACACGCAGGGACAGTTAGATCTCATTAGCTGCAATAAACAGGAGAGTGTTTGAAAACATACTTACCAAGTCTACAGGTTCCCTTAAATTTAAAATAAGAGGCCATCCAGCCTGGAAAAATCTCCACGGTTATTCAGTTTACACACAGATACAGAGAGGTATCAACATTTCCTTCTTAAAAGGTCTGAGTCTGTCTACTTCTTCATTTCCTTAACACACACTTCAACCAAGAGAAACAACAGCAAGATCAAAACCCAAATCTATTGTAAGCAGAAAGCATATATCCAAAATTAAGCAAATACAATCACACATTTACTAGAAAAAAATATTCTTTATTCATTAATTAATGCACAACACAATAAATATTGGAATCACACATGTAAGGGACCCAGCAAAGCTCAGACCTGTTTGCACCATGGTGTGGTTTGACAAACAGATCCTCATCAGCTGGCATCCTGTGAAGCCTGACTCAATTTGTTTGTTTTTTACATTTTCACATGCAATCAGTAATTTGCAGTGTACATCAGTTGTTCCAATTGACATTAGTCAGGCTTTTAAATAAAACAATTCTTAAGCACCATCCCTGGTGAATCCTGCAGGAAAAAAGCACAGTCACAGCAGTTGTCATGATTCTGCCCTGCTGCTGATGTTGCCATCAGGGTTATGCAGCTGTGATGTGTGTTCAGTTTTACTTCAGTGGGGCAACAGCATTTGCCACTAAACCAGGAACAGAACTGGGCTGCTACTGAAGAGACAGAAACAATGTTCATCAGAATTCTAACACCAAGGCAGTTCTGTTACTTCTGAGAAAGCTGACATGCCTTAGTTTCACACACTGAGCACACATTTCCTCGAGATCTCCTTATTTGCTGTCCCAAATCATTATTTTCAACTTTATGATGAATGAAATGAACTCATCTTTCTATTGATTTGTCTGTAGGGACAGACTCCTTCTGCTGGATGCATTGATAGGGAAGAGAAGCTGATTTTACAGGGCTAAACACCAGTGCTTTCACTTATGGGAAACCAAAGGAACTATCAAAGGTAATCACTAGAAAAAAATCTTGCATGCACAGACATTACAATTCAGTCAGAGGTGAGAGATTTCTCACAGAAAGATCTCTGTTTCAATTGTTAATTGCAATATTGAGTAAAACATTTTAAGAAACCCTAATGTATTATGAACTCCTCTTTTGTGAAATGAAATAGGGTTTTTGGCTGCACCAGGCTCATACGACCTTTATTAAAGGAAACAGAAACTTCTGAATGTGCAGGTATGCACACATTTATATACAAAGTTTTCATCATTTCTTCTAAAGGCAGCTGTAAAATGCAGGCAGTGTTTCAGCTACACTTCCACTCAAAGTATTTCTTTTCAATTACAAACTTATGGATGAGTTCACAGATGAAAACTGGCAGATGTGACAGGGAATGCCACTTGCAGCCAAACCATATCACTCCTTCCTATTTTATGGACCAGAAATATTGACTAAAACTCAGGAAATTTTGTAAAGAAAGTATTTGAGATTTCTTTTGTTGTTAAAATAAATAGTTGAAAATTCAATATTCTAGTATCAATGGAAATATGATAAATGCTGTTACATAATATTTTACAAGGAAGTTCTGATCCTTTTTTTCTAGTAGTTTCTCTGACAGGTATAATTCTCGTGGTAAAAAAGATTTCACACTCATAACAAACCAGCCATTTGCCTGTGTTGCAGCAGTGAAACAGCAATCAAATTAAAAATAGCAAAGATACACATGATCATCAGACTATTCTTCTAAACTGTGCAACAAGCTTGGAATGAAAATATCAAATTCCCCAAATAAAACACTGACATCAATTAACTGCAAAAAGGATACATTTGGTTTCACCTCCAGCCGATCTCTTCTTTTCCTATGATCACTATTCTGCCGTAAAGGGTGCAAGAAACTCTGTGTCTATGCATAGCAAAACACTGCGACTTCCATTGAAGTTCGGGGCAGTTTTTGTGCTTGCCTTTGTCAGGCCACCTCCTCACCGGGCTCTGCACAGGCAGCTTCACTCTCGGATGTTCCTTTGCTGCCACAGATTAGGCAGCACCTCCCCCTTCTGGAGAGCCCGAAAAGCAGCAGGAATTCGGGACAGGGCAAGGCTTTCTCGGTCGGGCCAGTACGCAGAACAAAGTTTGTAGAGAATTATTTTAGATCCTTGTTCTGAGCAGGACTGTCTCTTTTCTAGATCGCTGGTTAATGTAGTTCCCTTCACTAACGTGTTTTAGTAAAGACAGACCTAAGTCAATTCAGATGTAGTAGCTCATCAGTGAGAAAGTCTTAACAACAAACCAAAAAAATATATCAGTGTCAGCCAGATTTCTGTGTTCTATAAAACAGAAAATGCTACATAAGTTGGATTATTAGTGGGTTTGATTCTACTTGTCAGCATTGCTTAATATGCACTGTTCAAGCAGTAATTTGTGAGATGTGTCAATTTAATTTGAACTGAATTAAAAATTTCAGGAGTAGGCAGAGAAATCACCATAAAATTCAACTCTTCCTTTAGCACCTCTGAGCTCATTCATTCTCAGCCATCATCATAACATTGTGCCCAGGATGCTACTGATTAATGCACTGGGATTCTTCCAGCAGCAGTACAGCCTCAGTGGTAGGTGATTTTCTATTACATTCCTGTATGTATTACATTTAGAAGAAAAATCCCAAGGATGACTGCTTACTCATTGTTACACACTCGGGGAACTTGCTTCTGCTCGTGAGCACAGTCTCAGCAGTCACTGCTGGCAGCAGTAATGAGCTGTGCAAGCTCAGGACAAAGTATCACCAAACTGCCACGGGAGGCCCTGTCCAGTTCCCAGCATCTGTGGCACCATCCCAGGGGGCACTTTGCCAGCAGTGCCGGCAGAGGAACCCAGGGAAAACTGCTCCACTTGTGGGCGGCCTCAGGTGTGCCTGGCTTCAGTTACATTCACATGTAAAATACTGGGATTATTTCCTAGCTCCCAGCAAGAGGAGGGTTTTAGGCACTTTGAAAGAGAGAGCTTTGTTGCAGCAGGACTGCATTGGTGTTAGAACTGAGATGGTGCAAGGACAATTCTTTTGGCTGTGAGAAGGAGCTGCCCACAGGGAGAACGAGAAAGATCCCTGCAACTCAAACCATTAATGCTGTTTCAACTCTAAGTGCCCCTTTTCTTCACAAAGATATTTTGTGCTTTTTTCCTCCTTTCCAGGGATGGTGTTTAACCTCAGCAGCCTGTGACTGTTGCATCCAAGCCAGAGCGCTTTGTGATGTGCAGCTTGGTGACCTCCTCAGCACAGGTGGGGTGGATGCCAACTGTCTTCATCAGCTGAGGATACGTGGCACCACACCTACCAAAAACAGCAGAAAGACCCACACAGTCAAATGCTCTTCACCTGAAACAGCCAGAAGGTCTGAAAACATCAAAGTAATTGTGCTCTTGTCCATTTTATCAGGTAGAGGAGCTCATTTGTTTCTCAGACAATGCTGGCTCTATTATTTCTCAGGCACTTACACAACCGTAGACGCCCAACTTCACGGCATCGAGGCAGGGAAGAATTGTCATAAGGGTTGAGACAGAGACAATTAAGCAATTTACCCAAGTCACAACTGAGCCTATGGCAAAAACATCTGACAAAACTGCAACCTTCAGCTTTTCTTGTACATACATGTGTGTCTCACTAACTCAGATGGAAAACAATGCACACATGCACACAGAGGAAGAAAATCTGAATCAGAACCGCTGGAAAGAATCTGCTGAAAGAAGTAATACCAGAATATTATTCCATGATCTTACAGAAAGTCACTGGTGCTTATACTGAACATATCAATGTTATAAGCAGGAGAATAAAAAGCCTCTTATTTGAAAAAAACCCAAATCAAATAAACAACAACAAAAAGCCCATCAGAAAACCCTTCAGCTAAAATCCCACTTGCTTAATTCCTTTACTTGTCCAATACATTCTTAAGACTTGATGACTTTCCTTTGAGCTGCTATTCCTGGCAGATCATGCTTTAAGAATAGCTGAAATGGCCCTAAATTTAAGAATTGTTTCAAGCTCTCTATGGAACTGTGTTATCTCACTCTACAAAATACAGGGAAGGGAGCCACAGATACTTTCTGATGTCTGCACGTCCAAAAAGCACCGACAATCAGAGGATCATTGCTGAGCACATGTTACTGGAGTGCTAAGTGGGGAGGGAAGATGAAAAATCGTCCTTCAGAGAGGCTGAAGCAAGAGCCAGTGCTCGACAAAGGAGAACAGCTCTTCCAGTGAGTGTTCCACACTGAAAGCTCTGGATTTGTGAAGTGCAATAGAAACCAATACAAGAATCTGACCTGCTGAAAACCTCTTACTGTGGCTAAAATTTTAATTTCCCTCAAGCAAGGCAGAAAAGCACTCCAGTTTCATGTGCTTCCTTTTCAATGGTTATTTTGGATAAAACTTCAAAACAATGACATCCTAAAAAATGTAGTTCTAGAATCTATACCACTGGCAATTAAAGGACTACAAACACATGTTGAAAATGTGTACTGAGGGTACACTGCAATCAGTGATTTCCAAGATATTCCTTACGTGATACTTGAGGTCCTGCCTTCTTAATCCTTTCTGCTTTTCATTTATGCTAGTCACTCACATCTCTAAGACTAAAACTGCAATAAAATGGTGAGCACAATTAGGAAAATGAACTCACACCACAACTCGGGGTGATTTATTGTGCCCCAGACTACTTTCTTCAAAGAGTGAGTTAAAAACTATAATTTAGTAACATAAATATACAAATCAACATTTCTGAGGATAAGGATGATAAGAAGGGAAATGTAACAACAAATATTAAGTAATTGTAGCCCATGGGAGGCATAGCAGGAATTTTCCATTTACCAGAGAGGACCCAGAATCATTCCTTACTCCTTCAAAGAGAGGGCTTCTATACTAATATTTGAGGAAAATCTGGAACAAGATCTGATCACAAAGGGTAAGTTTGTTATTGCAATTATCAGCTAGCTCCAAACAAAAGTACCTGCCCTCTCCCATTATCCTACACAAGTTTCTTTTTTACTATATTATGATTAGCTTATACCTCAGAAGCATATAGGGATTCATGCTGAGCTTTCGAGGAGCAATGGCTCTGCACATTTAAAGATAAGATTAGGAAATCCTTGGCAGGTGTAAAGAAAGGTTTTTATTAAAAGCACAAATATTCTTTAAAAGAAGTAGCTTCCAAAACTAGATAGTGGTTGCTTATTCTGTGCATAGAATGCAAAAGAGGCTACGATGAAAAACACTAACATTAGTAAGTTAATGCACAATTTTGTTTTTTGCTTTAACTATATCAAGTCAACAATATATTTTCCTCAGTTGTTTCCTTAGCTATATCCAGTATTACAGTAACTAAATCCAATACATCTTAATGAAGAACTGCAGTATTTTAAGTGAAAATATGTGCAACACTTCATAAAAGTAACAAAAAGCCTGCATTCTTTATAGTGTTGCCAAAACGAGGCAGCTATCTTTTATAATCTTACAATAACTTAAGAAGCAGGCTTTAGAAGCTGGAGACATTCTTTTGTACTTACTTGATTCCAAGAGCAAATCCTTGAATAACTTCGCCTGCATTTGGTCCAATGAAATGAAGGCCAAGTATCCGTTGCTCCCTCTCTCGTAAGCACACCATCTGAAAACAATACATGACACAGAGAGCCTCCCTTAGAACACTTAAAGATAAGGCAGGAAGGTGAATTAAATGCAACTGAAGTGCCCCAGGATCCTAGTTCAGCTGGTCGTTTCCAGGGTGCCAAAAACTCACACTCTTGCTCCAGTCTTACTGACCTCAACGGGTCCTACTCTGCTCTGGAGCACTTTGCTGAACAGGGTATTTGTGTCAGACTGCAGGGAGCCACTGACAACAGTCATCTGTGCTATTGAATACTTTGGTGTTTGTCATTTGTTTGAAAGCCTCAAAACACTGTGCTCTGGTAACCAGAGCAATGTTCTTTTCCCCAGACTGGCCACCTCAGCACTTCTCCAGGGCTGGGCAGTTATTGCCAGCAGCTCATCAGCTGGATTGGCACACATGACCACTGCCAATTATGGGACACTTTGGGCCTTTGTGATTCAGGCAGGAAGCACTTGGAGCAGTGTCTGGGGGGACATTCACCACACTGGCCACACAACCCAGAAAGGAGTCAAGCCTTGGAAGCAGCCAAGTATGAAGGTGAGTTAATAAGGATCTGGGAGAGCTGAGTCACTACACACTTAACTTTTATTAGAGAAGGTAATGAAAACTTTTTAGTTCCTTTAAGGACATCATCTTTATAATTATGGAAAAGAAAGAGTCTCTCCCAGCATCCTCCCATCAAGCATTAAATCATCACTAATCCAGCTGTTCAGTAAAAGCTTGAATTCTTTCCTCAGGAATGCCAGGAACAGCAGCAATCCTGACATGTAACTTTAAATTTTGAGGAGTTTTAAAGAAAAAACTCTCTTGTAATAGAGTTTGAAATACTCAAGTTAAATGTTTGTTTTGAGATTAGTAGGGACTATATTCAATATCTTCCAATAACTATTATGCTATTACTACTTCACCCTCAAATATTTACTTTAACTGACATAATTCAAAGGGAATACATAAAAGGAAATAGCATCACCTTAGTTGCACTGGTAGTTGGGACACTTAAGGCAAGTCACTAAGGCACTTACATAAATCAGATGTGACAAAATACAGTCAGAAAAACTGGCTGCAACTATTGACAATGGACATCTCTTACATAACAATAACAATATAACACTTTATCATAGAACTGATGGACCTATTTATGCAAAAAAGATTGTTCCCTGATGTTGAAGAGAAAAGAAAGAAAAAGAAAACTGATATATTCTACCAACACTACACTTCACCTTATCTAAGATTCTCTACTAAGGGCAAGTGCATCAAAAACCTTTCCAACACTGAAGCAACTGGATGGCTCTAGGAGAAGATATATTTCAGGTCTGACACTTTGGTCTTAGCCAGGAGCTTTCTGTTTTCCTGAGTAAGACTGAACAGTTACTCTATTTTTGTAAGCCTTATGCTTAATTTTTCTGAAGGTAGCACAATTTGCCAAGAGATGGCAATGCAAATATTACACGTAACCAGTTAAAAACTTTGCTGGGAGAAGCAGAGATTGATGTCTATAGAATTTGGAATATTTCTTAGGACCTTAAGAGCAGTCCAAAGGCAGTATTAGTCAGCAGAATGTCAGTTCTGAGAAATGCTAATATCTGTAAATCAATTCCAAGATGCAATGGGATATTTAATGAACATTAAACATTTGGAGTTACACGAGAGAAACAGGTTGTCAACAAGAAAATATCTCATCCACCTTGAGATGTTTTTTGCCAAACAGCCCTCCTTAAGCTGGCTGCACCATATCACTTGTTTCAAATTAAAGGCAAATTAAAAGCTCACAGAACTCACTTTCATATAGCACTGAGCTGCATCTCTTTCAGCCACTGTAAACTCCAGAGGTTTATAATATGCATGGAATACCTGGTAGGAAAAACAACAACATTTTGTGTTAGAGAGCACTATTATGCCAAAAACTGCCATTTAATATTATAATGATGGCTATTACTACATCTTTATACCTCTGCGGAAAAAATTATTTATTTAAAACCTTTTCATTATTTTAAAGAAAAATATGGAAAGCCCTTGCTAAAAATGGCAGCTACTTTAAAGCTGTCACCCAATTTTAAAGCTGTCAATAATTTCAAGCCCACTAGGTAGCAGTTCCCATTGTGATGTGCTGCAATAATACTAAAGCTCTGAGCACTTCTGGAGACACCAACTCCCTAACTGCAAACACAGTATTCTGGGGGTCCAAAAATTTCACCTGATGCAACAGTGAAAATTCTGTCTGTTCACAGTGCAACTCTGCCACCAGAGAATTACAAATGATTTCATACCTCAATATTGTCTGACCCGTGACGCTGCACCGCTGCTTCCTCCGACAGTCCAACACAGCCATACTCCAGGGGAGTGAACACCGTGGTGGGCACCTGCTCCAGGGGGAACAGGGCTGTTACTGGGGGACAGGGGTGTTACTGGGGGACAGGGGTGTTACTGGGGAACAGGGCTGTTACTGGGGGACAGGGGTGTTACTGGGGGACACGGGGTGTTACTGGGGGACAGGGGTGTTATTGGGGGACACGGGGTGTTACTGAGGGACACGGGGTGTTACTGAGGAACAGGGGGTGTTACTGGGGACATGAGGTGTTACTGGGGGACACGGGGTGTTACTGGGGACAGGGGGTGTTACTGGGGACAGGGGGTGTTACGGGGGACAGGGGGTGTTACGGGGGACAGGGGGTGTTACGGGGGACAGGGCTGTTACTGGGGAACAAGGCTGTTATTGGGGGACACGGGGTGTTACTGGGAGACACGGGGTGTTACTGGGGGACACGGGGAGCAGCTGGGGGACAGACCCCAGCACCCTGGGCAGGACTGAGCAGTGCAGCTCTGGCACACACATCAGCTGTCAGAGCTGCACTCCAGGGGACAAAATGCAATTCCTTTAAAAATTCTTAAGGCAAAAACGGTAAGATTTTTATTACTGAAAGGAAGAAGCAAGGACTCACGTTGTCATAGTCCATCAGCTCTGAGGACTGGCCAAAGAGGCGCTGGGCCAGCAGTTTGCCTGCAGCAATGGCTGTGGGAGTCAGCTCAGGGCGGCCCTGAGGAGAGAGCACAGAGCTTCCTTTGAACCCAGAGACAAGCAGCATCCAAGGAGTTCTCCTGGGACCACGGGCAGAGGAAGGCCAGATCTTTGGAATTCCAGCCTGGCAGCCAGGGCTCAAACAGAGAAGGCAGGAATAACTTCTCTCCAAACATGCTTTTAAGTCTCTGAGTTCACTGTCTGTCTTAATGGAGGGAAAAATGTCATGAATGTGTCAAATCTTTATATCTTATCATGTCACCTCCTGAAAAGCAGCACATATTCACATGCTAACCACTCAGTTCCCCCTTTCTCTCCATAGAAAGTCATCAAGAAATTTTTCAGATGGTCTTTTTAAAGCAGGAAGAGCCTGGTATAAAGCAACAGTGTTTTTATACCATCAAACCGTTTAAAAAAATTTGTCTGACACGTTTTTACAGAACCCAGGCACAAAACACAGCTATTTGTAGGCACTATTGCTGACTTCCTAAGCTGGCCCTGGGCTGGAGAAGTGGAGCTGGTCCTGGTCTCAGGCTCTGCTATTACAGAGGAGCTGAAAAGGATTGGTATTGGCAAATACTGATTTCCTGGGACTGAAAAATGGAACGACAGCAGGGTATGCCCAGGACATGCTCCAGTTCAAGCCATGAGCTCATCCAAGACATATCATCAGGACGCTTGTCTGACGTGAGGAAAGAGGTCACCAATCCCAAAGGAATGATGTGGAGGTACAAGAAAGCCATAACTGAGAGACTCCCCTGTGGGACAGCATGGAATGCTTTGTGAAATGTGGGAAGTTTGGATTCCTACAGGTCCTATTTAGGTGCAACACTTGTCATGCTCCTGCAAAGCCCAATTTGGAGGCAATCATTCAATAAACCCTCAAAACCAGTTTTCAGCAGAAAATAAGAATTCCCCACCACACACATTCAAAGTTTTCCAATTATTTTCATTACCCTAAAGTTTTTTAGCATTTACTACAATCCAATCTTCTCTCCCAGCTTATCTTTTTTTGCTAGTTGCTAGATAGACTCTGGTATTAGCTACCATTTCCTTCAATACACATACCATTACCAGCACATTAATGTGCATTTATGCTTTTGTCTGTACTAATAACCACTTCAAAGTCTACTGCAAAAATCCAAACTGAAACATTATGTCTAACCTGATAACAGAAATTACAATTCTAAATGTTAATGAAGACTAATCTGTTTTTCCTGCACAGCTCATGACAAATCACAAAACTGCAAGCCTATCCCTTTCTTCCCCCTAACATCCATCACGTCACAATTTTTTAAACCCAGCATTCTGACTTTAAAGTCTGTAAATATCATTTACCAGATGAAATTTGCCATTTGTTTTTCCTTATACGCATTTGCCTGAAACATGGCTGCCAATCACTTCTGCAGCAGGAAATACAGATGTTGTTTTGGCATTCCAGAAATGAATAGAAGATTGGAACGAGAGATAAAACTGTGAAAGCACCGCCATGCATTCCATAAAACCCAGCTAATTACTAAAACATCCATGCAGATAAAGCCCAATTTCTCATAAACAATGACTTAAAGACCTTTCTTGGTAAATATTTGAAACTAACATTCACTTTGCAGTCATGTGTAGAACTACCCCACTGATTATTATGGATACGACTCGTTCATAAGAATCCTCCAATGTATTATAGGTTTAAACGAGATGGCTCCTGAGAGAGTTTAAAAAGCTTTGAAGTAATGTGTATTTGTTCTAACACAACTCTTTTTGGTCTCATTTCCATTCAAAGCAACATACTGTACATTCCACCTTCTCTACACATCTTTGTTATAAACCCTTTGAAATATGACAGATGTGGAGCGGCCTGACCATATAACAAACCTCCTTCTGAGAGTGTCTTTATGGTGTGTGCCATGCTTTTCAACAGCAACACTACTGCTGGAAGAATCTGAACACAGGGAGTTTATATCAGCCCTGAAAAAAAAAATTCAAACTAAAATTCCAGCTTGATCTTCCTCACCCTGATCACAGAAGATGAAAATGCCACAATGCAATTTCACATGGCAGTTGAAAATAATATTTTGTCAAAGTTTGAAAAATGTTTTTTGAGGGTAGACAAACTGACTGATGTCTGGAAGATTCCCCCCCCTTTTTCTCCAAACGAACAGCTTGGATAACACCAGGATTCCATTTGTCATACAAGGGTGCAACAAGACACCCAGGCACACACAATTTCCCATTGGTACCAGCTGGGTATGACTCCCAAATGAAAACAGAACCTGTCCTGACCCTCTGTTCTGAGTGAGCAGCAACCTGCCCTGCCCCTCTCTGCTCCCCCCCAGCCAGGGCACTGCATCCACACCCCACCAGCAGTCCCTGCATCCACACCCCACCAGCAGTCCCTGCATCCACACCCCACCAGCAGTCCCTGCATCCACACCCCACCAGCAGTCCCTGCCTGTGTGGGAGCAATCCAGAGTCTGCTCAGGAGGGAGGAGGCTGCACAACTACAGTGTGAGAACAGCACTTCATGGTAACAAAGACACTCTAAACAGGGGGAGAGCAAAGAGAAATCCTGAGCAGGAACCTGGGGAAAAAATAACCTTATTCTTCTGATGACTCTCAGGGATCCCTGATGCTCCTCCAGAGGAAACGAGGTTCCCCTTCCTTTGCTCTTTGGGTGGGTCACACCCAGACAGGACCACACCTCGAGCTCTGCAGCTTCTGTGGTTCCCAGCAGGATGCACTTGATTCTCCTGTGTGTGTGCTTTGAGATGGGCACCAACACAGAACTTCATTTTAGTGCTGGTTCCCATGCCAATGTGATTTATTATCTAAATTAATTCTGCTTTAAAAAAAAAAAAATGCCTAAATGGATTTTAAGTATTCAAATAAAATAAACTTAATTGCTTAGCAAGTGGAATTACACAGCTCACAGTGTGCTGGAGTCAGATAAGATAGTGGCAATAATTCCTTTTATCTCTAAACACTTCAAATGTATGATTACTACACCATGATTTCTTTAACTCCCTGTATTGAGCCCATATGCAGATAAAAGCTTAAGAGAGTATTTCTACAGAGCACCTGATTTAACTCTTCATTTTTCCCCAGTTGTACACTGGACACAACATAGAACTGTGTTGCTGTTTTTAACATTTCCATTTAAAAGTGTCTATTGAATAACTCAAGTTCAAAAATCTGCACTGATTAAGACAAAAGCAGGAAAAGGAAATCCAACTTTTAACAACAAAATAAAGATGACAAATAAATGAATACAATATTTTTTAGATTCAGAGTAAGAAAGAGGAGAGCATCCTGCCTCCAACTTTATATTTCTTACTTAACCAAATCCTCAAAGGGGAGAAGACAAAAAGCACCCAAAAGGAAATGACTTGCCCAAAATAACACTGCAGATTGGCAGCAAAATAAGCAGCAGAATCTAAGCCCTGTCAGCATTGCCTCTAACAACTGCTTCTTGGATGGAATCAGAGAAGTTTGGAAAGCAGGAGGCCCAACCAAGGCATATTTATCAGGGACAAGCAGGTGTAGGAGGCCATTGTGAGCAAAAAGTGGACTTTAGGAAATGTCCCAGAGCAAGAAGTGACAAGTACAGAGGGAACCTGCACATGAAGTGAGGAGAAAGGACAGGAATGCTACAAAATCCCAAAGCTCTGAGTGATTGGACAGGACAGAAGCTGTGCAGAGTAAAAAGGGGGGAAAAAAAGGAGAAATAGCTAAAAAGGAAAGAGTTTTAAGACAATTTAAAAGGAAATGGCAAGTCATTCACAAGAAGATGGAGATGGCCAGGAAGAAACATGTCTACACAGAGGGAAGAGGTCAGGAGTGGTCAGCAGATTTCTGTGATTTAAGTGCCTCGGGCAGCTCCAGAGTCCAGTCAGAAATGTTCAGGGCTATTCCCAGGACATTATCTAACCTGTTACATCTCTTCCAAAACTCAGGGCACCTGTAGGGTTTATATCTGAGAGACCCTTAAAACCATTTAAAACATGGCAGAATGAGAAATCTTTCAAAGGTCTCTAAAATTATACTATACATTATGTCTGGATATTGCTACAGTATTTAGATTATATTGCTTAGGTTATAATGTCCCCTCCTTAAAAAACAAACTAACAAATCCACATAACTCATGTTTCCTTGGCATAATCATTCACAAATTGTGAACAGAAGTCAAAAGCATTTAGTATTTTCAGCAAGTACTTTTTCTTATTCTGGAGGAAGATACTTTTGTCAGATGTATTTTGCATTAGGGAGCTGAAAAGCTGTCTTGTGTTTAGTCTCGACTGACACCCAAAATACTACACATGGAATTACAGAACTTGTCACAGTCATTCCCACCGAGTGTGCTCATCTCCAGAAGGCAAGAACTGCTTTCACTCAGCATTCACAGGCAGCGTTAAGTCATGTGTCTAAAGTGACAAAAACATTATTAGGAAGATAATTGAAGTGATAAAGACATCATTATTAGCCTCTGACCAATGATGCATTCCCTGATAAACATCAGCAATAATCTCCCATGCTGAGACACTTCACAGGATCCATGTGAAGGAAATGACTGACCCAGGTCCTGGCACAAACACCACAGCTCTGCCAAAGGAAAAAGTGCAAAACACCGAGATATACGCTGGGGCATGACGACATCTGGGGACTAGTTATTAGTCAGGAACAAAGTTGGCTTCCTGTTATTGTAAAATAGTTTATGTAGACTCAGTACCTCAGTTATGTCTCCAATTGCATAAATGTGAGGAACAGAAGTAGCTTCACTGGCATCAACAATAATCTTTCCAGTTTCAGAATTAGTTTTCACTCCAACTGTCTCCAAATTGAGAGTTTTAGTGTCAGGGGCTCGGCCTTAAGGGAAAAAAAAAAAGAAATTAAAGCTATTGAAAACCATCTGCAGTGTTAATCTAAAAAGCTGGTATCCTCCACTGTGGGTTTCCAAGAACTTCCCGTTATGTAACAGCCCAAGCAGAAACATGACAAAACTTATCTCATCCTGGGAAAGCTGCAGGGGGGGCAAGTATGGATATGAATTCCTTTGTTCAGAGGAGCTCAATCACTATTGCCTTTGCTCAGACTATTCCAGAGGAAGTTATCCTTTAGAAATATGGAGGACAACACCCACTGCAAAAAGTGCCAAACACACGTGGTTTGTAATTTATTCAACGTTCTAAATTCAGTTTCCTAATGTAGCATGAATATACACATGAAAGCTAAGTAACTTCCACACTGAGAATTTCCCATGAACGTTGACTGAATGGCACTCAATGCTAACAGTGTGTTGTGCATACTTGTTGACAAAAATTATTCATAATGCTGTTCAACATTAAACATTCCTCAGTCCTCTTTTCTTGTTATCTGAACACACTTATCTTAAAGCTTTTTTAGTTCCCTCAGTTTGGATGACAAACTGTATCAACTTTGCTCTCAAGTCCTCAGTGCTGAGTTAGTTGGCTCAAACTCTGTATTTGAGCTATTTCTGTAGTTTAGAAACAGCATTTTAAATGCATTTAAAAACACATGAGGCAACTCCTACCAAGCCTACATTTTATTACATTTTCCCCTTCCAATGATGTCAAATTATCTCATCTTCAAAAAACATGCTTCTGTAGTGTTTTCTGCACAGTTACCACTTAGACCACTAAAGTCTTACCATTACACTGAGCTTTCTAGTGAGTATTTCAGGAAGCAATTTCTGACCCACAAGTTGCAATCTTAAATCCTATCCAACTTTTCAAATGCATTGGAAAGTTAATAAGCACAGTGAAATAACCAGGTACCCCCAAAATCTGCAAGGGTGCACAGAATCACACAAAAATGTTTCCTGAATATATCCAAATTAAGGACATTTGCTAGCATTGCATCTATTTTTAAGCTTTAAATGACTGTGGATATCTGTCCATTTCTAGGTCTCCCTTGCGTGAGTCACGGGCTGCGTTTGATGTTAATACAGAGCTATAGCAAAGCAAAACAAAAAGGGAAATGTGTTCTCATTAGGAAAACAAGCTCTTTGATGTTAATGTAGGAAATTATTAAACAAAAGGAAAACCTGGCTTGTCAATACAGACCTAATTATATGTAAACATATGATTCACTGCTTTCTACATCTGCCATATAGGCAGGCCCCTCAAACAATGTCCCATCTGAGTGCCCCTGTAAAGACTCCTGTGTATGAATTTCATCTGGAGAAACCAACACTTCCTCTGGGAGCACTGACTGAAGCTGTCGGCACTTGGCTATCTGTCTGTCTTCCCTCCTCCTGTCCCCATGGGATGCTGATCTGCTGTTCCTTCTCTGCCCCCTGCTCCCCAGCCCTGATGCTATCAGGCAACAAAAATAATAAACCTCCAGGACCTTATCTTGGCTCGGATGTGAAACAACTTCCTACCGTTGTATTTCTTTGTGTATTGAGAGTAAAGCCTGGGTATTCTGCAAATGGACAACTAATGGGGTTTTCTAGTTTCCCCTTTTTCCTGCCAGGCAGAGCCAAGAGAAAAGCTTAGCACGCAATGGCAGGCACTGAAAGAGGGAAAAAAGAAAAACTGTCAATAGAGTCACTTAAAGACCCGTGACAACAACAGATGAGTTTATCAAATCTGCAGGATAACACTTAACTTTTCCATCTCAGTCTGTTTTAACATGTGTACAGCTTGGTATTAATAGCTAAGAGTTACAAAAAAAATGTCCTGCTACTCACAGTGCAATTTCTCTCTCAATTTTACTGCCTAAATATTATTTCTGAAAGCAAAAATGAAACTTTAAAACACTAAACTGAAGCTTTATTGGCCTTTAGCCCCATGCTGGCCCACCTCCATAAGTCAGAATTACACTTACTGATCTTGCTTCATCTCAAATCCATTAGCTTAGGGTCATGATTAGAAAATGTATCTTGTGAAGTTTTAATGCCAAATTCAGGATATTCTGATATTTCACAACATTCACTTACATATATCATAGAATCAGTTCTCACCATTTCTTAATAGGACATCCATTTCATACCCACAACTCCTCAGTGTTTTTACATCTACAGCTTCAAGAAAGCATGACTTTACAACTTATTCCTAAGACCCATAGGACAATACCTATACCAAATCCTGCCAAGGACACAACCCCATCCTTCCCCTAAAGTCAACACGTGTGCTTTTACTTGATGATGTCCCCTGCCCTGAGACTACCAAAAAATAGGAGTGTATGATTGTATGACACAAGATTAGATTTAGCTTTTATTCAAAACAGCAAAATATTATGCCAGACATTTAGAAGAAAGGTCCAATGAAATCTTACCCTTAGAAAGGTTATCTGCCTCCTGCACTTGTTACACATCATAATCTCATCTTTAATAAACCCATACATTTACCTCATAGCTGTGAAAACCACACACATCCCTGCTTTCAGTGCCTGTCCCCATTTGCTTTTAACTTTAAAAGAAAAACCACTTTTTGATCTGTTTTTGTAAAATCTAAAAGCATGGTTTCCTAAGGGGGCTTTTAGCCAGTTTACCTCCAGGGAGTGCCAGGAGAGTGGCTGAAGCACCACCTCAGATGTTTGCTGGGGATGTGGCCTCTCTGTGCCATCCCCTGTGCAGGGCCCTGGGGTCACACACAACAAGGGGGAGGCAGTGGCACTGCTGGGACCTCCAGGGGAGGGCCTTCAACAGTGGAGACTGACACAGTTAAACTTGGAAGAAACCAGAGGAATAGGCACAGCCAGGTAAGGAGCAGCAGTAAATGAGTGATAGCACACTCTTGCATCCTGTAAGATTTCCCAGGGTGATAAAGGTGCAGCTGACAGCAAAATTTTATAATGGGTCTTCCACAGTTTCTTAATCACAGAAGTTGGAATGTCTGTTTGCCTCCCAGCATTTGAAAAATCCAACCTGGAGCCAACCATACATTTTATTGCAGATGGCCACTGTGAGGATACTGCAGGGTGACAGTATCCTTCTTCTTCTTAAACAAAGGTTAAGCCCAATAGTCTTCTCCACTTCTTCCCTACACATTGGCATTTTGACACATCAGTTCACAACTTTATCCAATCTGACCTCAGTTTGACCTCAATCAAAATCTCCTCTGTGTTCCCAGTCTTGGTACTGTCTCTCACCTTGTTCTGGGTGCCCGACACACTCCCCAGATTAGTTTCAAGACCACTACCCTTTCCTCCTTCAAATGTCTCCTCAAAGCCACACGGTGTTCACTAAAACACAGCCAGCTGACAATGGCTAATAAAGACCAATTCATTGTAACTACTGTTCAGATCACAAGAAAATACTGACTGGAGTAATACTAAGTAAGGTAAAAAAAAAGTTCAGGACTCTTATCACATTGATAGCAGCGTGCACCAGTTCTACAAGGAAGCTTTTGAACCTTACATCCACTACTGATAAACTTGCAGCATGCCTGCCACAATCTGCAAAGAGATGTGGCCCTCAGTCAGTGCTGGGGCAGTCCCTGGGCTGTGCCAGGTCTCTCCTGCAGCCCTGGTGAGGAGCAGGAGGGCTGTGGTAGCCATGGTGTGCTCAGCAAACACCCACTGTGCCCACCCTGCACAGCTGATGCTCCCTGTGTCTGGAGAGGTGCCAGTGTGATCCCATTGAAACCAACCCCAACAGCAACTCCAGCTGACATGCAACAAAGGCAAACCTTACAGCACCCAAGGGAAAACCTTACAGCACCCAAGGGAAAACCTTACAGCACCCAAGGGAAAACCTTACAGCACCCAAGGGAAAACCTTACAGCACCCAAGGGAAAACCTTACAGCACCCAAGGGAAAACCTTACAGCACCCAAGGGAAAACCTTACAGCACCCAAGGGAAAACCTTACAGCACCCAAGGGAAAACCTTACAGCAACCAAAGGCAAACCTTACAGCAACCAAAGGCAAACCTTACAGCAACCAAAGGCAAACCTTACAGCAACCAAAGGTAAACCTTACAGCAACCAAAGGCAAACCTTACAGCACGGGACAGACTTGTAGCAGTTCCATTTGTTTTGTTCTCAAGCTCCTGTACAAGGTAAAGTGGGTTGGAAACATTTTCTGAGGAGAAAGCTTCACTCTTACATTAATTCTCCCACGCCAAGCTTGCTTTAACCAAAGGTTTTGTTTCAAAGGATAGCTCTGCAGTCTCAAAAACCAGCACCCAACCACCATTCCCTTTTGACATAACCTGTATTCTGCACAAAATGTCAGGAACTATACTGGTTTCAAGGAATTACTTTGGAGTATTTTCCACCATTTTTTATTTATTTATACCACCATTCAGGTGAAGGTTAGCCATTACCTACCAACTTAAATAGCACCTTAGTGCTGAAATAGTTCTCAATCCAAAACCTTCTTCACATGCAGATTAGAGGCAAAGCCTACAATGTAACTTTTCCTCAACATGAGCAGGTGATTTTTGTAGTTACAAGCTGGTAAAATAAGTAGCACAAAATAAGAGTTACACTCAAAGTTTATGGAGGGGCTAAACAAATGAAGGGTCTCTGTCAATGCAAACAAATGACCAGCACATTAAAAATAGCCTTGTTGAACAGAGTCTGACTGAATGTCATTAAAACAAGATATTGGGGGAAAAACTAAAAGCACTGGCTGATGTAATGGGAACGACAATTTTCATTACAATTCCAAAACCCATATCTTACCAAGACAGTAATGAATTTAAATTAATAAGAGAGATAGACATGGGAAGCTCAGAACAAAGACCCAGCAAAGCACATCACATTAACAGTTGTCTGAGATCAACCAAGGTGCACTATTTTTCACTGAATAGTTCAAAGGTTAAAAACTGGATAGCAAGATTTTGTTTGCCAAGACAAATCTAAAGCCCATCCCCTTTTCTGTATGCCCTACAGGAGATCACAGCAATATTTGACCATATGGGACTTTTCAAAGAAAATCTCCAAACAAAATTTCTGTTTCCCTAGTTAATCCAAACCAGTGTGGTTGTAAGAGTTGAAGAAAACTACCATTAAAAAAAAGTTATGTACTTAACCCTTTGTTGATACCGAACAGTGAGGATCTTATTTAACTGCACAGCAGAATAAATCCACCAAATCTGCAGTGGGACACAAAGGACAATCCCCTCGACAGCACGAGCTGTGCAACCCCTGAGACCCTCCAGCCCCATGCTGAGCTAAAGCCAGTGTTCTGTTTGGAAGCAAAGCTGATGTTGTGTCAGACACCCTGATGTTCCTCTGAGCTGACAAATGCACTGGAACTTGGGAATGGTTGTTCCACTGCTCTCATCAGGGAGAAAACTCTTTTTGTGAAGCTAAACTTAAAATCTGCCACTGCTTTTTTTGTTGACAGTTTACCAACACACAGCCTCACATTCTCTGCCAAACTAATTCCAGGATTTTGGAAAACCTGCTCATTTAAATCATCAATTCAATGTTGCTCCTCTACACATTAAGATCCCACTAGAGATGTTTCTTTCTCAGTCTCTTTTCTAAAGACTTCATGAAGAATCAAATTCCAGTTCCAGCAGTGATCTTTTGCCATCTGTTGCAAACTCCAATGGCAATATTACTCACCAACTCTTTTTATACATTAGCTATTTGCAATTGCAGCATTCAGCCACAGGTTTCAGCCCCTCAACAGCTGAAACAAACCCACCCTACAGAGCCTGAGCTCCTGCACCTTTGTCCTGCAGCTCAGCACTTGCAGCTGTTTCCAGAGGTGTCCATCCCTTTTCCCTGGATGAAGACCCCCCTGTTCACTCTGGACATGCACAAATCTACCATTGCTTTGCACTCAGGTACATGAGGCATCTAACAGAGACATTTTTTGTGTGTCCTTAAGGGCAGGGGGAATACTAGAGAACAGGAAAAGTTTATTTGTTTTTTTGTTCACTGTAGAACTGAGTCTCAAAATCTTATTTCAGGAGAATTCTCAAGAAGCAGAAGACAGCACAGGCAAGACAGAAGGACATTACTGAGCTAGACAGGCAGAATCAAATAAAGGTCAAGAATGAGCTCTTTCACTGAGCTGGAATATATCAGTATGGTCACTCAGCAAGGTATTACAGCTACATGACAGTACCCTACAAAAGCTTTGAATTGAAACTTTTAAATTACATTAAAACATATCAAAATGAGATTTCTTTTCCCCCCCCCCTCAAATATTTCTACTAGTTAAAAAAAGCTGTTAGAAAAACAAAGAGGGCATTGTGCCTGCTTTTACTGGCTTATCCACACAAGCAGAAAATCACACATTCCAAAAGCAAAACAAAATTCTTCACAGAAAAAAATGTAATTTTTTAAAAGGCTTACATTAAGAGATAGCACTGTAGCTTATCAAACTCAAACTATGTCCCACTGTCAGTAAATATTTTTAACATTATTCATAAAATCCTACTAAAATTCCACAATGCACTTACAAAAATCAAGGAAATATGTGGTATGATTCAGGCTACAATTAGTTAACAATAGCAGCTGCTTTTTAACTAACTCTCCAAGCTGATTTGCTTCAATCAGTATTGTAACTGGCACATCTGCAGACAGGAAATCCTCAACACCACCGAGTTTCCCAGCCTATTATCTGAGACACCTGGTGTGGGTGTGTTGATACAGAGCAAAACAATGAATCATATGGACTGCACATCAATTAACCAGCTTTAACTGTTAATGTGTGTAATCCTAAAGGGTGGAGTGGCAATGTGAACACTAAAAGAAAAGGCAACACAAACCCCCCAAACCCTCAAACTATTCATTTTGCAGTTTCTAAATATGGATTGTAACTCAAATCTATGACAAAAATTATAATACAGGTAGTCCCTCTATCAAATTAGTGAGTGGACTCACACTGCAACAGTCTATCATGCAACCTTATTCCATTATAATTAACACCAAACAGAGATTTTTTTCTTATTTCAATCTGATAGCTCTTCTTTCCATCAAAAGTAAAAAAGACAAAAGTAACAAATTGGCTTGACATTGCACACGTGTGACTCCAACTCAGTGTCCTTTTCACAGGACCATAGAATGGTCTGGCTTTTTTACCAGAAAGCTTGAGAAAATCAAATACAGCATTTAGAAACCCTCTTTTTGGAAACATATTCATCTCACCTCATGAATATTATTCTACAGTTTTCAGGACTGTCACATCTCCAGATAGCATAACCTTGTTTTTTGCTCTTGGCAAGCACTAGTCTCTTTGATTGGTTCTGGTGAGAATAATCCATTATTATAGGCTGTTTCCACAGTTTATAGAAGCCCATTGCACTTCTAAGAGAACAGTAGTCACAGCAAGGAAAAGAAAACATTTGTCAAAACAACCAACCTGCTCTCTTTTGGGGTATTAGGAAGATATAAAGCTGACTTAACCAGGGAACCCTTAAAGGTTCCTGCAGGGAGCTTGGATTTTTAGACACAGTTACTTCTCTTTCTCTGAATTGGATGATGGCTGCAGCAACAAACTTAAGCACCACAGTTTAGAAAAAGAAGAAATGGGAGGCTCTTAAACAGGATAAATATGCACTTGTAGTGAATAGCTTCATGACCAAAAGTATGGACTCAGAGCACACGACCTGCACCCCAGAGCTGCTGGAACTCACGTTCTCACTCTCCAGTAAAGGTGAGGAAGACCACATGGTCCCCATTTATTGCAGCTCATGCAAAAGTAGTTACCATTGACTTCTTTCATTCACTGTAACTTAATGTGGTTTTAGACTGTAAATGAACAAGTCAGGCATGCCAGAAAAGAATTAAACCACTCTCAATGTTTAGGTCACTAAGTATTTAATACACAGAAAAGTGGGGGCCTGTTTGGCCCCAGACAACATGAAGTGTCTTCATTTTCAGAATGGAAAGCATTGCAAATAAATGTAAGGTAATCATGTTTACCTACTGCCCACATCACAGTGTCGAAGGAATCTGTTTCTTCTGTGCCCAGGTCAGTATTCTTCCAGGTGACTTGCAATCTGTTGCTCTCCAGTTTTTCAACTTTGGTTGGGAAACATCTCTTTAAAAATTTTGTGCCGTAAGATTCCATGTGCTCAGTTACTAAAGACGCCATTTGCTGTTAAGTAGGAAAAACAAATTGTTTATCCTTAGATATATGACCTTTTTAATGTAAAACCCTCCTTCAGCTGTGTTCAGGAAAATCCAGCAAGTACAGTGTGCATTTCAAACATTCCTTGTCAATCAGTTACTAAGCACTGCCAGCATATGATAATTTATGGAGCCACTACGACCTGCAACTCCATTCCAAGAGGCATTTATATCTGAATACTCCAATTATTTTCAAAAAAGTAAAGCAGTATATGAACAGAACAGTTGCTTTTAAATCATTTGGTTTTTATACAAAAACAGCATCTAGAGCATTTTCTGGCAGTTTGATGAAAATTAAATACTTTCAGAAAACAATGGAAGAAAAATATTTCTCTTTGCCACGACACCTGACATTTCCCTGCAACGACTATGAATCACTAAGACTTCATGGAAAGTTCTCCTACAAAAAGGAAATAATGCTTTTGTCCTAAGAGCCTGTTTGAAATAATGCCACCCCACACTCAAGCAGTGAAGTGTCACATTGACAGGTTTATCCAAAGATGGCAGTGCTCCTGACTGCAGTAATTCAGGTTGCACTTTTTGTTAAAGAATATGATTATTAATTGAAGGATATTATCACAAAACCACTCACAGAGAACAGCTAGGTGTAAGCTCCCAGAATTTTGATATTAACTAATATGAAGGCAACAGCAGGGCTGTGTCTCTTCAGAAACATGAGCTCAGGTGCCATCAGACCCAATATGGTTGCAGAGTGAACACAATGACTTTCTCTCTATTAATTCTTTATTACCTTTGGTTTGTCTGCTGTGCTCTTCCTGCCCACAGAGGATCAGGTTGTCAGAGACACCCCCGCTCTGAGTGTTCCCCAGTGCCACACACACTGTTCCCTGGGCTGGGACAGGGCTCATTTCTGCACTGCTGGGTGCAAATCCCAAGAACTGTTCCTATCCAATGTTCTGCACACTCATGCCCCCAATTTAAGGGATACAAGCTGCTGGTTTCAAGGAAGCTACTTCCACGTGGAAGGGGCTGGCACACAACCAGGAGCTGTCACTGCCTGCTGTGGTGCTTGTCACTGCTGCTTCTAACAGCAACACTCCTGCCTCAAACTGTGCTCTCACACATGGAAATGACTTTCCTACACTGTAAGATATTCCATACTTGCCTGATCAAACCCACGAAGGGGGATACTTCTCATCATGACTGCAGTGTCCAGTCCAATGCCTGTCAGAAAACCAGCACACTCAAGGGAAACATCTGGTGAATCACCAGTTAGGGAAATACAAACAATAATGTCATGTAAACACAATATAAAAGGGTAGTATACAAGTGGGATTTTTACCTAAAGATACCAAATTCTCCTCACACAGACATCTTTAGCTTGCT
Organism: Chiroxiphia lanceolata; assembly: GCF_009829145.1. NCBI lineage: Eukaryota > Metazoa > Chordata > Aves > Passeriformes > Pipridae > Chiroxiphia > Chiroxiphia lanceolata. The sequence continues at coordinate 14,325,299 of NC_045654.1, read as the reverse complement.
TTTGTACTCAGAATAAAACTTGGAAGTCTTAGAATATTTTCCTCACAGTTAACATTGGTTTTAAGATCCTGAGAATTTATCCTCAGCTGACCTTAATTTCCATGATGCTACTTCATAGAAAACTATTACTATTCTCTCACCAACTCAACCATATGACATGACCAAAGGAATTCCCTAAACTGAGCTTTCATAGGAAAGACAGTGATGCTGCTTATAATCATAGATCATCACAGGTTTTCCAAAGGATACAGCTGGCTCCAACAATCAACCTGTTACATAAAAAGAAAAAAGGAATAAAGTAGTGGAATGAGCTTGTGTGTATTTCTGCACAACCAAAAGATTATTTTCTGAAGCACATATTTATAGAAACATTTTTACTGTTTTTTACAGCAGTAGTCAGATTAAGTCCTAACTCTAATTTTCTCCCTTCATAACCTCATGACATCCTTATAGTCCTCCTGAGATCCCTGCCCCTTCTCCCAAGGGCATAAACACTCCTTTTTTTCCTGAGTCCCAGCCAAAGTTCTCTGTTCAGCCAGGCCAATCTTCTTCTCTGACAGCTCATCTTTCAGCACATGGGGACACTCTATCAAGTAGATTATGTCTTCCCATCAAGTAGATTACAGTTCTTATTACAGATTTTATTCATTGCTAAATTTCATTTTGATTTATAACCATCTGCTTTTTAATAATCTTATTTTTCCGAATGCCAAATATTTGCCTTTCCTGTCTCCAAACATTTGTGTACACAACTATAGAAAATGGGTTTAATAGATTTACCTAGACTGCTATTTACCAAATACATCCACTTTAGTTCTTAAATAAAACTCCAGCTCCCTTCTCTCCCCATATTTCACACCCTTTCAACCAGGAATATCACTGAACTTGTCCATCAACACTTTCAGTTTACGAGGTGGATCAGCTCTCCAGCACAGCAGTTTCTGTGCCTGTCCCCAGATGCCCTCTATGCTGCACATCCCTCTCTCTCCTGACCACATCCTCAGTTCCCAGCTCTGCTGGGGACAAAAGGCAGGATCTCAGTCCCTGTTCTGGAAGCAAAGGCAGGTCCCAGCAGCCAGCCATGAACACTCTGCACAGGCTGCCCGGGCTCTGCTCTGCTGTCCCTGTGTTCTGCAGACACAACACACTTGGGGGGGGGAATCCCACAAAGGATTTCCACTGACAGCAAAGCATTTTATTGAGTTTTTGAATGGGCTTTTGCCCTGTGCCTCACCCTAAAGCAGTGTGCACCACGTCCCAGGGTAAGGGCAATGCTGTTACACCTCTGAGCAGTGCAGACACGGAGGCTGCTGCTCTGGGAGCCCCAGGGACTGCACAGTCACTGCAACACATGTTTTCTCACAAAAGACCCCAGATAACATCTCTCTATCCTACAATAAAAACACACAACTCTGAAGGTGTACAAAGAACAGGTTGAGCTAAAGCGATTAAAATCTGCTAGTCTGGGGTTTGTGTTTGGCAAACAATTTAACAGAGTGGGAACTCATTTTTCCAGCATTAGGGCATCTGATTCATGTGTGAATGGATGATCACCCCCTCCTTTGGCATGGAGCTCCTGGGCAGGGCTGCAAAGTGCCACGTGCTGCCCATAAAGAAAATATGTGCTGGAGATTCACAGGGAACAGAATGAGAGTATCTGTAATTTGGGCATGTGTTTGCTCTTCTTTGTCATAAGATGAAAAATATATGTCAGCTGGCACTTATTCATAATATCAGCACCACATAATTCAGAATTCCTTGCACAAAGCAGGGGGTTCCTGAGCATTGTCAGAGTCTAACAGAAAAGTTAGGAAAGCAGAGCCTAACATTGTTCACACCTGCTCAATCTCTCACTCATGCTCAGCACATTTCAAGGCATCTTTTCTAACTCACTCTGCCAAAACCCTTCATCTCAGTAGCAAGAATTTCTTCCTATGTTTGTATATCTAAGGGACTTTTAAGTTGTTTAACAGTTTACTTTTTTTTTCTAATATGAATAACTGCAGGACTGACAGTTCTATAACCTCCAGGCATGTAATTTGTAGCTGAGATATGTACATTTGGAGAGGGAGAAAAGAAAGAATAAGTACAACACAGCTCAGACTAAAAACAAAAGGTGTTAAACTGAACCTTGGGAATATTTATAATAGAAATAAATCCGACAGAAACAAACCTTTAACAACTCCCTCGTTCATTTGCTAAGACACAGCCTGATAAAGCACAGAAATGCTACTGTAGCCCCTGCAGGCTTATTTTGACTAAATCTCAGGAATGCAACATATAAACACTAGACTCCCACATTACACTGTTACAACTTGCATTAGCAGTAACTGGACAAAAGCCACATTTTCACAGAAACATCTTAGAGGGATAAATCTTATGTTTTGGTTTGGGGTTTTTTTTTGGGGGGGGTGTTGGTGTGGGTGTTGTTTCTTTAAAAAAACAATTTCCTCGCATAAATCATGCTTTCAAAATTCAAGAGGTGACTGATATACTACAAACAACAGCAAATTTACTTTTTTTTTAAATTGTACCAAGGAGCCTTGTTTGTCTATTTGGTGTTTAACTTAACACAGTGCATTTTTTATTCTAGAAAATCACCACCGTGAATGGCAACTCTGTTGTCTTTCAAAACCACCAGTATTACAGCCTGAAGTCTCTTTTTCTTATATATACTTTGCATTTTCTAGAATTGCTCAGTAGAGAAAAGGAAAAATAGTATTATCTGACTTTTGTGCCAGCAAATGTGCATTTCCTATCACAATGTTTTGCATCAGGAAATTTCTCTGTAGTGCAGTGTGGACTGGGAATCTTACTGTGCTATGGGCTGTAAAAAACAACAGCTATGGTGTTTTAGTATTTTCATTAAAACCAATATTTTAATACTTCAGTCAAACAACAGCTTCCACAGCAAAAAAAATGGCAAAAGTAACCCAAATGTCTCATCATATTTTCTTTCGTTATCAGAACTGCCACCACTTAAGAGAATATAAAGTTAAGTTGGAGTTTCCTCCCTAACCCAAGAGCACTTTTGCACTCCCGTGGTGAGGAAGGGGAACAGAGCAGCCCTTGGTTGAGTTTATGCTGCCCTCTTGTGACTTTGTGTGTAATCGCTACAGCAAACAAGTCACCCCCACCTAACACGGTGAAAATTCGTGTTTAATTTTATTTTAGAAGGGAGTTTCATAAGAGGAGGAGGGGGAAGACCTATGAAGTACTAATGAAGGTTGGTAGTGTGATGCTGATGCACAGTAAAGCACTTTTTCAGAAGGAAAACAGAAATAAAACTGGTGTATAAAAGGCAATTTTGAACATTTTTCACCTTGCTATACAGAAAAAGAATGAAAGCCAGCATCTGTGAAAGCCATGGTAAGGGAACTTACGTTTTTCCAGGAGATTCCTTTAACCAGAACAGGTCATCACTTGTGATTCCATACTGCAGTGCACCTGCAATCTGTGACCACACAGGTAAGATCCTGAAGCTGCACCGTAAACCCCGGCAGCAAAAGAAGCTGACAGCAGTTTGGGCTGGGTGGGCTGAAGGACAGCCAGCACACCAGGGGGAACACATCTGGGGTTGCCCAGATCTGTTACCCAGCCTCTGTCTCTGGAGATTTTCCAAAAGCCCTGAGCAGTGTGACCTGACCCCGTGGCTGACCCCAAGCTCCTCGAGCAGGAGGTTGAGTTAAAGTTCCTCTAGAGACCACTTCCAACCTGAATTATCCCACAGCTCTAAGCAACATCAACAGACTCAACTGATGCAAAGTGTTTTCTATGGAAATATTTTTCTAAAAAGCTGTCCTTTATAGAAAGACAATTTTTCGTATGACAGGAGTAAAAAAAAAATCTCCCATGTGTTACTTTATATCCACATTCTCCAAACATTCACTGTGATCTGAAGCACATACAGTTGCAAAGCCATGGCAGTTGTCAGATGGAAGGGTAACTTACATGTGTAGGATACTTTGGTCTTCCTCCAGTAGCAATGACAATATTATCTGCAGTAATAATAGTCTACAACCAAAAATTAAAAAATCAAAATAAACCATTTGAAACCCTTTTATCTGTCTTTAGACTTCATCTATGTACAAAGGAGTAACAAATGAGAAAGCTGGCACTACTATCTGCTATTTATAAGACATAATCAGCAATACATTAAAAAAAGGATAGAGATAAAATAAACTAATACATGCAGGAGTTTCTCCTACTCATTCTCTATCAGGTTTTGTTTTAATATTAACCTTGCAATTGTTCTTACACTGAGTAAGATTCTGATGACTACTTGGAAGCAACAGTTATGCATAACCAACAACTTTTTAAAACTAATTTCTGCTTAGGACAAAACACACCAAGATCACAGCAAGTCAGGCCCAGAGTTAAGCTACCTCAAAGGCAGCATGTTTTTAGAAAACCCTAGGCATTACCCTCAAAAATCTTTGCTCTCTCAAATGGATATTAACTCCAAAAAGGTGTTAAAAATGCATGTTCAGTATTGTTAAACATGCAGCAGTGGCCAGCATTCCTTTATGTGACCCAGCTGCTGGAATCTGTGCATTCACTATAATTGCCTCCCACACAGATTTGGTGTTAGAAAGCTGATCACCCTTACAAATCACCTGAAGGAGGGGAACATCTCAGACTGACCTAATGCTCATTGGTGATGGTTCTCTTTACATTTCTGTGAGCATCAGTATGCCTGACCAAATCAAATAACATCTTTTTGTCTCAGCATTTCCACTCACAGAAGAGCAATGGCATCTGACAGGCCAGGCCAGGGACTCAGCAGGCAACAGTCAAGTTCAGAAACAACTTCTCAGGTGGAAAATGCAAATCACCCCCACCAAAACAACACTGAATACCTAAAGCAATTTGAAAAGGGCCAATCTAACTCCCAGTTGCCCTGAAAGGGTTGAAGTGAACAACACTGCAGAAGCAGCACAGCAGCTCACCTCTTTACCTGCTTTTGTCAAGCCACGGACCGTGTGGGGATCGGAAAAACTCCCTTTCATGTTGAAGTATTTCACCTTCCTGGAGGAGCAAACAGCATCAGCAGTGCACACTTAACAAAGAACAGCTATGAAATACAATCAGCTACGTTTTCCATGCCTGAAGTGCTAAAAAAGGCAGCAAACAGGCCTAGAGCAGTAAAAGGAACAAAGCATCTAATTTCAGGGGCCTCAGCGTTGGCAGCTCTATCATAATTTTCCACTTAATTCTTGTGTCACAGTTAACTCCTCTATACAGCAAAGTAACTAACCTTGGGATCACATTATTGACCTCTTCAAATGACATTTTCCACTAGCTATAGCATGACTAGTACTATCTATAGCATCACTAATACAATGCTCATTTAAGAGTACACAAAAGTGACTCAGCAGGAGTCACAAGACTAGAACCTGCTAAATTTTCTATTAATATAATTTCTCTATAAAAGGAACTGCATGCTGAAAAACTTGGAACCATTTCTGCACTGAAAGCAAAAAAACCCTGCTCCTCCAGCATTGTGTTATCTGTGGGTTTGTATGGCATAAAAATGTTGGGGGACAAGATGGAAAGTATCTTCAGAAACCCAGATTACTTCATATTAATGCAAAACCTCTCCAGATTAAAGAGAGCATCCCCTGATCACTGCACTGCAAGAAAGCTTTCATGTGTGGTCACTGTCAACCACTGTTTCCCAGAAAAGAAAAGGAAGGTGGGAGGGGAGGAGAACACTTGAATTGACAAGGGCACTTACAGTCCTGAGCAGAAAGGACTCACAAACTCAAAATACTACCTCTAGTGAGAAACTTCAAAGGCAATTCTGCAATTCTACAAGGAGAAGAGCAGCTCCTTGACTATGGGAGGAAAGATGAACTTCAAAGGCTTATTTACTTGTCTTGTAGTTGCACTCTGTGTCCCCAGTTCAAGGATTTCACGTAATTCTGAACAGCTTGTGCCATCACAGACCTACCACAAAACAAGACATTGAACATGGTGTCATCGTTTTACAAATTCAGATCATGCAGCTCAAAGATACAGGTAATTGCTAGAAATTAGGAACGTTCCACGGTACTTTTTGTTATGAAATTAAATTGTCAAGTCCAAATCAACATACCTGCCCTGAGAAATCAGTAAATACAGTTCTGTGTTTTAAACAAGGACCCAGCTAAAATTTCACATGCAAAATCCACTTCCCTAACTGTCCCCAAGAAACACCAGCTGTGAAAAGTTGGTTATTGTTATGCATTTGCAGCACACAGGAGTGAGATGGGCAATTATCTTTACCAGGTATGATGAACAGGTTGGGCTATGTTCCAGCCATAGTGTTGGGCATCCTTGAGGGCACTCCCTAAAAGGGCTGCTTGATGCATAAGCTTTTTAGGAATGCAGCCAACATTCACACAAGTTCCACCAAGTCCCCATGTGGTTCCTCAGGAGAAGGAAAAAAAGAAAGGAAAAAAAAGTAAATGCATCAGATTAGTGTAACTTAATGCAACTGGGTTCACAGCAGTTTAAAAATTCTGAAACAACACACAGTCTGTTATCTCCTAGAGATCAGTTTCTAACTTTGTTTGTGCTCATTTGCTTTGATAAAAACCATCTCTGCATATTTTTCTTCTAAAATTCAAACCATCTCAAGATGTTTCTCAGAGCTCTGAAGATCCAGTCACTAATCATTCACATCTGCAGATTTTATTTTATACATTGTACATGAAGAGCCTCAACGTGATGCAATTCATAATTTTTAGAAATTGTAAGTAACATTTTGACAGAGAGAATATTCTCGCTTATTTAAGTCCAAAGTCCATTACCAGTGGTAGCATCAAACACTGCTACCAAGCTGAATGTGCAGGGGAAGCAGGAACAGCTGGGACATGCTGGAGGGCACGAGCTGTACTGCAAGCTGGGCTTAAAGACTTATACTACCAGCAAAGCAGGCAGCTTTGGCCCCTCTGCTGTCTGGAGCAACCTGCTCACCTAGGCAGCTGTTTACATGCATTTCCAGCTATTGTTACCCCATTATTTCTCAACCATACCTTGTGGGGAAGGGTCCACATAATCCAAAACAGCCACTTTTCTTCCAAACTGAGCAGCTTTAAACAATAAAGCAAGACAAGGTATTTAGAGGAGGAAGGAACACACAAACCTAAACACTTCGAGTAGCACAGCTACAGATAAAGGGTACAGGAGGTGATGGCTGGTGTTTGTCACTGTCTAACTCAAGATACCAGATCAGGGACCCAACCAGCCTATGTAGTCAGCAAATTCTCCAGAAGACACTTAATAACCCAGAGTCTCCAGCTTCCACCAACCCTAAAAATGCAAACTGACCTCAAATGAGATGTTCAACAACACTGCAGGTTGTTGAACACATTACACTGAGATGCAAAGGGGCAAGGTTCTCTACAGCAGCTGAACAGTGACATCAAAGCTTGTTAGATTTTCCCATGACAAGTGAAGAAATATTTTTTAAAAGGTTAACAAGAAAGCCAAACAAGATCACTCCACCTCAGGGTGTGAATTAATTTACAGATTAACCATATAGAGTTGAGTTAATGATTAATGTGCAGGTACTGTGTTTCTTAGAAAGCTTTAGGATTATCACTAACATTTCTCATAGGTTCCTTAAACACCATTGAAGCTAAACCAAGTTATTTATACATACACACCTTCTTTTGCACAAGCAAGGCCTCCAGACCCTCCACCAATGACCAGAAGATCATACTCATTCTTCTTTCCTGTGAAGAGGATGTGAAAACAGAAGGAAAAGAAAGAGACAAGGAAGATGGGAGAGGTATGTAAGGGCCATATCAAAAAGCATGCTGCTTTTTACAATAGATTTTTGCTGATTTGGGTTTTCTTGACTGTACTAAGGCAACATGTTTTTTCACTAAACTATCTGGTCTGGTTTTGTGAACGAAATATGGAAAACGAAGCTACTCAAACAAAGGGGGGAAATAGATTAGATTTTTACACAGTGTCCCCAGAAGCTCCTTCTGCACAATCAGACAGACGCAGCTGGGATCCACACAGGTCTCAGCACCACAGCAGCCGGCCCTGACACGGGTCTGTCGGCGGGGTCACCCTCGGGGCTCCGCGAGCCGCGTGTGCCCGGCAGGGCGGTGGCGGGGAAGGCGGCCCTGCTCCGCCTCGGCCGGAGCAGCCCCGTGTCCCGGCGCGGTGCGAGGCGGCGGAGAAGCCGCAGGTGAGCGATGAGGGCACAGGACGGCTCCTGCTTTGGGGCCGTCACAGCCGGGGCGGCAGCGAGCGCCGCAGCCCCCGACCGCGGCGGGACCGCACGGCGGGCGGTGGGAAGGGCTCGGGGGACCCTCCGCGGGCGGGCCCGAGCCCCGCGGGCAGCGCGTACCTGAGAGCGCCCGCAGCGTACGGCACAGCCCCGGCCCGGCCCCGCGCCGCGCTCGCCGCAGCGCCGCCATGCTGTACAGCACCGGCACCGGCCGCCACAGCGCCGCCATGCTGTACGGCACCGGCACCGGCCCGCCAGGACCCCCGGGCTGCCCGCGCCGCGCCTGAGCCGCGCCGGGGGAGCGCGCGGGCCGAGCCCTCACGGCGCTGGGGAGGGCGGGCGCGGGATCTGGCGCTGTAGGAGCGCGTGTGCGTTAAAATCAGACTTTAGAAGGGAAAACAACCCACCACAGTTTGCTTGACAGGCTTCCCCCCAGGTGCTGGTGCAGAAGGGGTTCGGGGAAGGCTCTATGGGAAAGACGAGGATCACGGTGACTGCCCAGAGAGCCTTCAGTGATATCCAGGCCCTGTTCTGTCCCCTCTGACCCGCCCATCTCTCTGTGGCAGAGCTCCTCAGCTGCGGGGCTCAGGCTGACAGAAACCTCTGAGGAACTGGTTCGGACGGAGCCTGTCCCTTCCTGGGGGTGTTACAGACCACTCGCGTTCCTGTGACCACGATCCGTTCAGAGCTCCGAGGAGGACTCGGTGCGGAGGAGCGGCTCCCTCAGCCCGGAGGCGGGAGCGCTGTGGGGCAGGGAACGCGCCCCCGGAGCAGCTGTGACGCGTTGGGCCTGTGATGGGGCAGAGCCGCCTCACAGCCCCCCCGCAGCCTTTCCCGTCCGTGGGCCACATGGCAGCTGCTGATTAACCCAGACCTGCTCCGGACGAGAGTTATTAATGCCTGTAATGTCTTCTGACAGCCCCAGCTAACAGGCCTCAAAGCAGGCATCGATCAGAACAAATCTCGGGGACGCGGTTTTTCTCGTTCAGGGGCGCTGTCTGTTGGCCTTCAGTGAAGCAGAGTGCGGACCCTGCCTGCTGCTCTCGGTGGTGGGTTGGACGCGTTAAATGCCACCACAGCCAAATCCGAGTTTGGGACAAGACAATCGGCCACTTTTTCTACAGAAAAAGGGTTTTAGAAGCCGTGGTTCAGTCTCTGGAGCAGGAGCCCGGCTCACAAGAGGGCAGCATCCAACCATTTTGTTTCAGACACCATCAATCCTCTGCTCCGCAGTTGAAGAGAAATGGCAAGAAATTAAAATACACAAAAGAAAGTTTTGTAGAACTGACATCACCTCCAGCGCAGTCTGATTATTTTTGTTCACTCCGTCAATGTTTGAAAACACTTGAAATAAGAATTTCTATTGCTTTGGTAAGTGGATTGATGACTTTCTCCAGTATCGCCACTGTTAAAAAAAACTAAACACAAGAAAACCTCCTGCAGCACCAAGCAATAAATCACTAGAAACACTCTTACCCACTGAAACAGCATTAGAAATACATGACTAGAGTGTGCTGAGGGGCCTTTGAATTAAAGAAACCTAAAGCATATTCAGATACTAATCCTTTATGCTTTTCAGGTACGTGCACACAAAGTTGTTTCAGCTTTTTGTTTTAGCCACTGTTCTGAATTGAAACAGGCACTGTTGAGCATGTGCTCTTCACACAGATTTAGTTCAGACAAGTAGGATCAAGGGTAGAATTAAATCGCCCCAAACACAAAACAGGTTTATATGAAGAAAAGTCCCTGCAGCACTGTGGTGTTTTGCTAATAAGGAAAGGCCTCAAATGTAGCAAAGCAAAGCGAAACCAAGTTGAACCAAATGAAAGGCAAGTGGGGTTGGCCTCTTCTGTGTCTCAAGTGAAAGGATAAGAGGAAATGGCCTTATATTGTACTGAGGGAGGTTCAGATTAGATATTAGAGTAAAAACTTTACCTTGAAAGAGTGGCAGGCGATGGAATAAGTTGCTCATGGGGGAGATGGTGTCACTGTCTCTGGAAGTGTTCAAGAGGCATCTGCATGTGGCACTTAGGGACATGGTTTAGGGGTGGTTATGGTGGCCTGGGTTGAGGAGGGATTAGATGATCCTGAAGGTCTCTTTCAACTCTGATGATCCTGTGAAAGCTGTTGATAGAAACCATTATCTTTGAACAGCACCTGAAGTGGCAATTTAGGAAGTAATTGATGATAAATTTAGAGTAAAGCTTCTAAACTTTTTAAAGGGTAGGATCTTGGCCAAGTGCCCATGGAAACAGCCCCACTGTACACTGGCATTACTGATTGCTTTCATCATTTTAGAGCTCAGAGCCTAAGGGAACCACAGCCTACACAGCCCTGGTGAGATGGTAGCTTCTTCTGGAAGTGTGTGTTCCCAAACATATCAACATGCACTTTTGTGGCTCGAGAGCGAGTCATTGCTGTCCCTTGGCATCCTTCTTCAGTCAGCTGGGAACCAGAAGCACCCACAGTGCCACTGTCAGACCGTGGGAAGGGGGGTGTCACCAGCTGCACCCCACAGCCCGGTGCAGTTCCACAGCCTTCCCACCAGGACTGGCGGCTGCAGGACAAAGCACAGAGTCTGTGCTGTGTCATTCCACTTGTTCTTGCTCACTCTCACCAGTTCCATCCTTGGGACCGACAGAGGCACAGAGCAGTAGTGGGGAGGGGGTTGTGCTCCTGGTGACACCATGAGGGGGAGCAGCAGCCCCTGAGCCTTGCTGCTGTCAGCTCTGAGCAGGTGTGTCTGTGCTGCACTTCAAAAATCTTTATCAGGGACCACAGACAGATTCTAGTTATCAGATGTGGTTTCTAATGTGTCTTTGGCTCAGCTCCTGTGGCTTCCTACTCCTGTTTTAACTCTTTTGTGGTTAGCATTCTGTTGATTAGGTAATTAGTTATACTTTTTTTTACATATATATATATATATATGTGTCTTAATTTCTGTTAAGAAAACAAACATTAAGTCCTTTAGTGGCAAATACATTCTAGTATCAGGAATCATTTATATGAAGCCTTGTGTTTCTGCAGTGAAAGCATGTACTTTCAAAACCTGAGATTAAAAAAACTCCTTGCAAGACAGCTATCAGACTTAACATCATATTTCCACAGATTTTTTTTTTCAGTGTTAGCTAGTCATATTTAAAGTCATAAATTAACTTATACATTAGATGTGGTTTGGTTTATTTCCAGGGGGAGTTGATTATTCAGTGTGCTTTAAACAGTGTGGTATTAAAGGGGTAAAGGAAACACCCTGATTTAGAAATAGAATTTAGAATCCATTCAACAAGAAAAGATGCTTTGTAAGTCATGAATTAGTTTTGGTAACAGGCAAACTTTCTCCTCTTGAATTTATTGTAGAGACAGCTTGGAATTCTGTATGGTTTTTCCTTTGTATGAAATACGTTGAGTTACATTTATCCATGGCTCACTTAAATTCTTCCTCATGAAGATGACCAAGACCAAATACTTTTTTCTACCGAACTTTTTAGAAATTTTGACTTTTCAAGCACATCTTCTTGTCTCTCCTGTTTTTCTGGCATGGTTCCCTCTATGCCTTGTTCCCAGATCAGCAGCTTGGCAGGGTGGAGGAAAAAAGAGAATGTCAGGTAGATACTGTCTTTGGAAGTCATCCCATTGTTGCCTTTGTAGTGGGTGGGGTGGGGAATTGATTCTGTCAGAGGCTGCATTTTGTGGCATGACCTAATTAATAATTGACGGTGGAGTCAATAAACTCTGCTGGAGCAGGGGTTGAACTCAGCCGTCTCTGTGGGAGGTAGGATGTTTTGGTTTCTTACCATCTCTCCTGATTAATTGCATTTGCTGTTCGATTTCTTTTTCCACCCTTGTTTTCCTCTGCTAGTGTGTAGTGTGGTGTCCTCAGCAATGAGGAAGAGGAGGGGGAGCCTGTGGAAGAAAGGCACGGCAGAAGGTGAATACAAAAGTGGAAATAGTGACATAGTCCCTGGCAACTGAGAGAACCATACCCCAGAGCTACAAAAAGCTTTGTGTAGCAAGAATTTTCCAATATTACTTTTTGTTGGATATTGCTTTGCTTTGGCATGAAGGAGTCTGTGGCTGTTTGCTTACGATCCAATTCTGCTATAATTTGCTGCATTTTTGGTATTTGTTTTTAAGAGCTTTGACAAATCAATCTTTAGGACAGTTAAAAGCCAAACTGATAAGGGAAGAAAATGACTAATTTTGGTTGATGAGATTGAGGTGGAGATTGGATTTCACGGGGAGTCTACAAAGTTCACAACATTTTGTTAAGATGGGACAAATTAACTAATTATTCAATTAATTAATAATTTTTTTATGTAAGGTCTATAAATATATCTAAAACAACTACATTGAGGTAAGAAAAGTATAGGCATCAGAGAATTAATGTAATTTAATTTAAATTCCATTTAAAAATGTAATTCTAAAAGCATGTATTAGAACGGTTGGTGTTCTAAGTGCCCAAAAGGGCATCTTGTTACAAAGAATACATCCTTCAGCTAGTGGTGTTTCCTCTGCTGCAAGCATTTGTGCATGAGTTCATAAACCAACAGAAATAGCTGAACATTTCACCTGGGTTGCTATTTTTCCCCTTGTTTGCTTTTGCTTTTTTTACTCTTTTCATAGGTTTGTCTGAGAGTATGAGTCGTTGTCCAGAGTTTAATCTATGCCATTTTATTCCTTCCCTCCTTAAGACAGATCTTCTGTTCATAGTTTGTCCTGAACAAGTAATTGATTGCAAGTGAGGGAAAAAACCAGCAGAAACAGATGAAGCTTCAAGTAACACCAGTTCTTGACTTCATTCAAATGCTTCAACACATATTACCAAAAAAAGGGAGGGGAGAAAAGACAGAAATGGGGTAGACTTAGCTGCTTCAGAGCTTTCCTGAGTAGTTATAAAGTCTTTGAAAGCTGAAAGTGTTTCTCAGTCTGCATGATGATCTTTAAGATGCACAGTAACACAAAATAGTCTAAACCCTCCTATTATCTGTTCAAATTTAGAGCATAAACTGTATGCTGGTCTTCTTTCCTCTCTTGTAGCTCTTTCCTGTTTTAGGTATGACCAGGCAGTTAGCTGATTCAGACATAAGTGCTGCTTCCTTTCTCTTTTGCATGTTTCTCAGCAAGAGAAACTAATTTGGCTGTGGAAAACAGCAAATTCACATAAAAGAAAATCCCTCCTGCTATTCTGAAAATGCAAACTCAAAAGAATTTTCTTCCACTCAGTGTTTCACATGATCTGTGGGTTTATGATAATGTGCTAGCTCTCCTGTCTGCCTTTGTTTAGGCTTTTAAAAACCAGTCTTTGGCCAGGATTATTAGAAGCAGGGAATGCCATTTGTTGTTATGCCAGGCATGGATTTGCTGGGAAAAGCTCCGTGCTGTGCACAGCCAGTGGGACAGCAGTGCCACACTGCATCCTGGGACTGAGCTGGAGCTCCAGGCGGGACAGGTCTGCTCAGGTTGGTGCAGCCAGAGCAGAGCTGAGCCCTGGCAGCTGTCAGAGAGTCAGCCCGAGCCAGCCAGGTGTCCTGACCTGCTGCCAGTCATGGGATGCTGCTCCCAAGCTAATGCATCCTGGTTCTACATCCTCCCATGGATGTGCCCTGGCAATCCAGCATCCTGACGTTCTGCAATACCAAATCCATCTTTTAAGATCTTGGCCTGACGTAAAAATTGTATTACACCAATATATTTATAGCTCTCCACAGTTCTCTAACCTGGGTCTATTAATATGAGGGTGAATTCTTACTCTCTAGACAAGGATAAGTCATGTGAATAGTGTATAAATTTATGCACTCTGGAGTTTGTAGCATTGTTAGTCTGTTAGTAAAAACTTGCAAAAATATCTGTTCTTAAATAGACCCTGTACTGAGTAAACAGGTAAACTAAAAAAAGGCATAAACCAATGTCTAACAGCTTATCAAAGAAATTTCTCTTGGAGAAAAAAAATATCCCATAATAATATATTACAAGATTTCGACTTTCTATTAACATGGAGGCAATTTATGGACACCCAGTTTGGGTGGTTTAACCAGCTGAACCTCTGGCTTTGTCTAATTTGCAGTTATTGCCGTTCACCATTTTTACTTGTGTAATGAAATATCTAGACAACAGCAAGGGTTTTATCACACAAGTAAACAGCTGTGGGCAGGCAGAAGCAAGTTTGCTCCTCCCATGCTTCCAGCCTGAAGAATATAATTCAGCTCGAAGTTAGAAGTCTCTTAAAAGTGTCGTCATGGGACGTTGCTCAATCTGGGAAGTCTTGGCACTAATTTACACTCCTAAGCAGAAGCTGGGCTGCCCCCACCCACCAGTTCACAACTGGCTGTACTGACCTGCAAGGACATCTCCAAAGCAGAGCTGCACACTTACACAGGGGCAGTGCTCACAGTAAGTGTTACTGGTTTAAACTCTTCTCCACAGCTCAGCAGGAAAACCAGTTCTGTGTTAATTTGGATTGTGGGTGGCATGAGGGATTGTGCAGACGCAACCAGCTTTTGACTGGACAGGAAATTACAGTCAGTGAAGCTGGAGTGCTGTATTGCTTATTTCATTCTTTGTTCTGCTTGATGTCTGGATTATGAGAAAATATTTGTTGAGCTAAAGCTCTGTTGTACATGGAAGGGATACTTCAGAGTTGTTCTGTATGGACCTGGGGTACTGTGCTATATTGCAGGGTCTTAGTTATGTTTGGTTTAGTGTTATTACTAAAAACACTTCAGTCTTCACCTACGTCTTTTTCTCTACAATTCTTTATTCAATTCAGCCACTTAAAATTTTTTTGTTTTCTCTTGTCATGCTCCCAGTTAGTCCCCAGTTCTTTCAAGGCCCTCTCCTATCATGTGACAAAGCCTGTTCTCAGATCTTCAGCTCCTGTTTCTGCCACGTGATAAAACCCCCATTCTTCAAGTCTTTATAAAAGTTTCTAGGCTAGAGCCTCAAACACTTACTGACTAGGTCTGAGCTTTGCAGTGAGAATACAGGAGAGAACTACTACCACACTGGGTTTGGGTTTTTGTTTTTCTTACTAGTTTCTTCGATGATGCAATTTAATTGCAGCTGGATTATATTGTTCCCACCTCGAAGGAAACAAAACAGACAAGCCGAGAACAAGATTTACCAGAATAAGCCTTTTCTTTTATCTTAGAGCTGTTTGTAGCAGAATAATTTCCGAACTAGAAGCTATAGAAATTCAGATGTACTGTTTATAATATACTGATTGCACCTCCTCCAGTAGTTGCCATTAAGCAATTTGCTTTGCATACCTCCCCTGCCTCCAGCAGCACTATATTTAACCCAGGTCTAGGTCTTGTTCCTACAAATTCTGCTCTGGCTGTAGCATGCCACGCCTGAGCTGAAAAAAGAACTAAATCCCCCGGGCCAAATTCATTCCTGGAGTTGCTTGATTGAACAGAGAGCATTTACCCTGAGCACAGATTTGGCTCCTACCTGACTTTGTCAGCAGTCACTGTGCTGTAACTAAGGAACGAGAGCACTGTCGTTAGGGGGGAGATGAAGAGCTTTCTCTCCGGTTATTAGAGCACCGAGCACCTTTAAGGAGGGCAGAAATCTGTGAAAGGAGGAACTGGGGAAAAGGACACCGCTCCTTTTAGAGCCCGTGTCACAGAACTGATCAGCTATTCCTGTGATGTGATCGAATGTGACTGAATACTGCAGGCTCTTGGACTCTTATTCTGTAAAATCCACAGGAGAGCAGCACAGGGAAGGATCGGAGGGAACAGCTTCTGCTATACTGAGAAAGGTACTTATTTGTATTTTCTTATTTCTCAGGCTTGACAGGATTTGTTATCTTCGATAGTGTCACTGTTTTAAACAGTGGTGCCTGTGAAAGAAGTGGTGTTTTCCACGTTCTGAGTGGCACCCATTGTCAGGAAGCCAGTCCGTGGGCAGCAACAGCTTTCTCAGAGAGAGAGTAGGACATATTTGTGTGTAGTGCATTTGTACTGCATTGTAAACCTTGACAGCTGAAAGAAGTGAGATGAGATAGCCCCAACTGAATTGAATATGTAATTTATGGCTGTAAGTATGCTGGAATGTGGTACTCATTTGTATTCAAGAAAAAGCTGAATGCAAGTCAAGCTTCAGTTCAGTCACATTTGCCTGAATAGCTGCTTTTATAAAGGTTTCTCTGCCCGTGTATTTTAAGGGGGGTTTCCTTCTCAAGAGGGAGTTCTGCTACTGCAAAATGTCTGTGAAGAAGAGACAAAAAGCTAGTACTTTTGCTTGCTAGCCCTGTTGCTGCTTATAGAGTATCCTTCTGATGCCCCTAATAGGTATTTTTTACCTTCTGTCCTTTAAAAACAAACTCATATTTACCAATAATGTCAACCACATCATACCAATGAGCCCCATAAACAACCTTGACTTTGTCTCTGCACTTAAGCTTACTTTTTTCTGCTTACTCAGCCATGGACTTCTCTAACAAAGCCCTCAGGTTCAGAACCATATGGATTTGCACAGCACTGCAGTATTTAAATGCAAAAGGAAAATGTCCTGATTTTTAGCTTTAGTTTGCATCAGTGGAAAAAGAGTTTGACCATATGAACACTGCAAACAATTTACTTGTCACTCATGTTTAGCAATATTTCTTAGCAGCCTGCATCTGGTATGAGCTTTATCTCTGCCAGTCTTTCAGCATTCCTTCAGGATCACTGGAAGTAGAACTGACTGGGAATTTTCTGAAAAAACATAATTTTGGCAGCAGTCCTTGAAAAATGATGTTAATGTGTGCGGCTGTCCTAACGCTCTGTCAGGAGAGATTTCTCAGAAAGCAATTTCTAGCCAAAGTAAGAGACCCTCTTTGCCCATTCCAGCTATTTTTCTGGGCAGGGCATTCACTCAGGATCTAAGACCAAGGTCTCATACCCTGCTCTGTCTCAGGTTGCCCCTTTCCACGTGGTGCTTTGGTTACCTGCTGTGCTGTGCTGTCCCACCTTGCCTGGCCTGTTAGAGCTGTTCATTTCCATAGAAATAAGTCATCATTTCAGCAAAGATTTCCTTCCTAATCTTTCAGATCCCTCAGTGGGTGTCCTCACTACCCAGTTTCAGTCATGCACTCCCCCCCAGCCTGAAGAGCAGCTTGTGGACAGCAGGAAGCTGTTCTGGGAGAGAGACAGATTTACACTAGATTAGCTGGTAGCCTTGGAAGCAGGGCAGGAGCATGCAGGGGGATTTGGGACACTAAGGATTCAGCACTGTGATATAAGGAGGGACTGTGAAATAGTCTGTCAGTTGATGCTCAGGAGCACAACCAGCCATTTTGGTCTCTTGCTCTTCCAGCCCTTTTCCCCCTACCCCATTTGGGGCGAAATCATTCAACAGGAACTTGTTTTACCCCCTGGGGAACATGAAAATCTCAGCTAAGAAAACTTTTTCCAGACCAGCTCCCAGTGTGCTGTCAGGGCAGAGCACTCTCTGCTGTTGTCAGTGCTCTGCCTGCCAGGGGGGATTTGTACAGTGCTGCTGAGCTGCACTGACCACTGGCCTCAGCCTCTGGACAAACAGTGCAAACACATCTGGGGTGCTAGAGTGGGAGTAAGGACTGTCAGAAACAAACCCTTCCCAGGGGTACCTGAAGGGATGGTATTCCTGAAACGCTGTCTTTGCTCAAGGCCCAGTAAAGAGCATCTCTCATCCTTGGAGAAGTCTCTCACCCCAAGCTCTGGCTGCAATCATGCAGAGTGTTCACCAGGCCAGGCTGGATCAGATCCACATGTTCTTTTCCTTTCATTCAATAAGAAAAAACCTGTATTTTTTTCCTTTCAACCTCAGAGGAGGGAAAAAGACAAGATAAAAGGCTGTGGGGGACAGGAAATAATCACCAGAGTTCTGCATTTATAGAAGACAGAATTTTTGTAGTTATGGAAGCAAAGCTAAATTGTAGTAATTTTAAAAAGAACTAAGAGGGAAATCTAGATTTCAGGCAAGAAATAGTTAGTGAAAAATTATATAAAGTATGTTCAGATTGACATTCAGATTTTCCACTGACATCACAAAAACAAACTCCCACACTAAGTTTCCACTGAAATACAAGATACTCACATTTGGCAATATGCTGATCATTCTTCACAGTGTTGCACTCACTTGAAAATACATAAACAGTTATGAAAGAATAGGAAGTAAAAAGATATTTCTTTGACCTTTAAAAGTACTAAATTATGAAACTGTTGAATTGTGTTGCCTACAGCAACAAGGATACAATATGTTTGGCAGAAGTTAGTTTAGACTTTCTGACCAAAATACTCTGCCTTTCTTGCTCTGGGAAAAGATCAAGAAAAGCAAAATGCCACAAAACAGACATTTCCTCATTCAGGACAGCATAGCACTGGGAGTCAGGAACTCCAGTCCCAGCCATGGCCCAGATCTCCTCTGGCCTAGTGCAGGACGTTGTTAAAATATGTGTAGAAATGTGCTGACTGCTCTGCATTGTTTTCACAGTACTTCATAAACATTATTAGTATGCAAATCCTCTGCATACTTGTGTGCACGAGATACTTAAAAGCATAATTTCGGCAGAAGTTTTTAAAAAGTTTGAACTTAAAACTTTTTAAACCCTTTTCTAAAAACAGGGGGTAAACCTACCTCCTTCACACTCAGCTCTGGGAGGGTTAATCTGTTGATTTGTATGGCCTGTGTAGAAAAAACCCTCAAAATTGTTTGCAACTGAACATTCTTTCTGCAGATTCAGCAGCAGTGACTCTGCAGTGTTACACCCTGTTGTCCCCAGGCACTCCACTATTGTGGACCATTTCTATTATCCTCAATGCCATCAGACCAGCAGAGAGGATCTTTTCTGAAGAAACGTTGAATGATACAAATTTATCAAGTGCTCCCCATTCACCAGGTTATGTGAGCTAATAAAGTCAAAATTAGATTCTAAACCCTCTAGCATCAGAATGCTAAAGTACTGTCTGAATGCTTGGAGACTCCTAATAAACTCTTAAACTACCAACCAGTACTTGGCAGTTAGATTAAATGCAGGAAAAATTATAGCAGGACGGGCTGTAACATCATCTTCCCTCAAAGGTCTCAATTGTCAGCAGGCTGACAGCACTTAGGAAAGTGTTTGAAGCACTGCTTGTCTCCTCTTTTTCCCAGTTGTTTATAAACTCAGGAATAATAATGTGACATAGGCATTTGCTGCCTTGGTATCCCAAAATCGTGTTCTTTAGTTAATGCAGATAAAATCCCCTTGCCTTTCCTCAGGTGTTGTCCATATATTCATAGCAGGGACTTTTCTGAAAAAGTTTAGTACAGCTTTACAACTTCAACTTGCTCTTGTGGCAACACAGATGTAGGTAAGACAGCTCATGCAAGATCAGGAAAACATTGCCAAAATGAGACTCAAACCTCAGTCCCCTGATTCAGGATCACAAAGTTTACTTTCATTCCAGCCCTGGAGAATAGCAGTCTAATATATGTACTGTCTTTGTAGAAAAAATATTTTTTTATAATGTCTAGGCCTTAATTTTCAGTACAAAGCAAAGCAATATCAGTCTATCCAAGCTAAAATTGTAATGAGAGGCCCTGTAATTAGGCTTAGAAGGATTCACTTTGATTAGAAAAATGTCCTATCCAACCACTTTCAACCTCCCAGGTATTTGAATATCTGTCATCTCTTATTTTGGCATCTGCAGGGAATGACATCTTGTGAATTACTCATAATCATACTCCATTTTTATGGCTTTAGAAAAACTGGAGATCCTGTAGTAGTAAGAGGATCCCAAATCCCAACTTCACAACTGTTGGCAGCTAACAGGTCCCTAAGTGTAAGCCAGTCTCTGGAGGCTTCTTTTTTAGCCATTGGAATGACTTAGGTGTTTTATTGACAAAGGCAGGTAAGTTGGGGTAGCATATTCCCACATTTTGTGTCTGCTTCTCTCTTTGAAAGTGCCTTTTTAAATCTCTGGAAGCTGAAGCAGAGGTACTGCATTCAAACACTGATTGTTTGCTTATAGTTTGCAGCAGGGGAAACTGCTGAACTGCACTATCCAGTTACCAGTTGGGCTTATGAAACCTGCCAGAATGAGGAAGATTAGATGCATAAGAAAATAACTCAGTGCTTTAGAAAGGCTCATCAGTAGTTTGACAGGTTTGGGCATGAAATTTTAATATGTTTTCTTTTAAACTCCGTCTTCTCAGAAGCAGATGTAGTGATACGTGTTAGTCATTCCTTTCCAGAACATTGTCCCTCCAGTTCTGTTTATTCTCTTGCTGAATTTTTCATTTGCCTACTATTTTCCACTTCAACTTTTAGCTTTCAAAGAGAAGGCTCACTTTCTTATGGTGTTTCTAAAGCACAGAAGAGGTTGCAATGCTAACCTGTGTATTTGGAACCTCAGTACAAGCATTAAATAATAAGAGCAGCTGCCTTGTAATAAGTGGTTATGGGAAACTTGACTGTGTGCAAGTTCAGTTTTATTGCATACTTAATGAGTCTCATGAATCCACATTAAAGCTAAAATTACAGTTGCATTTTCTAAAGCTGTCATAACATGACTGTCTCCTAGGTAGTGGTAGTTTTAAATTGGTTGAATTACACACTTAATTTTCATATCAAATATTTTCCAGCTAAGAATATGAAAGTAATTACCTGTTTTGGTACAGATCCTTTTTCCCCTCTGGGTGCATGACCATCGCCAGTGCATCTTGCTCTTGGCAGTCTGCCTTTACAGTCTATTGCTGTAAGTTTATTTTCACACCTAAGAAAACAGAAATTAAGATGGACAAACTTTGAAAAAAACTGTGTTAAAAAAAAAAAAGAAAACCAAGACATGTCTGTTTTGCTCCTTTTAGAAGGTACCTTCTCTGGAAATTGCTTTTCAGGATAATTGCCTCCTAAAGGAGCTTTGCTAAGAACAATCCATGGAGCTGGTTTATGAAGGTGCCGGGCTGTTATACAGCAATATTAATAATAAAAAACACAGTAGTTGAAAAACCTTCCCTGATACTGCAAAAATAAGTGAACTTGTCTAGGAATAGAAAAAGCAGCATGTACTCTAAAGGTTGTTGCTACCTGTGAGCAACCTCTGAGGGTCTGTGGAGGCCGGTGGGCTCTGCTGTTGTATTTTGTAGCACTCAGGTGGGACTCAAAAGTGCAAAGATCTCAGGCACTGAAAAAAAGGATCCCTTTGAGCACCTGGTTATAGGAATGGCCAAGCTGAATTGCTTCCTTGCTTAAATTTTAGTTCTAGGTCTAAGATCATCCCCAAATCACACACATTTGAGTTTAAATTTATAGCATTTTTTGTCTTCTTGACAAATGTGTTACACAAGAGGTGTAAACAAAGCAGTGGTAACAGGATTTCACTGTCAAGCAGGTCCTTCTTGCCAAGGTACAAAGGGAAGGCTTCACAGGCTGTATAAAAAGGAGTCTTGGCATTGCTGCAGGAACAGGGAGTGGGGCTGAGGGAGCCCAGGGAGGCTGCCTCTCCCTGTTGGAGAAATCCCATCAAATAGTCTCATATCCATGCTAAACAACAAAGGAGGGAACTGTTCCCCCCAGATAACCCCCCTAGTTCACCCTGCTGCTGTCAGCCATTTTCACTGTCTGACAGGTCTCTGAAGGGCAGCCCCAAACACGATGGCAGAACCTCAGAGTGCCAGAGCAACAGCCTGGGGCAAGGGCTGCTCAGAGGATGCCAAAGGATCCCTTGTAAGCAGAGGATTGTGCCTGCCCTTAGTCTGAACCAGTTCTGAATGCCACAGTCAGTGCTGGAGGGACCTGCCTGCTGGACTGCCCCCAAGTCATGGATGCAGGGCTCACAGCTCCCCTTGGCCAGAGGGGGGAAGGTTGGATACCTACTGGCATCAGGAAATGGTTTCTGGGCTCCATCCCTTCACTGCAGTTCAGAATAATTCTCTCTCACCTGTGTCAGTAATCCAAATCCATCAACAGCCACCATACAATCAACTCAGCCATGAAAGTCAAGTAAAGACAAGCCAAGTGAAATTAGAGAGATATTTTATGTTAAACTAATGATATTTTCATAGCCCAGCCCAAGTTCTCAGTGGACAGATAACGTGGAACATTTTCATGTAGGAGAACTGGAAAGAGCTGAAATCCCACCTGGGAGGTGCAGGACAATTGGGCCTGGGCAGTAGAACTGCTACTGCATAGAAGGCCATCCTGATCCCATTGAGGTAAAGAAGCAGGTTCATATTAAACAAAATTCAGAAAGTCCAAGAAGCAAGACTTTCATGTGCTAATGACAGTGGCAAGCCCTGAAAGGAAATGTCTCAGGTGAGACTTTGCAAGGAAAGCATTAAAGGTAACTATCAACACTGGTGACTACTTAAAAGCAAAAGAAATAGACTTTTAACTGCTCCAAACAAATCATACTTGCTCTGCAACTAAGATAAGTGGATGGGTGAACAAAATCAGCTGTACTGTGTCTTGAAATATCTCCATGGAAACTCAGTCATCTTCTGAAGTCAAAATGTGTTCTGCATGATGATTCAATAAATCAGTGGCACAGATTTTCCCCATGTGTATGTGCCAAGTCCCACTACAGAATGGAAGTCTGACAATCCATAAAATTTAGTTTTTTTCAGGGACAAGTTTGGGGAAAGTAAGCAAGAACAGGTAGGACTAGATTTGGGGGAATATTTCATAGAATCATATAGCCCCTTTGCCTCTGGTCTTGGGCAACTTAGGCAAAATTTTTGATGATGTTGTAGCTCCAGCTGGAGCAATGGTTTTGCTGAACTCCAGGTAGGTGGAACATTAATACCAAGTGCAAGTGGAAGCTGTTCACCATGTTCAGCAAGATGGAAGAGAAAGAGATTTAATAGGAGGAAAGAGGCTAGAAAGAATTGAGTGCCTGTTCTTTAAAAATAACAGTTTAAAAAGCAGGGCTACTACATCCACCCTGCTGAGGTTAAGGAGTTGGTTCTGAATCCTTTAGACCTGTGTTCAAATGCCTGGTTAGGCTTCAAGAACCAATGAACTTGGCATTCCTTCATCCTAATACTGATTGAAGCACGTTCCAACCTGGGCTCTCCTCCCAGGGTACAACTCCAGCCTCTGCTTGCGGGAAGCAGGGGTGGAAAAGTGGAGGTGTCACGAGAAATGAGGTGTGTTTGGAGTTGTGCAAGAGAAGCTTCATGTGCAGAAGAGTCCTCAGGCAAATCAAACCCCTTAGTCTGGCACCATCTCAAAGGCTAAAACAATTGCTTAATTTTAAGAACCCTTTCTTTACCAGATCTTTTGTCCTGTGACTCCTGCATT
Organism: Chiroxiphia lanceolata; assembly: GCF_009829145.1. Classification (NCBI taxonomy): domain Eukaryota; kingdom Metazoa; phylum Chordata; class Aves; order Passeriformes; family Pipridae; genus Chiroxiphia; species Chiroxiphia lanceolata. The sequence continues at coordinate 14,301,819 of NC_045654.1, read as the reverse complement.
GAAGTAAATGCACCTTCCTGTCCACTGGCTTGCCTGAAATGCAGCAGAGTGAGGGGCTTTGATGGGATTTATTGTGTGAACTGTACAGGCTGACATGCATCCCATCTGCTGAATGTTACATTCAGGTGCCCTGAACTCACCAACAGAACACACCCCAACCCTGTGCTGCCCACACAGAAGCCCCTGCAGCTCTGACACTGAATTTCAGGGGAAATAGGCACAGTCTCATCGGAGCAGTTGAACTGGCCCATCAGAAAAGTACAGTGTGCCCCTCTGTTAATCTCTTCAATTTAATGAGCCTGAGAATTTCTCTGATCCAGCTTTATGTTTTTAAAACCAGTGAGAAAGCATCCTCACTTTTTATAAAAGGAAATGCATATTTTTTTATCCTCAAAAGTGTCAGAATGATGGCTCATGTCAAAGGTTTTATAAGAAGGAAAAAAGCTTCTATTTTCTGAAAACCAGTTCCCCTGGGTACCTCTGCTGCAGGCTCTGGAAGGAAGGGGGCTGGTCCAGTCCTCCTGAGATGTGAAGCTGAGGTTCTCTGCAGAGAGGTGCTGGCAGGGCAGTGACTCTGGCCCTGCAGACTGTTTTGAACAGAACATCCCCCAACAGTGCCGTTGGCTGCCAACACTGTGCTCAAAATGCATATTTTCTTACCAAGGCCAGCTTAGAAGTTAAAAATGTGGTTAATAATTAGGGGAGTGGGATCACATGCAGGCTCCAATTTAAGCTTTTAAATCCTTGGGAATACAGTCAGGACAGTTTTGGTGCTGGGAAGCTCTGTTGTGGCACACTTGGAGCCAGGACTGAGCAGCTGTGTGGGGGCAGGGACCAGAGCATGAAATAAAGCTACTTGTTGACCGCCTGTAAAATTGGCTTCTAAAGGGAGTGCCACGGAGCACCCTCCATTGCCAAGGGACAGAGAGTCCTTTTCAGCTACTCTAGATAAAACCATAATTACACTCTGTGTGTTCCTGTTCAGAACGGTTGGTTGTGGGTTATTCAGTTGAATATTTACAAACAGGATAGTCCTCTCCCATGCCACCTTAACCCTGGGCTGTTTTTCTCTTTCCTTCCAGATGCTGGAGAGCTCTTCAGTCCCTTTGTTCATTGTCTTCATCCTGCTTTTCATTTTGCTGCTCTTCCTGGTGCTCATCAGGAAAAACGGCACTGCTGCCCTTATCTGGAATGAAATAATCCGGGAGAAAGTCACCAATTTCATCATGAACCAGAGCAAAGAGCAGAGGATTTTAAATTTCGTGCTGCAGAACGCGGTGCGAGGAGACCCCCGGAGCGTGGTGGACACTATAGACAAATACTGCTCCCAGAAGGAGTGGGCCATGAACGTGGGCAATGAGAAAGGTAACTGCAGCAGGGATCAGATCCTTCAGGACTAGCACAGAACAGGACAGCTCATTGTGTTCACACGAGAACTTCCATCTGCTGCTGCTGCAAACCAACCCCCCCAGCCCTGTGGGCAGCAGAGCTCTGTGGGCAGTGCTGCCCGCTCGGGGGGAGGGTTTGCACCGGGGGATCCACTGACTCATCCACCAGCTCACAGCACCAAGGCTGGGGTTTGTGTAGTGCACACTGAGAGTGTGTAAGATTACACACATAAGTGTGTGTAATTTATGGGGAAAATCTCGGGTTGTGTTACACCTCAGTTCCTACACAAGGTCCCCTTAAGGCATAGTTCATTATGGTATGTACTTTCAGATCCTTAACAAGATAGTAAATTGAAAAAAAAGAAGGATGAATTTTGTGTGTGCAAGCATAAGTTAGAAGTTTCTGTTGACAAAAGAAATCCTTCCCATGTCACACGGTGTCAGACACTGTTGCTATTTAGCAAGCAAATCATCTCGTTCTTGTCTCCTAAAGGAAAGTATGGCAACAAAAAATTTTTTTCTTAGCTGCAGGAAAGTGGCAATCTTTTCAAAAAACTAACTTGCTCTTCTGTATGTGAACCAGCTTGCTTTTGTCCAAAGGTAACCTATTTGCATTTGAATCAGGTTTGATTTTAGACAAGACAGTGGAAGAGGTGAACCCCTCGGTTGCCCTGGAGCTGGGCTCATACTGTGGCTACTCAGCAGTGAGGATTGCCCGGCTCCTCAAGGCAGGGGCTCGTCTGCTCACCGTGGAGTTCAACCCAGAGTTTGCTGCCATAGCCAGACAGATGATTGAGTTTGCTGGAGTACAAGACAAGGTAAATACCATTTTGTCTGTAACCACAAGAGCAGAACTGGTTAGAATTTGTGTTCTTTTTTTTTTCTTGCACCCACAAGTCCTTCTTAGTTTAACCAGCTCCCTGCCAAGTTCCATCCCTGCCTTCTCACAGCAGTGCAGCTGAGGACTCCACTGGGTTATCTCCCGGACTAGAATGCTGCTTTTCTCTATAAAAACAAAAAGCTTCAAATTGCTGTCAAGACTGAATACAAAAAACTGAATCATAGTCTAGTTTGTTACAAAAGCTCACAAGAAACAGCTGTACTATGTGCAATGGACTTCAAATGAGAAGTATTTACCCAAATCTAGTTGGTCACTATCTATAGTATATATCTATATGTATCTATATATCTGAATTTTGTGCATGGAGGTGTCTTGACTCTCTGTACAGCTGGTTGAGATGCAGGTGTTTCCAGTCTAGAATCCATCTCATCCCAAGGCAGAGATCTGCAGCAGGTTGGGGGATTCCTGCCTGGAAGTGCCCATTTGCCTGACAGCTCACTTAGTGGAGCTGAGAACACCAGGGAAAATAAAGCCCACCACGGTCCTTCTAACGTGCTTCTGAACTCTTTGAAGAGAACCTGAAGTACTACTGACATCTAAAACTGCATTTTCCCCATCTGATTTAATCTCTGAGCAGCTGTAAGTCATAAACCAGACATTTCCCCACCACTTTCTGCCTCCTCTCACAGTATGTGGTGCTTGCCTGACAAACCCACGTGCAGCAGCTGCCCCCAGTTTAACAGTGCTCACACCAGCAAACCTGGTGGGAAGATAGAACAGCCTCTGGCCTGCCCCTTTCCTCTCCTGGCCATATCAGTTTTACATACTGTAGCCTCCAGCTTTATTCTAAACTAGCCTGGTCTCTGCATTTTTTGCTTCCCTTGGACTGTAAGATTCAACTGAGATGTAACTAGAAAAAGTAATTAAAGTATATTTTTCAACAGGAGATTCCCATGTTCCCAGTAAAGACACACATTATCCAACAGAAACAACAGGTCACTTTTGCTGCTGTTATTTTAAAAACCCAACGAGATCCCAAAACACCCAAATCCATATTTTGGAACATAACTGAGTTGGTTTGTCAAAAAGAAAAAAGTACACCTTATCTAACCCTGTTGACATAATTCAACTGACACAATACTGAGCTATACAGAGGATTGCTGATGTCTGGCCACAATTTAAAATGAGCTAAAAGCATGTGCTTTTACTTAATGGTTCACAGTTCATCAGATGGATTTGTATTTCAGGTTAAACTCCTAGAAGGCCCTTCACAGGAAATTATCCCCCAGCTGAAAAAAAAATATGAAGTAGATACTCTGGATTTTGTGTTCCTGGACCACTGGAAAGACAGATACACACCAGACACCATCCTGCTTCAGGTCAGTTTGCACAATTCCAATCTTAAAAGTGAAGTAGCAAATGCCTTGATGTCTGTGAGGCCTCTGTTCTTTATGAGGGACCTCCTCTGCTGTAAACTGGCAGCCAAAATAGCAACCTTACAGGAAAAGAGGATTGGAAGGCCTGGACTCCAAAGTTTTGCTGAGAGTAACTGCTGACACTACACAGCTCAGGGCTTGGCACAGCACTGCTGAGCCATCCTGCTTCCTGAGCATGCAGGGGAGCACAATCCCTCCTGGAGGAGCAATGGGCTGGGTCTCACACCCCCTAGGAGTGGTCATCAACCAGAACACCTGACCCAAACCCCATCCTGATCCTGGGAGAGGTGAGACTTACAACCTGCATGTCCCAGCTCCACCTCTCCCATTTCCTCAGTACCTTTTGTTTGCCTGGGTCTGTGGTGCCAGCAGAGCCTCCTGAGGAAACACCCTTTTGGTGGCACTGCTGGGTATCACTGTTCTGTGTCTACACTCCACCTAATTAATGGGCTGGAAAGCAACCTTCAGAGACTGCCCCAGCCAGGCACTTCCCAGGGAAATACTGTCTAATCAATGGCCAGCCCCAAATGTGGGAAAACTATGTTCATTTCTTCCCAAGCTGCCTTCACCATTCCTGTGAGCATTGCAGCAGCAGCAGGCAGTGACAGGTGAGATAACTGCTAGAGCACTTCTGCATAGGAAGGTATTTTCAGGTGTTAAATAACTGAGATTCACAACATCTCTATATATGAACACAACACACACAGATACTCTCCTGCCTTAGGAGCTGCAGGCTGATACAATTTTCTACAACTACCTGTTTGTATGGAAGTGTCATTTTGCAATTATTTTCTTCACAAATAAATCCACTTTTTTTGAACCTGCCTCTTACATTGAGAACCTGCCAAGCACTTTCTGACCCCTTGTGGACTACAACATTATTTTCTGATCCAGGCTCCTCTGTTTTTTAGTTTTAGTCCTGTCCTCCAGAAAGCTGTTTGGAAAGGAAATTTGTTTGGGGTTATGAACAGCCAGTATTGAATTTACACAGCAGTAGCTGAAGAAAATGTTTCCTCCCTACAGTTGTTTTGTACTCAGAGAATGCTTTCTTTTAAACTGCTGTGTGAGGATGACTGAACTCTTTCCACTGGGAAGAGCCAGTGCATCCTTATCAGAGCTCAGCCTTCGAAACACAGCCAAAATAAACTTATCCCAAAAAAGGTTGTTTAGTTCCATGGTAGTGGTCAGTCTGATGCAACTGTGGGACAAAGTTGCAAAAAACCCCCCAAGAAAATTAAGAGCAGAAAGACAAAGAAAAGATCCTCCCATTTTCTCAGATGTTACAAACCCTCCAACATGCACCCTTGGCAAGTATCACAATATGAACAGTGACTATGAAGTATGAATATAAAATAATCAGATGAAATATGTACATTGAAAAGTGGTCCAGACATGCACTTCTAGAAAAGCCAGACACGAGGAGCATCTGAACTCCTGATGACCAGTGGAAAATCCAGTATGTTGTCTCTTGTAGGGCTCTGTAAGCTGTGCAGAACAAACAGTCTGAGGGCACTGGACATGTGTCTCAAACCCTGCTCCTGTGCTGGCTGTGCTCGGTCCCCAGAGGCAGGAGCAGGGAGCTGAGCAGCCTCTGCAGCACACCCAGCAACAGAGCTGCTCTCACACACTGCCACTGCAAAAACACCCCATGTTCTGGCTCCAACTGCTGCCTGGAACCACAGGGTAACGACCAGCCTGATTAGCAACAGACTTTGTTTTAAAACAGCTGGTAAGCTCAGATAAGCAACTTCTCCTAGACAAGAATACCAGTAAAAACCACGTTTGTAGGTTTACTGAGGATAAACATTGCACTTGAAGTGACTATTGCAAGTTAATTATGCCTTGTGGAAATTTGTCAGAGTGATCTTCATTGTGTGCAAACTCTGCTTCGTGCCCAGATCCTGAACAAAATCACAGGAAATTGTTTAAGATGAAAGGAAAGCAAGCACAGAAAATCTCTTTTATTCACTTAGTGGTTTTGGAGTCTGACTGAGACAGGCCAAAGCACAGTGGTATGTGCTAGTTTCTCAGGTGACCTGAAGAGCTACTACAACAGTTTAATGCCACATTAAAGAAGTTTTTAAACATTAGGTGTGACAGCCAAAACAAGGCCACCTTACCGATCCTGTAGAGATAGTTGGAAACAAGCTGAGGAACAAACTGCACACCTCCACTGGGCTTCATCTGCTATTTCAGAACCAGCCTTTCTAATGTTCTACTCATCATGCTAAAAGTCGGCCTATGACCACAAAGGATCCTGCAGTTACTCAGCCTCTCCCACCTCCTCTCCCTTCCAGACCCAGCCCACAGTGGGTTTCTGGCTGCAGGCACTCGAGTGGGACCTGCTGACATGACAGGACAGTACAGTCAGGCCAGTGTCTGCTTAACAGCCCCTGTGAAGCCATTTCTCTTCTTTCCAGGAATGCAACCTGCTGAGGAAGGGCTCAGTTCTCCTGGCTGACAATGTCATTTTCCCAGGAGCTCCAGATTTCCTGACCTACGTCCGCAAGAGCCCCCATTTCCAGTGCACTAACTATCCATCCCACCTGGAATACATGCAAGTGGAAGATGCCATGGAAAAGGCTGTGTTTTTGGGATAAAGAGAGCCATTAATACTCGACCTTTGTTTCAAATGATGTAAATGCAGCTGCACAGGACAAGCTGCACTTGCCCATGCATTAATTTTTGGGGGGTTTTTTTAATTACTTTTATTTTGAAGCCTGTAATTAAAGCAAGTGCTAGTGGAGATCTTTTTAGACTAGGTGGAAACCAAGACTGGGAGTAAGCAGGGTAACTGCTCTGTGCCATTGTTCCACGTAATTCAGCAAACCCAAGGTGATGCACATTGCCTTCCCTTGACCAAAACATCATCTAACAATAGTCTGTTATTTTGAGCTCAAAGCTGAACAACCACAGTTTGGGCTTAGGGCAAGGTAGACAAATACACTGTAACTTCTGAAGACTTGTGTCCCCAAGCTGAACTCATTAATGGTTATCAAGAGTGGAAAAAAGCAGGCATGTTGCAAAAAATGACCATTTCAGGTGCCCTAATTTTGCTCAGTTACTATCATGCCACCTTAATGCAGTGAAGGCTCCTATGGTGATATCAGATACTTTTTTGCATATTTACTGCAAAAGTTAATAATCTCTATGTGAGAGAAAAGAGCACACACACACTGAAAGATGAAAGACCCATGCAGTGATGAGAAAAACAAAACAGAATTTTGCAAAATACAGACAAATAAAATTATTAACCTGCCCATGGAGATGTAGGGAACACTGAAGTAGTAAACAGATTAAAGTAAACACAGCAACAGACAGAGAACAAAAGGAACAGACTCCTTCCAAAAGCATACAAAACCATGTAATATTTGAGAAATTCTGTTTATCTGCTCGTTATACTGTATATACATAGGATGTGATTTTTAGGGGCAGGGCAAGCTGCTTACTCTGAAGTGCTGTGTTATGTTTAAGGCACTGTATAAAAATAAAGCCAAGAGAGAATGGTTTCCCCAGGTGGGTCCTGGTTCACTCACTGCTGTTAAACCTCGGGAACAGTGGGGGTTGTCATGGAGAAGATACAAAGCCTAATCTGGAGTCTCCAACTCACCTGAACAAGGCACCAATCCAGTGGCAGTTCCCAGCATGTCCTGCTGTGATTATATAATAAAGCAACGGTTGTATTTATAAATAAAAAATAAAAAACAACAGAGCAGGGACGTGACTTCCATTGTCTCCCAGGAATTCTGCACTACACTTGGGAATTCCAGCCTCAAAACAGCCACAGAAAGATCCAACAGTTGCAAATCAGAGTGAAAATCAGGGATAACCATTCTCATCTTTCCCAGAATGAATTCTTTCAGGCCTGTTAGGAGTTTCTTCCTTTCATAGCCCACCCTCCTGCAGTGGTACCTACCCTGGCCTGGGTGCTGCACAAAATCCACCTCCAGGACACCAGTGAGGAGCAGAGGATCACCACACAGTACAGAGGCAAACAGAAAACAATCATCCAGCCCATTTACTGGCATAGCCAGGTTTCTGGAGCACATGGGAAATCTGGAGACATCACTGACCAGAACATTTTTCTGTACACCTGAGGTCACAACCCCAAAGAATCCTCTCTTGTTTCTGGACTTAAACCCCTCTGCACTCCACAGACACTCCTGCCACTGCAGGGCACATCACCAGAGCCAGGAACAAACCAGCCTCAGGTACCTGCTGAGGGATGTGTAAGGCTAAGCAAGTGGACTGTTCTGCACTTTACAGGAGAGGATCAGAAAAACACATTCCTACTGCTAGTTAATGACCAAAATTACTGTCCAAGAGACTGTCAATAGATTAGGGAAGATGGGAAACTGTAGAGGTAGGATGGATACTGCAAAAGATGCACCAGTGAATAATGTGTGTAATAACGTGGCAAATTTAACAGCCACCTTTTAGTATAAAAAGGTATTTTAATTCATTAGAAAGGATCTCCCACATGGCAAGCTGTAAAAACAAACACAGTGTAGGTACTATCAGAATATTCACAGAATTCCATATGTAAGAAAAATTTTTCCACTTCAGCACACTTTTGAAATGCTCTTAATTATTGGTGGCAAGGGATGAAAAGAAAAAAGCCTGACTCAGTTTGCATGACTGACAATTAGAAAAAAGGCTTTTGGTCAGTTGAGCAAATATGATCTGGAGTCACTGACACATAAATGTGAAATCTCCCAGGGATAAGAAGGAGAAATAAGTCACACTTTGAATTCTGGGAGAAGCAAAAGGCAAACAATGGATCTTCTAATTGAAATACATTCTAAGAAACTACCTTTACTGCAACATCATCTTATTACAGTTAGAAGACACAACCTGTTCTTGCCCAAACCAGGAATGGAGTTGTGTGTCTGGAGCACGTGTTTAAGGAGTGCCCACTGACAGTGGAAGGCTCCCAAGGGAAAGAACTCCCCTAAAACACCACACAGCTTTCAGCAAGTTCTCACACCTCGTGGCACAAGTCAAAGGCAGCAACTCTCACAGCCCCCCTGCAGGCAATCCTTACCCCATCTGACATCTGAGCAAACCCAGCACCACAGGTTTGTACAGAGCTCCTGCCTCCTCCGCCGGCGTGAGGAGGTGAAGAGCAGCCCACTGGAGACTGTGAGCCGTGAGCCAAACACTGAATACAGGGCAGAGAACACACAGACACCTCTACAGGAGTAGCAACAGAGCCCTGAGATCCCAACTGCCCCCCCGAGGTGACACCTCCCAGGCAGTGCTGTGTCCTGCTGTGGCTGCAGTCAGTCAGGACTCAGTTCCAAGGGATCTTACACCACCCCTGGGATTGCTGTGCACACACTGAGCACAGCACAGCAGTTTCAGTCTTTGCCCTTGTCCCTACACCTCAGTTAACGGCCACACTGCAAAACAACGTCCCGTTTAAAACGTCCCCCCCCTCGTCACCTCCTACCAGAAGATTCTGCCATGGCTGTGCTTCAGCTGCTCAGAGACCTTCCCAGTGAGACACTGGGGAAGAGACCCTCAGGGACAGAAAATTCCCCCAAGACACTGCTTAAACCTTAAACAGATGAGGGCTGTGATATTTCTTGCCCATTGTTACCAGGTTAACCTTTCACCTGCAGGACTCACTGCTTCTGTTTGCCCAACCTGTGAGGAGCTGGAAACGAAATCATTTTGACAGCTATAAAAGGTCAGTTGTAAAAACAGCATGTTTGTTTTAGCTCAGTACCTTACCCACAGCATCTGCTGTTCATTGCCATACATTAGTGCAGCCACGAAGGAAACATCGATTCCTGACTGCAGCGGAACCCCGACGGCACCGAGGAGTAGGACGGGCCCAGGAGCAGGATGCTGGGCCCAGGAGCAGGATGCTGGGCCCAGGAGCAGGATGCTGGGCCCAGGAGCAGGATGCTGGGCCCAGGAGCAGGATGCTGGGCCCAGGAGCAGGATGCTGGGCCCAGGAGCAGGATGCTGGGCCCAGGAGCAGGATGCTGGGCCCAGGAGCAGGATGCTGGGCCCAGGAGCAGGATGCTGGGCCCAGGAGCAGGATGCTGGGCCCAGGAGCCCACATCTTACCAGGGCACCAGGGAAACTCCATCCTCCAGCTGCAGGAACAGATCCAGAGAGCATTTTACAAAACTCCTGGGAATGCTTTGAAGACATCTGCAACAAGGAGGGCATAATAAGGAAGGCAAGCTGGAGATGACCCTCCAAGGGCTCTTAAACAGAACCTTTAGTGCTGTGAATGGTACAGGGAGGAATTCACTGATGGCAAACTCTGGTACTGGCAATGATTGATCAGCCTCTCAGAGGAAACCCGACCTCCACTGTGCCTGCAAGGCCTGGCAGAACATCACCGAGATTCACTGCCTGTGCCAGGGCTCACAGGCACATGGGGTACGTACGGGGGGCTTGGGGCATCAGCCTCCCTGCTGACCTCACCAACACAGGGCAGTCCTCGAGAGAATGAAGGTCTGCTGGTGCCTGGATATTGCTTTAAATACATGGGTGACTCTTCAGTATCAGGATTTTTTTCCATCCCACAAATGTGAATTATTTGGCGCATCCCCAAAATAACAATTTCTCATGTCAACCAAAGCTCATACGTTGCTACGATCTGTTATTCTTACACACTTCTATTTATGAGAACACTTGCACACATTTCAGAAATGGGAAATCTTTGTAAAGTTTTATTTTATTAACAAGTTGGTGATTTTATTATCAAGTCGGATTTTATTACCAAATTGGGAAAGGTTAATAACTTCCCAAAAGGAAAAGCTATCAACAAGTTAGGTTTGTGCTCACAAATGTGCTGGCCTTTGAACAGTGATGCAGATGTCTTTCCCACAGAAATATGCCTGTATAGTAAAAAAAGAAAAAAAATCCCACGATCTACAATCCAGGGCTGGGCTACAACTCCAGCATCTGGCAGCGAGTCAAAAATGTTCAGCTTTACTCATTTAAAGGATATTTCCATTGCCCTCATTACCACTGACCTTTTGCTAACACAGAGCACTGACCTGAGCTAGGGTTGAATAATCCCCCTGCCACAGAAAACTGCTGCTGCAAAGCCAAGGAATATCTGAGATACCTGAGGTAACAAAAAGATAACCAATGGCACATGTATTCTTTCCAGGCATGGTTTATTGAAAACACACCAAATTGTTATCCTACATACCTGGTTTCTAACAAGCATTCTACTTGTCTGCATTATGGAAAGATCCTATAATAATAATACATTCTGTCACGGTAACATTTGTTCTATGAAAAGCATAATCCACCTTTTTTTCCTCTTCATACTTGTAAAATCAAACCATTCTAGGTGTTTCAGTTTATAGTACAGTGTAAATACAATGCAAAATCCCACCAGTCTAAACTACAGAGAGAATGTTGAGCAGTATTACAGAAAACACATTGTTGATTTTTTTTTTTAATTCTCCTACCATGAAAATTTTAAGGCACATGATAGTTACAAACACATTAGCTACTAATTACCAGTAAGCTTCTTAGTCTAGTTATTTTGTTTTTCTGAACAGTAAGAACCAGATTGGCAGGCCTTGTAGTATCCTCACTATCTTCCTCCTCACCTTGGACTTCACATCATCCTACCCTGATGTCAAACCTAAGACAAAAAACAAAGGTTCATAATACCTTCCCCTTAAATGCACTAAATTAGTTACTGTACCAGTAAATCAGAGAATTTCTCTGTCAAAGATAAGGAAACACCAGATTTTAGGGGCATCCAAACCAAGAAATTTTGCAAGAAACGACAACTATATAAACACCTTCAAAAGCTGTGAGAGCACAGCTCCAGCCCAGCAGCACAGCCTGTGGCTGGAGGCACTGGCACGTGGAGGTGTCACTGAGTGTCACACTGGGGGTGTCACTGAGTGTCACCCTGGAGGTGTCACTGAGTGTCACACTGGGGGTGTCACTGAGTGTCACCCTGGAGGTGTCACTGAGCACAAGGGGCTGTGACCACCCTCGTGTGCCCATGGGGCTCCTGAAGCTTGGCTTCCTCGAGGGTTTGCCATGTGCCTCTCACAGGGATCTGAGCCTGTGCTCAACTTTAAGGCAGGTGGCAGAAGGGAACTCCCCACCTTCAGTCTCCTGAACTGCTCCAGGAGTGCAAACTGCCCTTCCCAGCACGAGCCTTTCGCTAGAAAGCATTGCTGGACCCTGCTCCTCAGGGCAGGCACGAACTGATGAACCTGCTGCAGCAAACACACCACCCTGCTTTCTTCAGGTGTCCATGACAGCCAGTTTGTTCCTGGTCAGTCCCTTCTGGGACATCTTGGCAGCAGGGACAGGATTTGCTTTCCTAATGCAGGTGCCTTCAGAACCGGCAGGTCTGAGCGCACGGAGCAGGACTGGGACAGGCAGGTGGTGTGCCCAGAAGACACTGAAGGCTGGGACCTGTGGCTGCCCAAGCTGTTCTCTGGGGAGCATTTCAAGCTGACAACACATCTTGAGTTGCACTTATGGTTAATACGCTACTTAATTCCAAGACAGAAACAAACTGTCCTAAAGCCCTGGCTTTCCGCTCTCCTGCTCGGATTCTGCAGACGGACGGACCGACCTGGGAAGCACAACTGCTCACACCCAACACCCAAACTGGGTGCTTCTCCAGGGGAGTCGACACACGATTTTGGTTTTTTTAAACCTCCACAGCTTAACAAAGGTGCCTGTTCTGCAGTAATCACATGCCATCAGAAGTCTCCCTCCCCCTGTGTTATCTCGGCCCTGACTGGGCCATCCAATTTCCTCCTCCTCTTTAGCAGGAGCCTTGCAACACCATCACTTCCTTCCATGCCCATCCCTCCCACTAGAATTTCACAGGTAGAAATCTCTTCTACTCCAGCCCTTTGCAGGCAGATTCCCTCCAGTTTTCACAGTGAAGCCAACAGGAAAAGAGGAGGTCACATCCGTGAGCCCTAAAAAGCACTGCCTGCCTTTTAGCAGGAGACTCCAGCCCCTACTGCAGCTTTAATCACACACATTGCCACGTTCCCTTCTTTACATACAGTCCCTGCTGCCAAAACACAACAATTACGGGTTCATCCACCCACAGCCCAGAACAGCTCCAACGGCCAGCCACAACTGTGCCAACAAGGGGAGAGGGGAGGGCAGGGTGGGCACACATCCCCCCAGGGAGCTCCTGGCCACAGACAGAATGGACACGGAATCACCAGACCTGTTCCAGGTGCCCTGTGCCAGCCCTCAGCTGTGGGCTGACAGTACATGGTGGGAAGTCTCACGTGCAAGTCACCCCCCAGCCCGTTTTCCTTCCTCAATATCCAAACAACAATTTGCTGAGAAGAAAAAACCCCACAGTAATGCTGAGGATGGGTTATTGCTACATACTTGGGAATGAGTTGTCACTGTAAGGCATGGGAAAGGGAGGGGTCAGACGTGTGATTGCCAGGGGATGCCTTGGCCCATCCACTTGGTATCTGACTCTGTGACACACCATCCTTTGCTCCTCTGCAGCCACAAACCACATTGTCAGCTCACAGCTCTGCTGGCTGCCATCACACTTACCCCAGGAAAACAAGGACCAGTTTGCTCCAATGACCTGGGCAGCCAGTGCCATCCAACCTGGCAGGGAGGGTTGTCAGCACAGGGTGCAGTGTGAATACAAACCAGACTTTTGGGGGGAGTGGGATGGGGTCTGAATTTGCTTCTCAAATACTCCTCAGTGTTTTTAGCCCACTAATGACAGAGACTGAAGTAGATCCAATCCAGATTTTGAGTGTCCCTGTAGTGTGCCACTAAGAGCCATGGGATATCTGGGATAGGAGGTCATGACCATAACTGGCCCCAGTCAGTTCACTTCCCCCTTCCTGTGGTTTTCTCTGTTAACCTCTTGCTGGCTTTGAAATATCTGTACAATAACTAAACCACAAAGTCTTAGCAGAGACTCCTTTCAACAGTCAGGTCTTTATTTGAAGTGAACTTTTGCTCAGACTCCTTTGGTAAGTATATGGTTTGAAGTAGATCAGGGACAGACTGACAGCACGGCCCTTCTCTTACACTGTTCTAATCAGCTACAAAGCAGGTTCCATTGCTAATTACTGAACGTTTTTAAAAAAATCCTTTCATATACAAAAAGAATACACCAAGTACATAACCAAAAGTGATATAAAACTTTTCTGTGTAGCTTGGTTAAAAGGGTCTCCGCGTATTGGCAGAACAAGTATGAAAAGAGCACCATTGATAGAATGTACAGTCAGACGATGGATCTGGTCTCACTGCCACACTCATGTCTGCACAGAGAGACACTGCCTGACACAGACAGTCACAGAGAGTCACAGACACTGCCTGACACAGACAGACACTGCCCGACACAGCCACAGCCCCTCCCTCTGCTGCCCCTCAGCCGCTGGGCAGCTCTGGCCCAGCAGGACTCTCGTGCAGGTGAAAATACAGACTTTGCTCTCTTGATTTGCTCCAAGCAACTTCACCTTCCCCAGCATCCAGGAGTGACCACTGCAACGCACAGGGCAGATGAGGCTCAAATAGGGAGGGTGCGAAGGAGCACACGTGTCATCCAAATCACTGACAGCTTCTGGCATCAGTCTTTTTCCCTGAATCAACAAATGCTTCCCTCTCCTGCAAACTACTTTACACGGTTTTGTTAACCTATCCTCTGCACAACAATATATATATATATAGATATATAGACTTTTTTATTTATATATATGTATTCATGTCAAATTTTTAATATACTCAAGAAGATACAAAGCTCTTGGTACTTGCTTTTTTTTTTTAAGTTTTAAATCTTTTTTTACAAAAAAAATGTAGATGTTTACTATTACAGTAATATTTTGGGGGAGGTGAGGTTGTTGGCTATTTCCCCTTTTTAATTACAAAAGAAACGGCAGGCACTGAAAACCGCAAATGATGTTTGCTGGACTCAAAAATGTGCTTTCCAGTCACACCGTTTTTAGGAGCTCGTTTAAAACTAAATGTGGCAATCAAAGAACAGTGGCAACCAAATAAATTCAGCAAAAGTCCTCTCGTGCTACTGGTGAGACATTTGCTTCCTGTTCTCATCTGCTGCCCTCCCTTGACCAATGCCTGGAGAAAATCGGTGATCTGAAGTCATTTAGTTCACGGCATTTCCAGACCCCACAAACAGAGCACTTCCCTGGAGGTGAACGTCCCCCTGCACAGAGCAGGGGAGGAGAGCTGCTGCCCACGGGGGCATTTCAGGCCAAATCAAATATGCAATCCCAAAACAAAAGCAAAGGAACACAGAAATCACGATGATGATTTAAAAAATGCCAAACCAGTTCCCTTTGTGGCATTTTTCATGAGGATCTATAGCCCAAAGCAAACATGGATCCAACAGTGAAAAATTTACCATCAAACCCAAGTGACAGACCCATCTAAAATTTATAGCGTTTTCAAAATAAAACATCCTACAAAAAAGCTCTTATTCTCTTCCAATGCCGTAACAGCTATGGCAAAAGCAGTTGTTAATCACCATCAACGCAACAGTGCTACATTTAACATGTAAAAGCTCCTTATTGCAATCTTTGAGAATATGAAAATAAAAAGCCAGGCAACTCCATTTCTCAGCACAGATTTCTGAACCAGGGACACTGAAACCTTCTACAAACTGCTTTTCAATATGTGGAAATAAAAACAGAGACATTACAGAATTCAAAAGGCAGAAGTATTGTACACCAGATTATAATGACAATATAGCACTGTGATTGATATAGCTTACTCTAAAAGCAGATTATACAGCTTGCATCAATTCTGTCATCCACTCTCCAGTTCATTTGACTGCCGTTTAATAGGTTTTGTTCTGCGTTTTCTCCCTTCACTGAAATCCAATAAACCCACTCAACATTCCTGCACTTTCTGTGGAAATAATAAAGAAAACCTGAACATTTTTCAAAAAGCCTTCAAAAATGTTAAGAGTCACAGTTCAAAAGAAATCCCCCAAAACAAAGAAACCCAAACCAAGGAGCCCCAAGCCAGGGAAGTGCTGTTATCCTCACGGTGCCCCTGCAGTGGCAGCTCCAGTGTCCCCAGCTCCTCTCTCACTGTGGCACCGTCCCCACGCCAGAGTCACCCGGGGCTGCAGTGACAGGGACTTGGGTTCTCTGCTCTTGCTTTCTCTTCTTGCAGGAGCAGAAGGAGGGAGGGGGAGGTGGTGGCTGTCCTGGTGGGGTGTAACCGAGTTCAAAGCAGGCTGTGGCTGTAAGGCAGGGTGCTCTGGGTGCTCCAGGGGCTCCGGGGCCATGGCAGGGCTCTCCCCCACACCCTCCTGGGACCTGCAGAACCTGCAGCCTGTCAGTGATGCAGCGCCCTCGAGTCTGAATGGCAGTGGTGACTGATGAGATCCTCTGTGTCGATTCAATGTTTGCTTCTCCCCCTCAATTAAAAAAAATGTGGTTGGACTTTAGCCCTGCAAAATAAAGTCAGAATTGGTTACTACCAGTCAGTGACATGGCCTTTATGATCTCCATCACCTCGTGACAGGACAGTGGCTGCACGTGCCAACTTGTCCCCAACACAGGGGTTCCTTGGAGGGTTTGTCTGGGAGAAAATGAGCACAGACTGTTTCTCAAAGTCAGGACCCTGGTGTAAGGCTTCCCTGCTCAGGGAGGAGTGCAGGAGTGGAGCAGGCACTGCACACCCTGAGCTCAGAGAGCAGTGCAGGACTGGAGCAGGCACTGCTCACACACCCTGAGCTCAGCCCTCTGCCCCAGCCAGCACAGCCCAGCCTGCAGCACTGCCCAGCCAGGGGAGCCAACAGTGCAGGCTCTGCTCTGGTCTGGAAGAGCACCTCCCCATGCTGGAAACCTGCTCTGGGCAGGGGCTTCCAACCCAGAGCAGAAACAATGGCAAACACTCAGCATTTATACCAGACTAAGAAGGAGTAGGGAAAAAACATCCAATACCACCACCCAAAACCATCCAGGAGTTTTCTCTCCCACTAATGCAAGGGATTTCCATGTAGAATTATGGACAGATGATGGTTCATTTTTGGGATTTGGGCCTTTAAAGGTCTGTTGTCCACTCTGATAGGAAAGTTGCTCAGTGCCTTCCTGACAGTCAGTAAAATTTTCCTTTAGTCATAGCCAGGGGCACAACACCTGCTGTTCCAAACATAGCATCCTCTGCTGGAGTGCCAGGAGGGATCAGCAGGGTAACTCTAGCAAGGCAGCAGGACACAGATTAGCAGTGGCAGGAGCGAGGAAAGGCCAGTGACATTACCAAGGAACTTGGCACGTGGCAAAGGCAGACAACCAGAAAGCGACACAAAGGCACCTTTCTTTAGTGACAGAATAAAAAAAAAAAGAAATTGAGAAGTGGGAGCTGTGGGTCACTGCTTATTGTGTAACCAAAATTATCTCTCCTTGCAAAGTAACTTGTGTACAGTCAGCAGCTTTCCTGCAGATGGGCAGCACTGTGGAATACATGGGAACCTCAGGGGACATCCAGAAATAGTCAAGGATATGCTTTTCCTTAAGTCTCAGACTAATCCTTATAATGAGCATAGAGGGGGAAAAATGATTGGAAACAGGAACACACCACTCAAATTCATTCCCATGGCCTAACAGCAGAAATATTTCACATTTCAGCTGACAACCAATCATTCACAATATTAATTTGCTGCCTGCTTATTTGACAGGTTATTTTTTAATCAAAGAGTGGTGTTTGATTGCATTTCATTAAAGATACACTGAATAATGTAAACACCACTTTTTTTCCCAAATGCATTTTCATTTATCTGAAAGCACCCAATTAGCAGTTAGACTTGAAGAGATTCCACAGTGATACAGATCATGCACGAGAGAAGTTAATCACTAGCCCCAATTACCATTAAAAGGACCTACCATGCATGCAAATTAGACCCAGGAGTCAACAGGCTGGGGTTTAATGTCACGGGCATCCACCAGATTCACCGAAGCCCTGTTACTCCTGTTAATGTTTTTCCTATTTGTGTCATTCTGCAGCACAGGGTGAGGAGTTAAAGCAAAACAGAGCGGATTAATCAAACAAAACCACCAAACGAGTCAGCTTCAAGTAGCACAAGGGAAAATTAGTGGTAGAGGAAGAAACAAGATCAGCAAAGGCACAATACTGACAAAAGCATCTGCAACAGCCAGGAGGCTGCACTGCCCTGCAGTTGCTGCTCAGGATTCCCAGTCTCCCTGGAGCCTCGGGGCTGTCACAGCTCACGGGGCCACAGGACTCCCAGGACAGCTCAGCCTCAGCACAGGGACAGGGACGAGCAGCAGCTGCTCAGCTCTGCCCAGGGGAGGGCAGGGCCCTGCACACCTTGGCTGTGCCCAGCAGCCTGAATTCAGCTCACCCTCAGGTCCCCAGAGCCAGGAGACAGCACAGACTGGGGGTTACACACTCTCGAGGTGAAATGGTTTTTCTCTTTTTCTCAGAGAATCAAAGCAGCTACTCACTGAACTCTGAGTTTTGCTTCACTTCAGCCATACACTGGAGTTAGGGCTGCTTGGACCATTTCAATGAATTTTGAGTGGCAAAAATAACAAGTACTTGTTAATTTTCATGCCTTGGCCTATTTTCTTTAGAAAGACATTTTCTGCCAAGCTCCTGTTGATCAACATTCTTGTACCACTTCCTGCATCCATTCCTGCTGCATCCTTGCAAAACATCTTAGAACTGTGCTGAGGAACCTAGAAAGTTCACTTTGTTGATACTGGCTCAGGCACAGCCACCTCTTGCCAACTGGAGCAGGGGAGCAGAGTGCACGACTTGAGCAGTCCAAGGTGAGAAAGGTCCAGTCAGGTCACAGCCATTCTCCAGGGTGTTCCTCCATGGAAAGGCAGGACACAGCAGGAAAGGCCTGACCAGGCAAGATAACACAGACAGGCTGGTGCAGCAGGACATCTTCCCAATTCATGATCTATGGAAATATTTTTCTCCAAATCACTTTTTTATTGCCCTTGTTCAGTGATGGGGGTTTTCCTTTCAGCTGACTGAAGTTTAATTCTTTCCACTCAAATCACCTGGATTTTCTGACATTATCAACAAGGTGCTGAAGGTTATTAAGGACAGCCTCCTGCAGGGTAACAACAGTGTTTCCTACCACTGCCTCTTGTTTTGATGAACCCTCTTCCCCTTCCTTCTCGAAATTACTTCCCAGGGGAAAACCCAAGTTATTTTGAGGCCAGGGAGAACTGGTGGCCAAAGCATTAACAGACTTTTTAAAAGGCCACTGAAAAGGTACAACAATGCAACAGAAATTACACAGAGCCTGCTGAGCCACATTTGCACATAACCCACAATACAAAAAGCTGTGAGAAGGAAGATTTTTTTTTTTTTAAATTAGAAAGTTGTCTAAATTTGGGTTTAGAAGGCACACATATAACTGTGCATGTCTCTCCTTCCTCTCCATCTCCTTGGTCCATGCCCATAGTCCACCATCAGGACTGAATGAGTGTTGCAGAACTGAGTGCTGCTCACCACACTGCTCACACTGCTGGACACGGACACACAAGATCACATCTACTTCTCGTGGTGGAAACAATAAAGCAGTGAGAGAGACTGAAGAGAACAAAGTCGGAGCACAGTTACACACTTCAGGGCCAGGGAATGCTGCCTGGACAAGGGTGACAGAACAAGCACTTTCTATTTTTACAAACTCATCCACTTACAAGAATACAGCAATTGCCTGTATTTGCTCCTGCACCAGAAAGCAGCATTTTGTTTTTATTTCTAGTCAGCCAAGTGCTGAATTACAAAATAATGCCTTTATGTGGAGAGGAAGAAAAAAAGAAAAGGCCCTTTGCAGCCCCCAGGTGAGTAACCAGCACGTGTTGCTCGCTGAGGGCACCAGCCCCCCTTCCCCTCAGAGGCACTGGGGGCACTGGGCAGGGAGAGCAGCTCACTTTTAAAGGTTCCTTCTCCGAGGCATCGCCCGAGGGGTCGCTGCTCTTGTACTTGCGCTCCTTGTCGCGGTGGTCGATGGTGGAGTATCCATCTGGGGAGAGAACAGCACAGTCAGGCAGCAGCACCAGCAGCACAGTCAGGCAGGAGCACCACCAGCAGCACAGCCAGTGCTGATGTGAGCACAGTCCTGCAGCAGAGGAACAGGAAACCAAACCATCACACCCCGCCGATGCCAGCAGCCTGCGGCTCACGGGCTCCAGCTCTGCAACTTCACTGTTACAGCTAAAAACAAAACAGAGGAGCCCTTTTTTACAGCACTGCCAGATGCTGGCACTCATTAGCAAGCAGCACTGTTTTCATCCCAGCCTGCTGCACTTTTTAGTGTGCCCAAGGAAAGCAGCGAGTTGTCATCTCATGCCCTGTGGCTAATGAGCTCCAAATTCAACCCAAATCCTGAGTTCCTTGCTTAGCAGCCTGATTAATTGGCTGTGTTCATTCTCTGAATGCTCTGCAGCATATTCCCACTCTTCCTGAGCCTGACTGCTGGCAGGACATGACGATAATTTGGAAGAGTCCTCATAAGAGCACTGAGAGAAAGTGCCTGTTGAGTTGGAGGAAATGTCACTGCAAACCCCGCTGTGCCTGGGCTCACTTTCATTACCAAGGAGCACCTGTTGGTGCCTTTTCTCTTGACAACTAAGGAAGAGTATGAAAGCTTGATGAACACAAGGAATAAAAGTGTGAGAGGGTTTTATGAAGAAATGGCTCTAATTATTTCAGAACCTTTCCTCTGAATCACTGTCAGCCAATGCAAAACTTAACTTATTTTCATGATGCATCAGATTTCCCTCATTATCAGTGACAAATAGATCCTCACCTACTCTGCTTTGACAGCAATTGTAATCTGGAGTAAATGACACCCAAATTTATAGCTCCCTATAGGCTTTTGTTTTCCCCTATGTAATTGAGGGATCATTAATGTTTTCCTATCCTGACAAACTGGGTTTTTAGAACATCACAAAAAGGTTTTACATAAACTATCAAAACACTTCCCTCTCCGTTTATTACTTGCCTGCAACAGGCCATTAAGAAAAAATGAGTGATGTGTTTGTGGGGTTCCTGTGGCATAAAGAGGCACCATTTGCCCACATGACACCTGCACACACAGCCAGTGACTGGCACCAAAGCCCATCCCAGAGCTGCCCATGGCCTGGTCAGACTGAAAAGAGCTGCAGTCTGTGCACACAGACGTGCAGCAAGCACCTGAGGCACCAAATATTTATGACATCCCAGGCAGTAACAGATTATTTAACCTCGCTGCCTAAAAATAACTAAAGCATTCTGGAGTTATTCATGTAGCACAGAGACACAAAGCATGAAAACAGTTGTTACACAACACTTGACTTACAATTACTTGTTGACAATGAAGATGCCTGACATTCTTGGCTAATCCTTTTGAACAAAAAGGAGAAAAAACAGCTGCACACCCAGCTACCCAGCCAGGGCTTGCAGGGGAACGTGTGACCAATAATTCTCTTTCAGATGACAGGCATGGAACACTGCTAGTAAGCCATGGCCTAATCTAAGGATTCATCATTTATTCAGGACTAAATAGGTCACATAGGTATGTATTAAATGATGGAAACATGGTGACTGCCCCAAAGAACCAAACTTGCAGCAACTGAGTGGCAGCTTCTCACAACCCAACATTAATTGTACTCCCAAGGATGTACTGGATCACTCTGCATTTTTGTCGTGCCATCATCATGGGTGATCCACAAACAGTTTTAAAAGGAGTTGCCAAGATACAAAGGAACGTTTAACCTTCCCCCAGAAAGCAACAGCCACTAAGTGAAGGATGGCAGCTGTGATACTTCCAGGGAGCAAGGTCATTAGTAGAGACTGCAACCACAAAGAACAGAGAGCACAACAGATTTTTAATACTACTAAAAAATTAAACCCCCATGTTCAGCCAGGACACAGCAGCAAGAGGAAGATCCAGCTCTGGCACAGTGGCAGTAATCTAACAACTAAGAGGGCCAAGAACTTTGCTCTTTGTGTCCAAGTTTCAGCAGGTTTTGCAATCCCTCCTGCTGTGTGTGGTCTGCGAGCACAGCAGCACGAGTGGGGTGTGTGCTTCCAAAATCCACACGCTGTGCTGTGACCCTGCCAAGATAAGCAGCAACAGAGATAGGCACTTCATGATTTGATCTGATAAAATGAGAAATATCTTGAAGGAGATTGCATCAGAGAAGTAACACCTCACTGCCCCAAGGACCAAAGCTCTGCAAAGAAATTAGAAATACTGCTTCTCCCATGTTTCAGATTCATTCTAAGAAGCCATCAGAATTAACTTTCCGTGGCACAAGGAAGATCTGTACGGAGCTTGCTGCTGCACAGCAGAAGTGCTCACTCTAGAGTGCAAAAAGAACAAAACCTCCAGAATACAACAGTCTACAACAAAGTTATAGTCAGAAAATATAGTCTAGAGCAGCTCCTTATGTCAGTATGCCCATAAGACAAAAACCACTAAGCATTTGGAAGAGCCTGAAGGAAAGAGATGAAATACTAAGTTGCTATTCCAGTTCCCTGGAATTAAGGACAGTAAACTGGATAAACTGATTTAGTCTCTTCTCAGCTGAGCTCTGAAATAGCACAGGGTTAAAAGTCAGAGTCACTCAAGAGCCGGAGTCATGAAAACCTGACAGATACCATCTCCTAAAGGTGATAAGAAGACTGGAGAGCAGAATGGCCCAGAGAACCTGCCTGATGCTGTGCATATGCTGTTAATCTGCATTTGGTTTTGCACTCAGAGCTGTACCAGGAACTCATGACAGCACAAGGCAACAATTAATACTGAGACTACCAACAATCAGCACTGCCCAGACTGCAGCACCTGCCAGCACAGCCACCCTGCCAGGCAATCCTCTTGGAGGGTGTTTTCTTCCATTGTGAGAACAAATGTTTCAGTGTTCCCTTAGGCAAAATACATATGGACAGTTGATTCCTGGCAGGTGGCGTCTCATTTTTCTAAGAATACAAAAGGTAACAATATACCTGTTATTTTACTTCCTGAACGTGCTTGGCTTTCAGCTTGGTTCTAACTTCCTATTTTATTCAGCTACAATCACAAATAGCAGCTGTTTGATCTGGAGGCATTAATATAGGTATATTTAAATAAAAATAAAGTCAACTGGAAGAAATAAAACAAATTCTTGAGAGACCATATAGCGCCTTTATCTATCTTGGTAAAGAAAAAACTCCTCCCAGTCTTACACTACAGAGTTTATCAATCTCAAAGCACATCACTGCCAGTCAGCAGCTGAGCTCAGCCTAAAGGAAAAGCCAGGTTCAGCTGGGTGCAGGTCAATGAAAAGTGGAGCCAGGAGTATCACACATACTAACCTGTCTTGGGTATTACCTACAAAGCAAAGGCAGAAGAGATTTAAACACAAAAAACTCCCTGAAGTAAATTCACAACTCTTTTTCTTCCTTTCTGAATCCCCAGACTTGCAGATCTGTAACGGGGAATGCAGCTGCCTCAAGGGCCAGAGACCAGAATTAAAGGTGGGTTGCTGTGTTTCCAGTATATAAGCACAAAGCAGTGCAGAAATTGGTGTACATTCTACATGTGTACAAAGAAAACAAAGACAGGAACAAAGACAACAACCAATCTTTTGTGAGGTAATGTTCTGTTTTTAAATGTCAGCTTTATCCACCTGAAATAATATCTCCTAGAGAAATAGCTGAACTTTCCTGTGAGTGACAGAGTGCTCTATTGGAGCAGAGTTTGATTTATGAGTGAGTTTACCTGGGCCGAGCTCATCCATAGGTATCATATCACGGCTCCCAGACTTCTCATTATCTGTAACACAGAAACATTGAAACCACCTGAGTTACACTTGCTTTGCTCAAAACCTGGTACTTCTGAATTAGTCACAGAACCAGAGAGGTCCATGAAATACTGAATGCAGAGATTATTGTAAAAAACTCCCCACCAATTCAACTGTTATCCATTCAGAAAGGGAAGTCTGACTGAAGTTCTCCAGAGGGCACATGTAATCCTTGTATTTGCTGCTTTAGCACTGTAATACAGAACTCTCTCTCTCCAAGTGACAACAGAAACCACAACTCTGCTGTGGACCACCTACCACTATTAACAAGCTTCTCCCTGGTCTCTCCAGAACAGAAGAGAAAGCAAATAAGGAAGGTGCAGCTTCTCAGGGCACACAGCCCAAGCCAGCAGCCTGCTGAGCCAGCACAAAGCTAATCCACAAAGAGAACAACAAGTTTCTTGTCACATCAGCAAACTGACCCAATCATCCTTCATCTGCATAATCTTCCAGGTCTGATCAAAGACAGGGAAGGTGGAAAGAGGCAGGCAGTGTGGGGCTGTCATTTCTGCAGCAACCTGCACTTAAACCAGATAAAGGGCACCACGAAAAACCTGCTGTGAGAAACCAGAACTAGCCCAGGGCAGAGTAACCCCATTGAAACCAAAGCTGCAGCTACACCAGAGTTGGCATGGAAAGCACAGCCAGGTTTAGCTGGAGTTGGGATTAACTCACCTCCCACAGAACTCCCTGCACAGCAGAGGAAGGAGCTGTGCCAGAACAGGAATGCTTGTTCAGAAAGGAACAGACTGAGCAGGGGTAAAGTCAAGCCCATTCCCAGGGAGATTTAACTGATTATGCTGCATAAAGTTGAGAAAACACTACCAATAATGTAATTCCATAAGGGAAGGAATATCATCCATATGCAGGTAGTAAGGACTGACAATTTGGGGACTGTGGGGTAAAATCACCACAAATGATGCATTTTTACCCCCTCATGCTGCAACACAGTAGCAAATCCAGAAAACAAGAAAGCAAAGTAGTGCAGAGCTTGGGCTAAAGAGCAGAACTGACCTTGACTCTTCTCCACCAGAGGCAGGGTGCTGTCATCATAGCCAGACCTGCCAGCAGGACCCTTGGAGCCCTTTGGAGCCGCCGACACGGACTAGAGACAAAACCCACGTGAGCACAGAACTGCTACTCAGGGAAATGCAACCAGAAAAATAAACAAACCAACACTATGGAGAGAGATTATGGATGTTGCTAAGCATCCCCCCTGCTGTTGATAATATGGCACTCGAGTATTTTTCTATTTTCATATAGATTTGCTGGTGGAATTTTCTTCCTGTTATCTAAATGGTAGCACTGTTGCTCTGTAAAAGGAGCAAAACCTTTCCACAAGGAAAGAGGAAGAGGCTGCAGGTCAAGCACAGCCCTGTGCTGCTACAGGGAATGTTTCAAAAGAGACACAACTAAGACAAGATATGCTAATTCTTCCTCCAGTAAAACTGGGGTATTTGGCCTGTAAGAGGTGTCAAACTTCCCAAACCTGAGAGCTCCATTCCCCAGAGCACAGAAGAGCTCAGCCAGCAGGATGGTGTGACTGAGTGGAATACAATCCACTGTGCTATCACCTAGAAGTGAAGCCTACCATCTATCACACTGCAATCCTACACTGAACTAGGACATCTTCCACTCAGGCATTTCCACCACCAACCCAAGATCCAGCACCTTTACCTGGAAGTGTGACTTGTTCCACCCATCCTTCTGAAGGGCATTTCGTAGCTCTTTATAGCTCCAGATCATCTGAAGAATGTGAGATGCTGCTTTTGTTTCTCTGGGAGATTGGCTGCTTTGCAAGATAAAATCAGAGCTTAAGTGCCAAGCAATGTCAGACTATTCCTATGCTGATACCCAGAACTTCACACAGCTACTGACTGAACCTGTGAGTTATGGTATGTATGTGACTTCTTCATACCTAGAGGTATTTGCTGACAAAAACAGAAATCAAAAAGTTGCAAATTGTGCACGTTTCTGGGGTTTCACATGTACTGCTGGACAAGCACTGAGGCCAGGGTGACCCTTTTCTCTTGTAGCTATCATCAACAAAAACCAGATTCCATCCTGCCTGGATTTATTCAGGAAAAAAACCCCAACCCAAACAAACAAAAAAAAGTTCTATGCCACTTTTCAAACCTTCCCCCAATGTATCTATATCCCTCACAATTCAATGAAGTTGCTCCACGGTTTAGAATACCTTAAGAGTAATTAAAGTCAGCAAAAAAAATAAGCTGTTTTTAAACAGAAGACGAATTTTTATCCATTCCCTACTAGGTCAATACACAAGCACCCTCTGTAAAATAAAAGAGGTCTAGATTTTTGGTCAGCTCTTTCATAACAATATTTCATAACAGTATTTCATAACAATACAACCCAACAAAGCCACTTCAGCTTCTCTCCCAAAAGTTTGCTGAAGACACACCTACAATGTGTAACTGGCTGAGCCACACAAAACAAAGGCTCTGAAGCAGCCACAACACAGGTTTGCAACAGAACTGCAGAGGAAAAATTGGTCACTTCAGATGACCAGCACCAGCCCTTTGGCCAGAACAGTTACTGCACATCATTAACCATTTCACCTGACAGACACAGATTTCACCCCTGGCAAGGAATGGAACAGTGCCACAGGAAAAGGCCTCCCACACTGAAACCAAGACCGTGGTTTCACCCCAAATGGTGTCTAAGTGCAGACGTGGTGCTGAGATGTCTCTGACGAGGAGAGAGCACGTCCAGATGTGACTGAAGGGACGACTCAACCAACCTTCATCAAGTAACCCTATGAAAGGTGCTGGCTTTCTACTCTGTAGGTATTAGCTGCTGAAATTAGAGCTCCCAAAGGCCAGGATGCTCCAGCACCTCACAAACCAAAAGCTGCTGTTCATGGAGACAGGTTCAGGTTTGCAGGGAGTTCTCATGCATTCTGCTGTCAACTGTCACTCACCTGGACTTGCTGATGGCCACCAGCTTCTGAATGCCCTGGGTCTGGATCAGAGAGCGCGCGTTTTCGGAGCTGTCAGTAATGATTTCGTGGATGGTGTTCAACACTGCAACCACTGTATCCTCCTCCAGGTTCTTTGCAGATCTCTGCTGCCTGCTGGGCAAATTTCTTACCAGCTCACCCATGGCATAACTACCTAGATAGGGGGAAGAGATACCATTAGGCAGCCCTAATAATCAGTTCAGCTTCCCATCCTGAGTGACAGAACTCAAGGGCATTTGACATGTCAAGAAAAACTTAACAGTGCACGTGTTTTGAACCTCACGACTGTAACTTCACGGGGCATTTATCATTCCTTGTTTCAAGGAGATTGAGAGTTGACACCCAAGACAAAGTCCTTCATCATAAATGCTAAAAAGTATTGAGAGGGGAAAAAAAAGCAATCTTTATTGAGAATTTTACAGCCAGCATCTATCACATTTTGCAAAGCCTGAGGCAAAAAAAGCATCCAGTAGCTGCTGCCAATGCCACATATTCATGCTAATACACACACATGGCTTACTCAGCTCAGCCTTGTAAGAGGCCTTCTGGGGCAAGGTGTGCAGTCATGCAATTATTAACCTTCCCCCAACAAAGGTGAGAGTATTTCCTCCCGGGTGCAGTCAGCCTTCTCCATGTACAGGACTGGAGAAAAACCAGGGAGGTTGAACTCTATCCCTCCCAGGTGTCGTCTGTGCCACTGGCCTGGCTGCACCTCTGAACTATTAAAAAGAGAACCTGATGTAGTAAGGCAGAATCCCAGCTTGCTATTTGCTGGTATCAACTTCCATGGTGGCCCTAAACATGTCACCAATATTTCCTGGCCTGACAAGGTTAGAGTTTAAACAGACACATCTGTTAAATACAGAGGCATCTAAGGGAAAACTCAAGTGAATCTTTGAAGATTCCTGCTTAGGGCAGGTGAATGCTTATTTACCACCTTGGACAGGAGCTAGAGCACTGTTAACACTAGCTTGAAGAATATCAAGTTGCTTGGTGTCCAGATGCTGCAAGTACCACCACAGAAAAAGATGAGAAGGGTAGGAAGAAGCAAAAAACCCAAAGGCAGAACTTTAGAGCTCACTGCACTTCCCCAGGTTTGCTCAACGTGCCATGGGCCACACTCCCACTACATCTCTGTGACCACCACGTGTGACCAGGAGCACCAGTGCCATGTCAGCCAGAGCTAAGGAAGAGACAAGAAACCTCTTAACCCACCCAATCCTCTGCACATCTCCAAACATGCTCCTCCTGCAAAGTCTACATCTGATTTTACTCCCGGGTTAGAACTTCCCTCAAACCACAGCTTGTCTGAGTGGGCTGTAAACACACCCTGAGCCGACAGCCCCCACTCGGTGGCTGCAGGACAGTGTGGGTGGGACTGCACACAGGATGAGTCCTCAGCACCGGGGACAGAGCACGGGAAGCCTCCCAAGGGTCAGGCTGGAGAAGTTGAGAAGGTACCTATGAGATCTTTGTTGCGCCGGTCCATGGACAGGTTCCTCAGGGCGATGGACACGGCCCTCACCACCTTGTCCGAGTCGGACTGGAGCAGCTCCACCAGCACGGGCAGCCCCCGCTCCTTGCGCACCGTGGCACGGATGTAGGTGGACCACTGCCAGCACAACAGGGAGAGACAACACACACTGAGTTCAGGCACTGCCCTGCCCCAGCACTCCTGCCCGTGCTGCAAAGCCATCCTTTCCCTGCAAAGACCAGCTGTGGTGTGTGTGCTGGTGCATTGCACTGCCTAACCAATCATTCAAGTTCATCAGGCACCAGGGAAGAAAGGATGTACAAATTCATCCTGCGGTGAGGAAGCTGCTGGGGAGAGGGGACAGAAATGGGCAGAAGGAGGGTCATCCACCAGCAGCTGTTCTGTACCTACCTCAGTGGGAAACACAACCCTCTGGATCAGGAAAAAAAAGAGGTCATTTGGAAGAAACAGTAAAGCATCTAAAGCATCTGTTATCTTCCTCCTCCTCCTATTTCATGCCTTTATTCTGTTTCATGAATGACTTTAAACTAAGCTGGATTCCAGACAGCTGTGAAACACCATCCTGCTGACCTCAGGCCGCTGATGAGTCCCCTGAGCCATGTGATTCTAGAAATGACCAGGCCAACCTTTGGGAGAACTGCCTGTCCAGAAGATGCAAAACATCTTCAGTGAGCAAATGGAAATAAATTCTTTGGCTTTCCCACCTCCCTCCCTTTTTAAAGGAGATGCAAATGAAAAAGTAACAGTGCCCTTACAGGGACATTGTTTTGTTCTTTACTCACAGAAAGGAAACAAAGAGAAGGCTGCACTCACCGTCCAGTTGCCAGCACTGAGATTCTGCAAAGCTCCTGCTGCAGCTTCCAGAGTGTTGAAGTTCTGACTTTCAGTGAGGATGGAGAGGTACAGTCGGACCACATCTGGCTGGTACAGTAACTCAAAGCCTGCAGGGGGGGAGAGGAGAACAGAAGCAAGAGAAGCAGAGAAGACAATGTATGAACAAGCACAGAGCATACCTGTACTTAACCACATAAGAGAACAGCCAAGAGGAAGCTGCTGCCCCACAGGAAGAAGGGTTTCTACCACATCCAGGACATTCCATCCACAGCTGTGGAAAACAGCACAGACAGCAACTCCTGCAGAGAACATTCCCATGGGCCGAAGGGCCCTTTGCTTGTCTTCAGGCTGACAATTCTCTCTGAAATTTGTGCTATCTACACACTGCCTAGCATGCATGTAATGACAAGGTGACAAGAGACAAGTTTTGCCTGCAACAATTCTTATTGCTTCTCTAGACTGGGTTGCAAATTCACCCTGCACTCCTGTTTTCATTCAAATCTCTCTCCCTGCCTTTGCAGACACAAACAGCAGGGCCAAGGAGAACAAGCTACACCATCCTATCAGCCACCCCCTCTGCACACAGGGGACAAAGACAGAGGCAAGATGTCCAAGTGAACTAGAACTCCCAGCTGGGAGGGGCAGGGAGAAACACTGATTCCAGCTCAAATATTCAGTAAAGAAATACTCTGGCATTGTACCACACTGGGAGTTGAGATAGACACACCTGTCACCTGTCTGTCCCAGAGTCACTGCATCAGCTTTGCAGTTAAGCACGACAGTAATGAGAGCTACCCCCAGCCTGGGCACCCATTTCCTTCTGTGATGCTCAGTGACTGACAGGAGCATCCCTGCCCTGACTTCCTCATCCACAGGATTAGGACTTACCCATCCACCCACATTAAAAAGAGGGTGTTAGGCAAGAACTTCATCATTCCAAGTTGTTGCATAATTTGAAGCAATTTTTATCCATCTTTCTCCACCAAGTGCAGCATGAGACACTGCATCAGAGAGGGCAGAGCATGCCAAGCACCCTGTTAAAGGACTGGCCACACTGGGTGCTGTTTGGAGTGTGTGAACAAAAAGCTGACCCCCCTGAAGTGTTTTGGTGAGGGCAGGAAGGCACAAGCAACCATGGTCAACACAGCCTCATGTACAGGCACTGCAGCAGGTTTGGTGGCTGTTGGGCTGTTTGCACTGAGCAAGGTTCAGCAGGCATTACCTAGGAAAGGATTTCGAGAAAAACATGACATCAAAGAAAGCATAAAGGTGTGAAGGAACTTGGGCGAAGAGGGAATTTGAACCTTGTTTTGAGCAGAAAAATTTTTTGATTATTATTTGTACACATGAAAAGGATGTTTTTTACCTCACCAGATGCTGTCCTAGAAGTGGAACATAATTCAAAGCAAGTTTTCCGCTAGGAAGACAGAAAACCTACAAACACAAATCACTTCCTCTCTTCAGTACTTGCTTTTCAAAAATCACCCATCTCTCATAGACATATTTTTCAGCATGTATCACAGATTATCATACTTTAGACATCTCAGATCAAACCTACAAGCAAAAACACTAAGCCATGCTATCCTGTCCTGTGGATATTTCATCATTTTTTTCCTTTTAAAAATTCTCTTTTGGTAAAGGCTTTATGAAATTAAAGCCTTGGTTTTAAATCTGCTTCTCCACATTCTTCATAGCAGTTACTGCTGTGGGGCTATGTGAGTCAAGGTCTCAGAACTCAGCACTACTTTAAATCTTGTACAACACCACCCATAAACACAGGCTGTGTCAACCCCTGGGAATACAGGGGATGCTTATCCCACTAAAAATAAGAAAACACACTTAATTAGCCCAGGGTTTCTTTGCTCCATACCAAAAAACTGATGTAGGTATGAGGATCCACAAGCTGCTGTGTGCTGGCTCCTGCTTTCTGTGCTCAGGCTCTCACAGCCAGCCCAGCATCCTGCACCCTCCTCCAGTGACTGCAGAGTGAACCTGCTCCAGGGCTGGGACTGCTGGTAATGCCACCACTCGTGTGCCACACATGACACCCCACAGATATGTGCAACTGCAACAGGTGGCAATCCCCAAAGGCATCCTGCCAATCCACACCACCGACCTGCCTCTTCTCCAGTGTCCTCTCCCTGCACTGGGATCACTGCAGAGGAAAAACTGTCGTTACTTAATCCATGAGGCATGAGCAGCTGTACAGCTTTTCTCCATTCCTCGAGTAAGGCTGTGATTATCTGACTCCACTACAACCTTCATATCACCTTTTTCCCCTGCCACTTTGCAAGGTGAATTGGCAATCTAAGAACTCCTCAAGAAAAACCACTGCTGATAAGCACACAGTGTTCCTTTCCTGAACACTGACACTTCAAACCTCTTAGGGATAGCCTGCTGGAATTTTGACACTGTTATCTTTTAGGGAAGCTTTGCTGAAACGTAAATCAGATCAGCAGAAGAGATGAGAAGGCAGGTTCATTAACAGATGATGTTCATACAGAACATTTGCTGCTCCTGTACGTGAGCTCAGACTCACCTGTGGTTCCCCAGGATGCAATTGTTCAGCCAGCCTGTTTTACAGTGCCCACCTACAACCTGGCACACTTGGGCACAGCCCAACACGTTCACCCCGTGCTGTTACCTAAATGCATCCTGCAGTCTGTGACGGGCCCTTTCTGTCAGTCTGCACATTCTTTTTGGCTGGACACTTCCCTCTTCAGCACCTCCTGTGTGTGAACACCAGGATGCTCCCAGCCTCTCACCTCTGCTTCCCTCCTGTGGCCATCGCTGCATTCCAGTCACGCCTCCCCCCGCTCCCTGGCATTACCTCTCTCCATGCATGAAAGCCTCTCCTTTTTCCTACTTACTAATGTAAGAGCATCTCAAAAATGCCTTCACCTTCTCTCCTCAATAATGCACAGCATTTGCTCTACCAACTACCAGTACCTTCCTGCTTTGGGGCACAGCTCCTTAGCCAGGTGGTGGATGATTCCCACCTCACTCCACACATCCCCCTTTCCAACCATATTTATGCCTCTGCCCTGTTGGCATCTCTTTTAAATGGAGTCAGCAAGGGCTACACACCACAGAGGGAACTCCAGCCTCCCTCCTGTCTCCCCTGCTCCCCTCACTGCTGCATCTCCCAGCACTGCAGCACTTCTGTCAGCCTGGCTCTGCCACAGAAAGGCAGCAGGATTTGCTACAGCCAAGTCTGAAGAATGTCCCTCATGGATGCTGCTCATTAGCAGGGATGAGAACCTAATAGTGAGCAAGTTACTGTTGCACTGGAGGGTTTCCCCTCATTGACAGCAACCTGACACTTCTCATAAGCATTATAGTGCCTTAAAAAGAAACAAACAAGTTTCATATTTTCTCCATCTGCTTCCTGTCCTAATGAATCCAGCTCTGCTATTTATAGGATGCAATTTGTCTGAATTATTATAAATTTCCTTCCAGTGTTGCAGGGAGGCCTCTAACATTTTTCCACGAAGCGCTTCAAGCACGTTCCTGGAAGCACAGCTGGTCTCACCTCCATTAAGCACCTGCTTCTCTTCAAAACTGATTTCCTTAATTTCAAGATCATCTTAATTATTTTTTCAGGTAATGCTACTTTTATGCAATATATGGCTAACTGCCTATATCCATTTTTTTTAATGAAAATGAAGAAAGAGGGTCATTAGTGATAGATAATACATCAAATGACAACAACATTCACTGTTTTTCTTGGTCTTTAAAAAGCTGTTTTAATTATAGCCCAGACTCAGCACTGCCCTTAAAAAGATAATTTTCCTCAAATAAATGAAACTTTTCCATCAGTTACGGATTTGTGCTGAGTTGCAATCTATACTGTTTCCTCCTGGAAAAGCACAGAGATAAGTCATTTATTGCTTTTTTTTCACTGCAGAGTAAACAAGTTCCCTGTGTCAGCTTTTGCCTTTCAGAGACACACCTGGAACACTGATGGCACTGTGAGCAGGGTCTGAGCATCCCCCAGTGACCACAGCCCTGTCACAGAGGAACACCTTCCACTGAGACTCACTTCCACCAGGGCTGCAGTCCCATCTTTCTGAGAAAAAGGAAGATGAGCTTCTTCACAGCAGAGTTGCTAAAAATTGGCCAATGGATTAGTTCTGTGTGAGGCTCCACTACCAGGAGGTGGCACGTGGATTATCCTCCACCTGCCCACAGAACAGTGACAGCACAGACAGCAGTGTCAGTCCTGAAAACACCTGAGGAATGAGCTGGGGCTGATTAGCCATTTCCATCCCTTCAACCCTCAGTCCCTGTGATGAGAATGATGCAGCAGTTCTGGATTATCTTTTCCACAAAACTATTTGCTTTCATCCTGGCAATGCTGATCCTGTGCCTGTCCTTAGCTCCATTCTGGTAAGAACACAGGACACTGCACCAGGTGCCCATCCCTGATATACCTGTCTGAGCCCAATTTCAGACAACTCTCCCTGGAGCAAGGCTGCTAAATCTATCCCCCTTCACCACCCATTCCATTTAGGATTTATCCTCCTCCTACAGATGTACACTGGTCAGATGAGAGATCTACTGCTGCAGCAGAAACAGGCTGCTTCCTTTCCTAGCCATACAAACCCCCTGGGCTGCTGTGCAAAACAGTGGCAAATTTCCTAAGAAGCTGGAAGGATGCTGGCAACACTGCAGGAAAACAACAACGTCTAATCCTAGGGGGAAGAAAAACCAAACCAACACTTAAGTGAACCCTGGCAGCAACTCATCCTTGCAGTGTGCACAGGCAGGTGCCCACCAGTGCTTTGATTCTCACTTACTGCACTCGGGTCCCCAACACAGAGAGGGTGCAGCACCACCCAGACTCCTTTTGGGATGCCACTACAGCCAGAGGTGCCCTCCGTGCCCCCAGCCCCGAGGGGAGGGTAGGTTGGGAGCTCAGGGGCTGCTGTGCTGGGCAATGCCAGCAGCGGTGGCAGCGACCGGCAGATGGAGCGAGAGGAGCCCGAACGCGCCTTCCCTGCAAGGTCACTACTAACAGACTTGGCAGAGTAAAGAAAGCAGCTCCCTCAGCAACCAGGAAGCTATGAGCCAAAAGAAAAAAAAAAGAGGAAAAAAAAAGTAAAGAATCACGTCAGTAAAAGAAATGAACAATTAGCTCCTGCACAAAAGGAAAGCTCCGCAGCCCTTGGACTCCTGCCCTCTGCTGACAGCCGGCTGGTACCTTCATCCCAGCCTGTGCACTCCATTGTCTGCCAGTTGTACACCAGAGCTCCGAATTATCTCCTACAGAAATGTTTTCAGAACACGTGAGCAGCAAAGCAGGCCGGCAGTTCAACCCTGCCCTCCCAGAACACCTCACCCCACGCTGTGCTTTCACAGCAGAGGAATGGAAAACCCCACAGAAGGCTGGGGAGGCAGCTGGTTACTTTTACAAAAACAGTAATTAGATCCCTAAAAAACCTGACCCATCAGCTCCATTCCATCTGTATGCTGTGCTTCAGCACCCGGTGCACAAAGCAGCTTGAATGCCAACATAAACTTGCAAGATTCTTCTAATTGAAAGGCTTAACAGCAGCGAGGACACAGCCAGCTCCGAGAGAGCCAGAGCCCTGGCATGGCTACTGGAGAATGCAGCTCAATGCAGAGACAGGCAGAACACTGAGTGTCACACAGCTGAGGCACAGCAAACTCTGCGAGCAATGAACACAAAATAACAGGGGGAAAGTTCTGAATAGTCCCTGTGGCTTTCCCTTCGAGGCACAGTGCAAGTCAGGACAGCAATGGCACTCACTGCAGAGATTCAATCACGAATGCAGCATCCACCACTGAGCAGGAGCTCTGAAGACAGGCAGAACAGCCTTTGAATAATACTGAAAAGAACCACCGGAATAATATGGGACACATGAGACTCAAATCAGGCTTGAGGGAATGCTTAAGAAGAGTTTTTCTATTTAGCAAATGAACACCACAGTGTGTGACCTTTCCAACTAATCTACTAAGTCACACAAAAGCTCTAAAATGATGTAAACTCTTTCCAGCTTACTACATACTCCCACAGTGAAAGCACCAGTGGCATGCTAGTTATAAAGGGAAGCAAGCAAACCCCCACCCCAAAGGATGTAAC
Source organism: Chiroxiphia lanceolata (assembly GCF_009829145.1). Classification (NCBI taxonomy): domain Eukaryota; kingdom Metazoa; phylum Chordata; class Aves; order Passeriformes; family Pipridae; genus Chiroxiphia; species Chiroxiphia lanceolata. Next base: position 14,266,955 of record NC_045654.1, on the reverse strand, counting down.
AGGAATGTTACCAGCACTACCAAGTGTGCAGGTATGCAGAAAAACAACACAGGGCTGACTGCAGGGAAGACAGAAAGGCAGCAAGGAAAGGAAACGGGAGGGTAAGGGAGTGCAGGAGAAACAGGGGTGCCTGGGAAAGCAAACTGTCTTTTGTTATTTCTATTATTCTTTACATTTCCCAAGCTGCACAAGCTGTCATCAAAGTACCTTCTCTTACAGAGCACGCTTTGTAAAAGGTTGGTTATATTCCACTTCATATCCAAAGAATATGCTATTCAACAGAGAGGTGGCTCAATTAAACACAACCCATTTTGACCTTGTGTGAGTTCCAGCACTTCTGTTTTCTGTGAGCACACATTTTAAAGCTAATACAGTTTTCCCTTTCCAAAGGACCTGCAAGCAGCACTTCTCCCAGCAGTGTTTGACAGGCTGCCCAACACAAAGTCTTTTTCAAGCATATGCAGCGAAGTCTCTTGGCAACTGGAGATGTGCTGTTAACTGCCTTCTCTCCTCACTAATCAGCTGCAGAGGCTCTGGAGGACCAATACTTAATAAGGATCTGGAAGTTGCTGCAGATAACTGGAGCACTACCCAAGCTGCTGGTTCCACGGGGAATGCTCTGTCCCGAGGGGCTGCCAGGAAGGGAAGGGCAGGGAATCCCCGGCAGCCAGGCTGAGGCAGGATGGGAGAGCTGCTGAAGATGTGCACTGACAGGGAGAGGAGGCACGTGGGTGAACTGCAGCACATTGAAGCATTTGTAGGTCACCTTTGGCAATGTTTTTTATTTGGGTTTTTTTGAGAAACGCCATTGTTACAAGCAACAATGCTTTGGATCAGAGTTAATATTAAGCCCTTTGGCTGAATGATTAAAATGGAGAGTGTATGTAAACAGCTTCCTTTACCCCAGTCCCAGAAGACTTGCATCTGACCTTGGAGACTCTCAGTACAGTACATGAGACGTTAACACTTGCTCTCTTGCCAGCTCCTCTAATCTGAAGTTATTTTTATTTACTTCAGTGATTACTGAATGCATTTTATTTTGAAAGGAACAGGACAATCCCGTTATTCCAAAAGCAAGTCTGTTTTGAAATATAATTTGTATCTAAAAATCAAACATTAGATAACATTCTCTCCCCTCTCATGTCCACAGAATGCACGCAGGAGTCTCCGCTTTGTGAGCTACACATCAAACACAATCCCATCACCAGCTTATCATGGTGTTTGCAAGCTCCCAGAACGCAGCCCAGGCCCTGCAGCATCACTGCAACAGCTCACAGTGGGGCTTGGTTCAAAATCCTGGCTCACACATGTAAGCTGTGCCAGCTCTGGAGGGTTTCCCCGTGTGGCACTGCCAGCCGTGCAGAGGGTCAGTGCTCCTGCCACTCAGGCAGACCTGAGACTAAGCTGGAGTGAACACTCCTGCCTGCAGAAAGGCTGTGTCTGGGGCAGTCTTTCTTACTGGTTGTCCCTTAACTCTTGTGTCAAACACTACAGTGTTTTAAGACAAAAGGCTGCTTAGGCTTATCAGGCTGGTGATCTCCCTGACAGCAGATCAATATGCCAGCAGAGCAGCAATGCTCCTGGACGTGGGCAATCCTGCCTGCTCCCTCCAGGGAAGCTCCTTCTGGCTGGGCTCACACCTCTGACAGCTGATAGCAGGAGGAGCTGGGCACAGGGATGATGTGCATGGCACTGGGGACTTCTTAACCAGACAGCAATCTGGCCCATGCACACGAGATCAATACCAAGCGTGGCATTGATCATGTTATGTTTCCCTGGGAGGGAAAACCTGAATTTCCAGATGCTGTCTGCTACATCACAGGAATATTAGAATAACAGTGACAAGGTCAAACATCCACGCTTATTCTCTCAGATCCCAGCGCTGCTGCTGCTCCTGCTGACCACGGGGGCTTCTGTGTCTGTTCCTGCCTCGGAGAGGGCCCAGAATTACATGACTGACTGGTTTCCTTTCTCCTGCCTGAGAGGACCCAGATGGCAGTGCCTGGTGATCGCTCACACGCCCGGAGGGGTGTCTCCTTGTTCCTGTCACCAAACAGCTCTGTTTTGTCACTCCTCCTTTTCAGCCCCAGAGAGCAATTGCAAGGCCTGCACAGTCCAGGCCAGAGCCGAGAACACTGCCCAGCCCGCCCAGCTTGGCTGGCCCTGCCACTTGGGCCCCGGGCACTTGGGCCAGCGACAGCAGGAGCAAAGGCACAGGCTCAGGACCCTGTAATGTGCTGTCTTCAGAGTGCAAGCCCAAGCCAGGAACTGTGGGAATGCCACAAGAATGCAAACCCAGAGCACTGCCAGAGATCACCTCCCAACTGCCACTCTAGAAACGCGGGAACGGGACAACACTACAGAGAGCCTCACCTGGTACAAGCAGGTGGGAAACGGACCTTTCTTCTCAACATGGAAAGGGTTTAAATGCAGGAATCTCTAAGCTAGAACATGTTTACTCTCTGCCTTGGTAGGGCTTGAATCCACTCCTTTTTGGAGCATATTTCAAATCTTTTCCATTTAGCCAAGTATTCCCAAAGGGAAAAGAGAAATAGAAAGATGGCTGGCAAAGCTAATGAGGATTGGGAACTGAAGGAAAATGATTACTTTTCATACTATATAAACAAACATGCTTTTACAACTGTGCATTCATGTATTCCTGCCAGAACACATGTGTTTTCAGGGACTTTTCCTTAAACTGAGAAAACCAAAATGAGGCAAAAAATGTTTTCCTTACAAGCTCAACCTCCAGCCCTTAAAGCATACCCTGCTTTCTGATCCCAGCTGCCATGGGATGCAGCTGGAGAGACCCCAGATCCCAGAGAGACTCTTCATTGCCATGACTAGGGCAGATGCCTAATTGTCCAGCCCAACCATCAGCAGGTTTGAGCTTAGTGTACAAAATGTGTTTATTAAAGAGAGAGATACTGAGTGATCCCCTGAAGCACATTAAAAAAAAAATTACACCACAGCTACGTCCAGTAATAAAATACAATGTGTTGCTGTTAGTATCTTACCAATAAGTCCAAGAGCCTCGTAACACAAAACTGCCTCAGAACTACAGTCATCACTGAAAATCAACAGCACTGTTAAGGGACTTCTTCCTTTAACTTGTGGCTGCCTGAACCTACCATTTTCTTTCCTCTGGTCGTCTGTGTGTGTTTAACCATGGATCATGTGTTCCAAATTGCCCTTTTTTGGCCTCAAGCCCCTGTAAAACTCAGCTTTGCAGTTCCAGATGCCAATCAGCTGCTCTAACTCCAGAAAGCTAACGAGCTTTTAGTTTCCTCCCAGCTCAGTAGTAGAAACCTGTCTGCAGAGAAAAGCTTACTGCAAAAGGAATCATGCATTAGTTCTTGGCTCCAGATGCCACTTAAATATATTTATTTTATTTAAAGGTTCTGACATTATTCAGAACTGTTTAGATATTGAACAGCTTTATAAAACTTCTGTCAAAAAATGCCAGCAAACTGGGAAGCACAGCAAAGGGAAGAAACACTACAGCAGACAGCTGCATGGCAAAATAAAACTCCTGCATGTTAATACTTGTTTAGATAAATATCCACACCCCCTCAGAGTTATGTAAGAAAGGTGCAAAAAGCAGAGAGAACAGCTTTTTACCTCTGCAGACCTCCCAGTACCTTCCTTCCTGTCCCCAAGGGAGTGGATGAAATGTATGAGGCTGGGTATGGTCCCAAGTGTTGACCCTCCTTGGCTGGGTCAAGGGTGACTGCAGCCAGAGACCAGCTCTGCCCTGGTGCAGCAGCCACACTGCTCCAGACCCCCAGCACCTCCTGCCATCAGCCCCTCTCTGCACTGGGGAGTTGGCACTAAAACCAGCCAGCAGGGCAGCCCCAAACCCTCCATGGCTCGGGAACGCACAGTAACAGGACTGCCCTGGCAGGGTGGGACTGGGGGGCTTCCACTGCCTGCACTTCAGAGCACCCCTGCTGCCCAGGGCCCTCTGCCCTGCCCTGCCCATCAGAGCACTCCTGCTGCCCAGGGCCCTCCTCTGCCCTGCCCATCAGAGCACCCCTGCTGCCCAGGGCCCTCTGCTCCAGGTTCTCCCAGCCTGTCTCAGTTTTATCTTCAGTGCCAAGGGAAAAACAAGTTCAAGGAAACACCCAAATCTTTCAGACACTGAACTCCACTTAGAAGCCAATTTGAAAGCTTCTTTCTGGGTTACTCATGCTTCACAGAGTCTTATTATACCTCCACCTCTCATCATGATTTTTATATAAAGTCTCATAAATGGTCATAAGCCATTACACAGGTATTTGGTTATTCATATCAATTCAGCTGCTTGTTAGAGGCCTGTCTGCTTAAGGCAGTGAAGGGCTGCAGAACTCCACAGCTTGAATTCCTCAAATAAGGAGGAAGAATAAATCTCTCTATTCTCCAGCGGATCTACCCTCACAGAAACATGAAACATCTCAAAATACATTTCAGTAGGAAGGAAATATTTGGGTATAAACAACTCATCTTTTTTTGAGGAAAGCTCATCAGAACCCAAGCTGAGCAGAAGGCAGCAGGGCCAGTCTTAGCCTGCAGAAATGAAAGGTCAGTGGTTCCCAACCACCAGCACTGGGACCGAAGCCTGTTTGGTTCTTTACATGCACAGTCCTGCAGTCTTGCCTTTATAAGCATTTTATAAGCAACTGCCATATGGAAAGACTCCCTCATGTTAATAAATAATTTATTATATGCCAACCCAAACACTCCCTCCTGTTTGTGTCCTGAAATTGCTAATTAGTTCCTGCTCCAGCTTCCAAAGTCAAATGTGTGTTTCAATTCCTCTCTCCATTTCATGAAAGCTGCCTCATGCACCCAAAGGCAGCCCAGTGCCTCTAATCTGTCTCAATTACAGTCACTGCACTGCTGTCAGGCAAGTATCTCCCAAGCATCCAAGAAAAAGAATTTGATGTTTTCAATGTCAAATAAATGTCAGGCCAGAGTGGGAGCAGCACGAACAGAAGGTTTTCTTCAACTTTTCTAACAAAAAATGGACCTTACAGCCTAGTTTTTTAAGGTACAGTATTTGGGTACTTAATTCTCCTGGATTTCAGTGTAAGGCAGAAACCTTAATGTCTTCAAGAACAGAGATTCTGCACCTGTCCTCAAAGCACCATATCCAGGCAGGGACCAGAGATGATGGAAGGCAAGAGAAGCTGCTGCTGCTCCTCCTTCATTTGAACTGGGACACACTGGACACACCACATCAAAGCTGTGGAGTGAATGGATACTCCTGCCCTTTCTGCCAACCATTCTCTGCAGCTTTTTGGAAAATCAGGGAAGTTTCTATGAAATGAAAACCTGCCTGCTGTTTGGTGTACTGCCTGAATATCAGACAATCACTGGCAAAAACAACACGAAACCAGCTCTGCCTACAGAATTAAAGGTTTCTTGGAAACACAGGTCTTGCTATAAAACTTAAATTTGGACTAGAATGTGAGATAGGACAACATGATCTGGAGAGAAGTAGCTCCCTGAAGCCTTAGCTGGCCCAACACACACACATAATGCAGCCACAAATAAATCTATATGCAAATTAAAAAGAAGAAGAGAAGAGATTGGGGCCCCAGTGTGTGGCAATGAATGAGACACTTAGCTGAAATGAATAGAGGGAGCACAGAGGCATTTTTCAAGAGGCAAAGGGGAACGTTACACAGCATCCAACTGCAGCCTGGCCCCATCTTCACCATCCTACAGCAATGGCATGCATTCCCAAACCACCACGAAATCATACGAGAAATTTTACAACAAAGCCACAGCAGCCACTACCTCAAAGCAACCCTGACAGCTTCTTTGAAACCACTTCACTGCTGTTAAAATAGTGAAAAGATCCCAACCCAATAGCCACTTTTTCTAGGAGTTTTCAATGTCAATGCAGCTTTCTTATGGTAATATTATGCAATTAAAAATTGAGCTTAAAACTACCGTGTAAAAGATTCTAAGCAGAGGCTGACATTTACTGTGGAGGTTGTTCATGCCTATAGAAAACTCTGAAAAGGTCAGTATAAATGTAAATAAGGTGAGATACTTCCTCAAGAGTACAGAAATTTCCACATGTTATGGACTGTACCCATTTCTAACCCTTCATACTCCCAAGGCAGTGCTGTCGATGCCCTGGTGGCTTCTCACGGGCCACCTGAGTCCAGAGCTGGAGCCAGAAACAGGGCTCCAGATTTCAGTGAGATGAGTGGCACCACATTTGAAGTGTTTCAGGGAAACTGGGATCCAGCCCTGCAGAGAACTGCCAATACAGTTTAATGCTGAGGGGTTTGATCTCAGCACTGCTTTCAGCAGGCAGGTCTGGCAGATTCACGGGGGATGTGCTTGTTGGAACTTAATTATCAAGCAAAACCTTGCAGAACTGCCCAAATCTAAGCCACATATGCTTTTACCAAGTCTCATATTTTGGACACCAGCACTACCCTGAAGCACTCTCCTGGAAGCAGCACTCGTGTAATTGAATAAATGGGATTAGGCCTCATGCTCCCAACATTCCCAGTTCCTCATTGCTTGAGAGATCCCAAACACACTGCACTGCACAGAACACCTCAGTCATCCTGCACAGTTCTTATCTCTCCTCTCACACATCTGCAGGTTGCCTTGTGTGCTCCCACGTTTTATGACTCAACGGGCAAAGTATCCCCAAAAGGGGAGTGGGAAACCTGCATCTGCCAGGAATGCAGACTTCCAGTTTCCAAAGTGTTTAAAGGTCATTGGGGACACTCCAGTTAAGGCAGATCCTTTCTCGAGATCTTACTCTTGTCCCCTCATATTCTGAATGACTCTTTGGAGATGTTTTTCTTGCTCATCATTTTTAAACTCTCAGGTGGACAAGATGCCATTATATACTCAATCATGATTATAGATTTGCTGGTTGTGATTTTAGAGGTCTCAAAACCAAACTCACTGGATTACATCAGATTCACAGAATACACTGATTTGGAAGGGACCCACAAGGATCATCCAGTCCAACTCCTGGCCCTGCATAGGCCCATCCCCAAGAGTTACACCCTGTGCCTCAGAGCGTTGTCCAAACCCTCCTGGAGCTCTGGCAGCCTTGGGGCTGTGCCCACTGCCCTGGGCAGCCTGGGCAGTGCCAACTACCCTCTGGGGGAAGAACCTTTCCCTGAGATCCAACCTGAGCCTGCCCTGACACAGCTCCAGCCATTCCCTGGCTGCTGTCCCTGCTCCCCCCAGAGCAGAGCTCAGTCCCTGCCCCTCCTCTGCCCCTGCCCAGGCACTTGAACTGCACTGAGGTCTCCCCTCAGTCTCCTCCAGCTGAACACACCAAGTGCCCTCAGTGTCCTCACACGGCTTCTAATCAAGGTCCTTCCCCACCTTCATTGCCTCCCCTTTGGAGGCAATGACTCAATATCTTACACTGTGGTGCCCCTGAAATGCCATGTAATGCCCAGCTCACTTCAGCAGCCCTGTCCCCTTCCCACAACTGTTCAGCTTTGCTTACCCAGACTCAGCCTGTTCAAGTGGACTGTCACAGCATGGGAGGTATTTACACTGTACTGAGGCTACTGGTAAAAGAGAACACAAAGTTTCTCTAAATGACTCCTACAAAAGCAACAATATTTTCAGTAAACAGACAGCAAGGTGTGAAAACACAACTGAACTGGACACGAGGTGGAAGGACTGCTCTTCCCAGAGCCTCCATCCAGATCTGCCCCAATCAGGGTCTCTTCCTGCACACACAAATAACATTTCATACTATCACAGATTTCCAACTTTCCCTACGATCAAGACACAGGAAATTCAGAGCTGGAACTAATGGTCTGTGAGGTCGAAATAAAAACACTCTGCTTCCTACCACACACTGATCAACATTCCCTGTGATCACTGACAAGGCCTGGGCCAGCAATCCAGCTCTCAGTGGGCTCAGAGCAACCAGCAGCTGGACTGACATTGCTCCTAAACCGTGCAGAGGTGAGATCCCCCCGCCTCCAGCTGACAGGTAAATTTAAGGGAGTGCTTTCCAAGGTAAATGCCTACCTCCCAGTTCAAGGTCGTTTTTCTTCAACCCACAGTTACAGGGATATGGCACATTAAGTCACATCATTCTCCTGTCATGTGGGAGAAGGGGAGAGCTTTTAAGCCCGTGCAGAGCACTGGGGGTTACAGAAATAAATATGGCTTTATACAGCAGCTTTCACATTCATGATATCTCAGAGTGGTTTACAAAGTAATGAGTCAGATAATGGGGCTGCAGCAGCTGTGCAGGTACAGGCACCAGAAATTAATGCTGAGAAAACAGAAGTCTTAATTTTTTGATTCTTTTTATTTGCTCTTCTGCAAAACATGACTGCAGCTTCAGTCTGACTAATGAGCATCAGTGGCTTCTGCAATTCAGAATGCACAGGTTATCTGACACTCCAGTTTATTTTAATTTTGAGATTAACTCCATGATTAAAGCTCTCCATTAACTATAATAAATACTATTCAAGCAAAAGTGGAGAAAATACATGTACTTCCCTGTCCTGGCTGCACTGTAAGGAAGGCCTCCTTGCTTGATCTCCAGTCCCTCAATTTGCAATTAGTTCAGAATCACTCTACTATTTCATTTTCATTCACCTTACTCTCTCCCATCATCAGCTGTTATAAGCAGACCCTCAAAGGCTGGTTAAGAGTGTTGTGAGGACTCCATGGTTTACTGTGCAGGTGCCAGAGAAGGTACATATTCTAAGTAAAAACATATCTGTCTATTAAATAAGCCACATCTTGGGATGCAGCCTGATATACCCCAATTAAGATGCATTTTGAATATATGCTCCTTTCCCAGCTCCTTGGGCAAATGGACTCTCTCATTCTTCTCATCTGAGTCACTAAACCAGGCATCACGGATCAAACTGTTTTGGAAAACTGTGCTGGTTTTATGCAGACATACTTTTTCTGGCTGACTTTGTAATCAGTGAGAGTCACAGAGAACAACTCGACAGAGAGCGTGGGAGGTCACCTGGGCCAGCTTCCTGCTCCAAGCAGGCTCAATGCCCAGTTCAGACCAAGTTAGTTATGCTTTTGTCCAGCCAGGTCCAGAAATCCTTCAGTGACAGAGAACCCTTCAAGATCCTCTGAGGAACCTCTGCTCCAGTGCTAATCAGGGGCATTAGCCTGTGCTTTTGTGGGCAGAAGAAATACCAGATGGGACAGACAAATGCCTTCAGCAAGACTCGAGAGCTGTCTGTCTGGAGTTGAGTTCTGAGAGCACCAGAGTCATGCAGGGCTCCCAGCCAGCCATCCACATTCCTGCTCCTCCTGAAGGCACAGCCTTCGGAACGCTCACCTGCAGCTACAACCACTTCCTTTACTTATGCTCACACTATTTCTGGAAATCTGGCAAGGGATTTAAATCAACATCACACCATTTTTCTGCCTCAGCTGTTCTGAAACTTTCTGCTGTTCTCTTAACTTGTCAAGTAGCTTTGTCAGCACAACTTTGCTGCAGTGCCTTTGATGGACACGAGAGACAACTGAAACTTTGTGCAGCAAAGTTTTTGTAATTGATTTTGACAGGAAATTCTGTGCCTGAATTCTGACAGAAGCTCAGCTCCTCTTCCTCACGCTTCACGGTGATCCTGGCCAGGCTGTCAGGACAACTTTGATTTGTACCTCTCTTCAAAGTATCATCTTATTTTTTACACTTATGCTAAAAGGGGGAAAAGAGTCTCCTTGTTATTGTTTCTTAACTGCAAGTCAGTGGCAGGGCAGATGCAGATACAACCCAACAGGGCTGGGGGCTGGAGGAGTCTTTCTCTGCAGTGACTGAGTCCCAGACTGAGGCAGTTACACTTATGTGAGATAAGGACCTCCCCACCAACTCCTGCTTTTATTCCTGGCAGGCTTTCTTGGCACATTCTTATTTTATAAAGTCCTTGAGCATCATCTGTATAATGAGCTACACTCTGCAATAACAGACATTCTATTTTGGGGAAACAATTAGAACTGCCTGTAGAATAGAAATGCTAAATGAGACATGCAAAAACATACACACAACCTGAAGTGTGGGGAGGGAGGAGTATTAACCATTCTCAGCAGGGAAACAGTACAGGAAAAGCTGTGGAAAAAAAAAACCCTGACAACTATAGCTTTCTGACACTAACTATTTTTTCCATCAGAAATATTAACCAAGTGGAAAGGACATGAAAATCCAAGCAGTGTTTGAAGAGTTAAGATCTTGCACTGCCAAAGAGCACACCTAACACTGGACTTATGCACTGGCTTCTGTATATACCAATCTCTACAAAGCATCATCAATAAAATAGCTGAACTTCTCCATATAAGCACACAGCAAGTGCAGTATGCATAGTGAGAATACAAAACAAATTCACAGTATTATGTATTTTCAAAACACTCTCTGCAACATGAACTCCTCAGTCCACTCCCACAATATCCCATTGGGGCAAGACACTACTATGCACCATTAACAGAAATTATGTTTTTATTTACTTTTTATATCACTGAGGTGCTAGCAACAGTTGGGATACACAATATTCTGGTAGAATCTTGCTGTTTTTACAAATGTATCATGTGCCCTCCACCTGCATTGGTTATCACAGCTGCAGTGAAAATACTAATTACTTTAGTGAAGGTAATTATTCTCATTATTATTTAGTGAAGGTATTTTTCTAGTGAAGACAGTGGAAGTAGCAGACACTTCCTGAGCAGGTTCACTACAGCCCCAGCATCTGAAGGCAATCCACTTGCCTAAGGCCACTCAGCAAGTCAGTAGTGATGCTGGAATGGAAAAATGAGACTTTCCTCCTTCCAGCTCTGCCTTTTGCTGAAGCTCCAGATCACTCCATCTCCTTATTAGCTGCTGTAATTACCACGTTCTCCAGTGGAGCTCCTGCTGTTTAGTTTTTCATGGGCTACCTTATTATGCAAGTACATACAGGCTGTTCTAGTTTAAGATGCATAAGTCTCATTTTCTGTGCATTTATAACTTGGCCACAAATTCACATCAAGTTGGAAAGGGAATTTACCACCTGGGATTCTTGTCTTTTAAAGTCCTTTTAAAGTCTGCTAGTTATTCTAGCAGATCTATATTCTTGGGTGCCAGCCCCAGGCAAGGAGGAGCTGGAAGTGACTACTGGAGTTATTTTGTAGTCCCATGAGAGCCACAGGTGAGAGGACTTAGAGGTGGAGAGGGGGAATCTTGCCTCCAAGTGCCAGCTCTTCCCTCCACGCACTGAGGAAGACTAAACATTCAAGAATGCAAGAGAAGGATAAAGAGGAGGAGTAGCTGTGGATGTTGATTCACTATTTCCAGGATAACCAAAATACCTTAGAGGTGAGTCAGATTTTTCTCATTCAGAAGGAAAAGCCTGAAACAATTCAGAAACAAACCTGTCTTCCTAACTCAGTGTGATGGTTTATTCCCTGCAAAGTGAGGCAGACCCTTCTACTCACTCCTCCTCCCTTGTTGGCCTACATAAAACTTCTCAAGCAAGAACTGCAAAACAGTTCTAATCAGGTACAATCCTGCAGCAAGTTTCCTTTTAGGTACCCTGGAGTATATACTGGGACTGGGACTGAGACAGAAGTCAAAGATAAAAACCTTCTCATCTCTGCAGATGAGTCACCACCGCCCATCATTGCTCACCTCATCCTGAGTTTACAGAGAACTCGTGTTTCCTGTAATCTCCAAAAGAACTCTAAAAAGAACAACACCCCTACTGGAATGATTTTCTGCTTTAAAATAGTCTTTTCAAGTTAACTGTTGGTAGCAGAATTTTGCACTCCATTTGAAATCCAGACTGAGTAACCATTAAACCTCCCCACATGTGACTCCTGAAAGAAGAACACACCACTGAAACACAGAAGGTGCCACAGTGTGTCAACATGAGCAACAACTCCTACAGGCCTAGGCCAGTGTACCTGAAATGAAAACACCACTGTTCAGTAACTCAGTTACCAGTTCAATTGCTTGAGTTGTCATGTTAAGAACAACAATAAGATATTTCAGACTCATTCTTTCCACTGGAAGAAGGTAAGCTAGGGCAGGAACAAGAGACATGACAGTACTCCTGGATTTCCAATTCACATTCCAGCTGCATCTCCCCATATGACCTTTCAAACCCTCCAGTGCAGCCCTAGACTTACAATTTATGTTCTACATAATAAAATTTAACAGATCCATGAAGATCACAAATAAGGAGCTTCCACCTGTAGAGCACAGCTCAGCAGGCCAGGAAGCAACTCCTGCATGTGTCAGCCAGCTCTGAACATTCTCATTCAACATGAGAATGAGAGAAGGTTATAACAAAGGCAGAGTATTCCAGAACAATCAGCAGTCAGCTATGGAAAATGTGCGTACACAAGAAAGGAAAAATCCACATGTGCCTGCTCTGAACGCCTTGCAATGTTGGGAAAAAGAATGGGAATTTACAGGTACCAGGCCAGAGAAAGTTTGGCAAAGGTAGGCTCCATATGGGAATTTTCCTATTCCAGGCAATAAATTTTCTCTGACTCCACTGGAAGACAGATGAGAAATCTTTCACTGCTTTGTAAATTATGAAAAACACATGGGACCAAAATGAACACTCAGATTGGTAAAGCAACAGGAATAAGAAATACTTAATAATTCTGACAGAAATTCTCAACAACGTGCACAAAATACTGAAAAGATGTTAATACAGGAACATGTTCCTCCCTGTCACAGATCTCCCCAGTCCCTCCATTTCCACCAGCAGGCACAGGAGGGGTCTGGATGGTGCCATCAATCAATTGGTTCTACTCACTTATTCACAATACAACAATCAAAATTAATGATTGAAGGGAGCTGCAAAAAGGCAGGTGAGTGCTTGAGTCAACTTGGAAAGATTTAAAGAAAGCAGATTTAAATGGCAGTGAAATGCAAACAGCAGCCAATCTTAATCACAAACCTAAAGCCAGAGTAAAGCTTCAGTGAAGTTTCTCTCTCCTTCACTACATGTTGCCTTTAGCTGAAGACAAATTGCTGGCACTTTTGTAATCTACTAAGTTAAAGTCATTACCCTGACAGTGCCAGGAAGTCTAATTTCCTGGAGCAGTAATACAAAGATTTATAAGGGAATTTAAACACTCACCTTCTGGAATAGAAAATCTATCATCAGCATCAGGCTCCATGGGAAGTGACTGAGGATTTCAGATAATGGAGAAGAAGGAATTCACCTGCTGACAAGTTCATCCAAAATCTCATTCCCTGCCTACACAGGCTGCTGACCAGGGTAAGTGTGTACACAAAGCTGAGCTTTCAAATGAATTCAGCTTTTCTGTGAGGTCCCTGGTGCAACAAAACAGACTTGTTCATTACAGGCAGCTTTAGCATGGTTCAGTATTTCAGCACAACTCTCTCCTAAATACATTCCCATTAAAATGGAAGTAAGCTTAAATAATCAAAACAGAAAAGATGAATTAATAACCACTTCAATAACTGATTTGAAGGAGAAAATGAGTCAGCTCATCCACCAGGCTAAAATGGAACTGCATATGTCCTTATGGCTGAAAACTTTCAGCTCCCTAATGAGAGAAACTGAAATTAGAGATGAACTTCAACACCCAAAGCACCACAGAGCATCAGCTGTTATGCCATCAGATGTGTGTGTGTATGAACAACGAGCCATGAGATCCTGCTTGGGCCAAACAGCACAAAGGGCTGGATTTAACTAGGAATAACCTAATGCTGATTCCATATAAAAAGCTGTTCTGCTCTTCTGGACTTTCTCCTCTCAAGCTCCAGCACTGAGGAGCAGTGGTGGACGATCCAACACCTCCAGATGAGGAGGATGAAATGCTCTCACCTCTACAGCATCTTTGAGGGCTGACACACATCACTCCTGACTGTTCTCAGCAAACCCTGTAGCAGCCTCTCACCTGAGTCACTGCTTTCCACCACACAGACCTGAGCAATCCTGAGGTCTCCCCTCAGCATGAGCCTCCTGTCACTGCTCCTGCTCACAGACAGGGACTGACAAAGCCAGGGAGTTGTGCTGCTCCTGCTCACAGACAGGGACTGACAAAGCCTGGGAGTTGTGCTGCTCCTGCTCACAGACAGGGCCTCTGACAAAGCCCAGGAGTTGTGCTGCTCCTGCTCACAGACAGGGCCTCTGACAAAGCCCAGGAGTTGTGCTGTGCCCTGGATTTCACGTGTGCCCGGGAGAGCTCAGCATCGCTGTGCCGGTGCAGAGGAGGCAGCACCACTGCCACTGACCTACTTCACACCGGGGAAGGCACTTCAGCAAGACTTTCCCCCCTCACCTCAGAAGCAGCAGTTTCTGAAAGTCCTAAATTTAGCAGGTTCTGAGGACAGCATTCATAATTTCTTGTCAGTGCTGTTCCCTCCTCTGTGCAAGCTCTTATCGCTTCCTGCCGAAATTCATCCTCTCCCTCTCTGACCGCCAGGAAAATAATATGCTCCTTTCAACAGAGAGGAAACAAGAAGCTTCTCTTCCACACTCTTTCCTCATCAGGACAGCAGTACTCTGGACACTGCCAGAGCATATACATTTACTTTTTAATATCAGATGAGACAGCTTCTGAAAGCACTGCAAGTTCTCCCATCTGACATTATCCAGTTTACCACAGATAACAACCCTGAACTGGAAGCTTTCCCCTGCCAGAATGTCTAGCACATAAAATTATTAAAGGCTTAGAAATGGTTTCAGGGCTGCTCAAATGATGTGCTGCAGCAAAATCTAATTCCCATTAAAAAACCAAGAGCAATCAGGAGGAGACTCTAGTCCATCACTCTGAAAAAAAGAATTGCCTTCATTCATTCATTTCTCTCCAGAACAAACAAATTCCAGGGAAAAAAGTAAAATACTAGCATTTAAACTAGGTCATAACTCACAAGACCCTTTGGACTGTTCAGAATACGAAGACATTCCTAAGCTGTTGTATCACCTGGACAGGTGTCCTGAAGGAGGACTGAGAAACCTCTGCCTTCCACACAGACACCAGCCAGACCCCACCCACAACCTGCAAAAGTTTCTGGGTTTATGATGCTTGGCTACAGAACAGGATGAAATTCCTACAATTAAAGTAATCTGGAGACCAAAAGTTTCCAGAGATGGTAGAAAATAGGTCTGAACTAGTTTGCTGCTGCTAGTTCATGGTTTTTCCAGCAATGTAAGCACACTCAACTAAGCTCAGTGGTCACACCCAAGAATGTCTTGCAGGGAAACCATGATGTCAAGTTCTTGAAACCTCATCTGCAGATCCACCAGATAAGCTCCATGGATGTTGACTATGAGATGACAGGAAATTTAACACTACATCCCAATATTTGTTCACTACCACAATGTTCATTTGCTGCATTGCACGAACAAATCTTATTACTGCAGTTTCATTTGCCCACAAAGATTCCAGCTGAAAACTCCCTTTAACATGGCTTTAATAATACATGAAAGAGATTAATCTCTAATTGTTGATTTTTGAAATAGCACTTCATTGTGTCACTCAATCTGAGTGCTTCTGATCATTAAAACTTGCATGATTTTTCCATCTTAGTAACAAGGTTCTGCTCAGCTGAGAGCTGATCTCATCAGAGGCAATTATACTCCATGGCAGAGATCAGACCAGAGCTCTTAAGGGTTTTAAAACTTCCATTTTATTTTCCTTATTTTACTGAACAATGCAAAGTTCAAACAACCTTGTTAGAACCTTGAATATCCAGGAACTCTCATGTAAACGAGACACCTGGTAGGAAACTACCAGGAAAAAAGTGAACAAAAATGCATCACTGACTTGAGTTTTTTTACTCTTGGCACACAAGTGAATAATTTCTCATGCCCTTTTTTTTTTTGTCAAAGGGCTTCTTTCAAAATGCATGGGGAGCAATCTCCTGACCTTATCTAGTGTGAGATATGCAGTCTATTTGACTTAGATTAAATGGGAGTATCTCAAAATTATCAACCAACCTCTTCAAGAGTGTGAGATTTCTACCACCTGAAGAAGATAACAAGCTGTGCAAGCTCAGAGACAGATATGGTTCCCATCAGATCCTTCACATCACTTCTGCATTACCACAGCCTTGGGGAAGATTTTTATCTCATTTTAAAGAAAGTCAGGCAAGATAGATTTCTTCACAGAAATTCTTGATTTCCATCTTTTCCCTTTAGTGGCACCTACATTCCAATGACATTTAGAAAGGAATGGAAACACTGAAGCCCTTGCTATATTTTGCATTCCTTTCTTTTTCTGCATCCTTAAGATCCTCTGCACTGTAATCAACACCCAGCCCTGAACTGATGGCATTCCAGGAAAACCTGGTTAGGAGAAGTTTCCTGCAGCTCTCCCAACAGGATAGCACTGCAGCTGCTAAGAGGTACATTAGGATCTTAAATCTTGTACAGATTTACTGTATCTTGTGCAATAATGCACCAAATGAAAATGTGTGTTTAGACATGAGACTAGAAACTATCCCTGTAAAGGGTGTCTGTAAATAGATTAGATCCATCTACAAATTAGGAATAGCTTGCACTATATATTAGGATTAGCTTGCATATCATCAGCCAGAGCTTCACTGTGAATTTAAGTGAGAGTGCAGCACTAAAAATGTGTAATTATCCCACCATCCCTGACTATCAGCACACCTCTAAGGATCTCAGACTGGCCTCTCTTGCTGCCCTCAGATATCAGCAATGGAACTGAAGCACAAATAAGTTGATTTGATCAAGGTCACAAAAAGAGCACAATGCAGGTATCCCACATCCATGGATCTCCCCACTGAGTCACACTGTCTCTTTATACTCTCCCAAATTCTGGAAGTGACGCAGGAAGAGTTTAAAATTTGTCTTCTGAGGAACACTGAGGTAGTTGAGCATATTCATGCAGGTGAGGGTGCCCTGGGAGCTGGCAGGGTGGCACTGAGGCAGTTGCCATGGCAATGGCTGAATCTTTGCAGTGACACTGCACACACACTTCAAATCCAAACCTGTGCAAGTCTCCCAACACCATCCAATGCTGTAAGAATTCTAACGAGACCCCAAATCGCCTCCTAATCTCCAATTAAAAAAAGTACCATGCATGCATGAAGGGAATGCAGATTGGGAAAGATTTCACCTCTGCCAGACCTGAAATACAGAAAGGCAGGGCAGAAGAACTGTTCTGTGAACCTCCTGATTTTGGAAAACTGCAAGTCCTGCTCGCTACAGACAGGGAAGAATACTGTGTTCAGGAGAAGACTATCAGTAAGGGCAAAACCCCTCACTCCCTGCCATCCCCTCCAATGGACTGAACACTGAGGAATGACAGGGATGCCAGGGAAGGGCAATGTCAGTGCTAAGCACCTTCACCCATTTCACAACTCCTTCCAGCCATGTCTGGTGCAGGGGTGTACAAATGGAGCTTGTAAAGAAAGAGAGTATATGCTCCCCCCTCTCTGGAGCTACAGTCACCCAACACCAAACCAGACAGACTTCTGCAAGATTCCACCAATTCAGCAGCTTTATATAACAGCTGGTTCTATCCAGGATTGAATCCCAGATAACAGCATGCACTGACACATCCATTAGTACAATTAACTGACTACAAAAGAAAGATCAGCCTGATATGCTCATGTCTCACGTCCCTTTAAGAGCCTCCAGCTCCCAGGCTACTTGTGACTTCCAAAAGCACAAACATTAGCATTACCTTTTGCTGCTTCAGACCGCTTAGGCAAATCAAGTGTATCAAAATTCCTGTCCAAATCTCCATTCTTCTTTCCTGTGCAAAAAAACAGAAGACAAGATATGGAAAAGACTGTCAGCATACTGACAGGTAAGTTACTGTCATGTGCATCTAGGAGATGACAGAAGATACAGTCCCAGAATACAAATCACAGCCTGTTACCATAACTGTGTGTATCTGCCTTGCAGTCCAGCTGGGCCTCTGTATGAGCAACTTAGGGACAAAAACCTGTGCTGCTTTCAGGCTGATCTGCAAATATGCTTAGGACCAGCACTTCAGTGGGTCTTAAGAGTGCCTAAAATCTTGGAAATTTGTGCCATTTCCCTTCTTGGCAAAGCCATGCCTCTCCCTCATCAGCCCAGTATTTACCTGTTATTTTCACACAGACCTGAAGCCCAGTTGAAGCAAAAACTCGGCAGCAGAGCAAAAAAACAACAGGCTTGCTTTGCAGCCTCTGTTCTCAACACAACTGCCAGGCAGGAAGATTTAATACATTGTACAGACAGCAGCCAACAACTTAACCTTGAACTGCCCTTCAATCGATAAAAGTGTCATTTTTACTATTTATTGAAAACTAATGGAAATATTCCATACTTTTGCTAAGAAATAGTTTTAAACCATTACATCAGCTTTAATTTATACAATCCTTCACAGAAAGCAGAACAAACCCAGGACTTCAGTTTCAGCTGGGCTGAGAATTCAAGGTTAGGTAAAGAGCTGGGGAGGGAAGGGAAGGGTTAGTTTTCATCTCTTCTTGTCCCCCCAAGAAGACACAGTGCCTTGGGTGAGCCCACACGGATGGTGTGGGATAAGCAGGCACTGTGCCATCAGAGGAATCCTGGCAGCAGAGACAGAGATTTGGAAGGCACTGCAGGGATCTGCAAGGCTTCTGAAGACAGCTCTGTACAATTTAGCTTTCCCAAATTATTCTGAGGGGGGAAAATCAAGTTCTTGAGTCCCTCTCCCTCAAGAGCAGGTGCAATGGGATGAATTCAGACAACACAGTTTGAAGCTGCCAGAAGTGGCTTCTGCACAGGGACTGCACCAGGCTGTTAATGGGGGTTCTGCAGAAATGGCTGAAAGCTCCACCAGTCAGGAGGCTTAAAAGCAAACAGGAAAATGATCCTTGAAAATGCAATGAGGAGATCAGTCTGATCCTTGACTGGCAATAGGTCACAAGATGGGAAAGGCCCAGTCCCTGCCTTGTCATAGCAGGGGGGGTGGTTGGTACATGCACAGTGAATTCAGTGGGTTACTCTTGACAAAAGGATAAACACACAGTACAGGATAGAGGAGAATTAGAGCTTTTAGATACCAATATGAATATTTAGAAATAACATCAGGAGGAAAAGAACCCTCAAGGTAGTATTCCATCTACTCCCTTTCTTTGGGAGGTGATGGAATCACACACTTTTGTTTTGAAATGCCAACACACCAGCCAACTTCAACTACTGTGCAAACCAAAACATGCATCTAGAAGTTCTGCTTATCTGAAGTGATTTCCTTAATGAAAGCATGTAAAAGCCCATCTAAGCTGCCAAAAGGTCCTGCAGTCAGGTACCACATGCCACTCCTTGGAAAGCTGTCTTTTCTAAAGGAAGGGACAGGAATCAGAGGCACTTTGCAGCCTCCCATCAAGTTTTTGCTCCATGAAAGAATGAGAACACGTTGTTTGGGGAAGCAAATACCAGAGATAAAGGGTGCTGTACATCACCAAAGGATGTCTCATTCCAAAACAGCAGCTGAACCCAGTCACTGGCTGCAAACCCTTGTTGACCCTTAGAGCACTGACAGGAAAAAGCAGGGCAGAGGGAACTAAAACCAAAAAAAAGCATTGAAGGAAGGAAGTCAGTATTTAGGAAAGATTACAGACTTAAGTCAGACCAATAAATGTGACTCCATCTTATCTACAAGTAAGACAAACTGTTTTTTTCACATGACCCCAAATTTTATGTCTCTGGCACCAGTTTAAACCTCAGAACACGTACTCAGAGAACCAGACCTTACCCAACACAACTACTCCTTGTAGAAGTTCTCTCTATAATTTAAAGGCCGGATCTGGCATTGGTTATCAGCCCTGCAGAACTGAGATGGCACAGGAAGAATTCCCTTCCTCCCAGTGGCAGTGTTTAGTAAGGACTGTGTGATCATGCACAGCTTGTTAAGGAAGAGATTGTCCAGGAGTGCAGTGTTGGCTGCTACATCTTCTGAGCTGGCAATGCCAAAGCAGCTGCTCATTTGCTACCCCATCTTTCATTCAGACAGCCCCTTCCACCTGTGTCTCTGCAGTCCCTGCCCCTCAGGTCTGGGCCAGCCTGCGAACACGGCCTGGCTTCCCCCAGCCTTGGCTGTTTGTCCCTCAGCCCTCTGAGACACTCCCACCCTGCAGGCCAGGCCAGCTGTCTGCCCATGGCAGCAGTTCAGAACACACAGCTCTGACCAAGGGGATTCCAACTCCACAAATCACTTGCTTCATCAAGGCTAGGTTCAGAGATACCCCAGACATTTTCCAGAGCTTTCGTAGAGAGAGGAGGTGACCAAGCTGTAAGAAGACTCCAAAACAAATCCACCCAGAAAGGCAAAAGTTTCAATCTGCAGCCCAGTTGGTATTTCTCCCATTTGATTTTCACAGGGACCACAAATACTGGAGTTTCTAAAAAGGTGACCAAATTTAGCAAGTTCAAGACTCTACTGATGGCAAACCTCTCCGCCATCCCCACGCCAACTGACAGCACACGACCAGCTTCACCACCAGATTCTGTAGCTCTGAACACGATGCTCTGCCCCCTAACAGGGATGTGGACACACACAGAGCCCACATCTGCATGTATTTGTATTTGGCTGACATTTGGATGGAGCACACTGTGCCCTTCCCAGATCCTCCCATCCAGGGTGTGCTGCTGTGCATCACCACAGGGACGCTCAATGGCCATGCTTGGGCAGGGGAAGAGAAGTTTAAAAGGTTAAGAGGTTTTGTACATTTCAGTGTCTACCCTTCGATGCATCCCCAGGTTCTCCAAGTTTTCCAGCCCAAGGCACGTCAGAGAAAAGCCGCCGCTGTTGGATCAGAAGCACAGCTCCAACCTTTGCCAGGAGACAGACAGAGCTCTGAACATGCCTGACAGGTCTGTTTAATGAGACCTGGCTGTAGGAACTGGCACAACACTCTGGTTTGGGAAAACTGCCTGACATGAGACTTGCTTGTGCAAGATGCAATTTACAGTCTCTGAAACAGTGGGATTAAAATTCTTTCCCTCTCCCCCCTCGCTACTTTTCATTATGTAAGAAACAACCAAAACACGACCTTTGGCATTTTCAATCTGTCAGAAACTCAGCACAGACTCTCAAGTGTGACCCGGTGTTATTAACCACTAAATGTTGTTGCTGATCTTCCTCAAATGTCATTTGGATTTACCAGATAATCAAACCAGCTTTGCAGCCAGACTGCTTCTGTTGAAGGTATAATTCCCAAATGCTTTCTTTCTGGTTAAAATAAAAGTTGTAAGGGAAAGTGATTCTTCTTAACACCTCCTCTACCCCCCCCAGTCAATACTGTGCTAGTTAATACACCCACTGACCCGACTGCAGAGCGACAGAAGGTACGGGCTGAGCTCTGTGTTGCCAACAAGCTCATCCTCCACCAACTCCCCAGTCACAGTCTGCAATCCATGTCTCACAGAACACTAGCAAGCACCATTTGTTGGGTCCTTGGTTATTTTGTTTGTTTTTTTTCTCTCCAGTGTTCTCCTTTGGCTCAACCCTCTGGAACCCACGATCTGAAGCAAGTGTCACGAGCTGACAATGCCCCTGCCTTCACCCCCCAAATCAGCCTCAGTGACAGTCTCCAGGGCACTCACAGCCCATCAACTTCCCAGCAGAGAAGGCAGGGAAGATTCAGCCTCGAGACCTGTGTATTCCAGCTGTAATTTTACTTATTGTGTTGGGATGAGAAACTAAAGGGTGTCTCCCCCGAGGCACTGGGGGCAGCTGCACCCACCTCTTCTGCTCTGAGGCAACAGAGCTGCAGCAGGCCAGTCAGTGCCCAGGCAGCCAAAGTGCCCAGGAGCCCTGAGCACACACACCCCAGGTGCTGGGACTCCTGGCACTCAGGGCTCCCTGCCCAGAGCACACACACCCCAGGAGCTGGCACTCAGGCTCCCTGCCCAGAGCAGCCAGCAGAGCTGTCCCTGGTGTGACAGGGCTGGGGAGGTGCTCGCTGTGCTGGGCCCTCTCTCGGGGTCAGCAGCCCAGCTGCACAGCAGCTCCCTCACTGCACAGCAGCTCCCTCACTGCACTCACACCAGGAAGGAGGAAAACCTTGGGATCTCTATTCGTGCTGTGGACAGACCAAGCTGCCAAAGCTCCCTCAGAGGATTCCTCTGTCTGCTGCAATGAACAGGAGGATGTGCTGGGGGAGCACAGGAGGAGATGGATGAACGAGACCTTCATGTCAGCTCTTAGCCTTGCATGGGAAAGCTGAACAAAGCATGTTATGGCGATGAGGAAAGAAAGTATTGCAGACTCACCTTGAATGAACCACTCCTCTAATTACCAGAAAAGCAGCAAAAGGAAAACAAAAATTTACAGGATGAAGAAAATACAAAGGAACAGTCACAAAGAGGCAGAATTTCACAGAATAGGTTCAAAACCTGAGTATTACAGGATTACTGTAGAAGTTTCATCAATTAAAAAACCCCAATCAAAACAAGATATTCCACTTTCTCCCTTTTGTTCCTGCTGAAAACCCCAATCTTTTTCTGCACGTTTTTTTTTTCTTTCTCTTTTCATTAAATGAAAAGGTGCTCACAGAATTGAGGGCACGGAAGGATGACTAGCCCTTTGCAAAGGTGTTTGAAATGCTGTGATCAATGACCATGAAATAAAATAAACATGGAAACACTGCAGGATTAAGTGAACAAGAAGGGAGAGAAAGAATTGATCTATTGTAAAGTCCTAGACTGAAAAAATTAAGGCAGGTTCAGACCAGTACCCACGTACATTTAACAGCGAGATAAGGGAGCCTCTGCTTATGATTTTAAAAGCACATTTACGAATGGATTTTGATTTTTACTTTGTAAACACAACAAACAGTCTGTTACCCTCTACCCTTCTGACCTACATCCTAGCAGCTGTGAGCTCAGCATTATCACCAGCTGATCTCCCTCTGGGGAACAGCACATTTTAAAAAGAGCGCTGCAAAAAGGGGGAAAAAAACATTAAAATTTTCTTTGGAAATGGAAATTTCCTGCTGAACACACAGAGACAAACCCAGGCTGTCACTGAGTGCCTGCACTGCTCACTGCAATCCACAGCATCAGATGACTGTGAGGCCAATTTGTCCAAAAAGACATGCCTTGATGCTTCAGATGATACCCAGCACTCCCTGGGCGTGCAGACACCGAAGGTGTCTCTCCAGGTCGGCCCAGAGGCAGCAGACACTCGACTCAGGACATCACCTGAGAGCCCCCTGGCACTGCCCTCGAGGGGGTGGGGACAGCCCCCCACCAGCACTGCCCTGCTCCCCCAGGGCACCCCGAGCTTCATGGCCAAAAATGTTCCCCCTGACTGGGCTGCTCTCGAGCCACAAAACAGGGACTGCAAGTGGCAGAACAGGCTGGAGCCCCAGAACATGCAAGGTTTCCAGAGGGCATCACTGCAGGGTCACTCACTCACTGGGAGAGCAGGCTGCCCAGCCAGGTACTATCATTTCTTTAGTTTTCCCCCCAGTCATTAAAAGATTCCCATCAATTTAATTTTTTTTTTTCAAAGAAGCAGTTTAAATCTAGTTGATGACAGACTAGTCTGCAGAAGCAAGTTCCCACTGATGACTTCCCTAACACCCATGCAGACACAGCATTTGAATAGTGCACAGGTCAGATCACAGAGAGAGTCATGTGCAGCACACAGCCTGTCAAGCTCAAACAGTTCCATGTCAGCTCTTTAGGGCCAAAACCCTTTCTGCTACCTGGCTATAAACAATAAGGCAGGATGTGTGTACACATGAATGAGGAGAATGAAGCCAAGATAGAAAACTGAATTACTTTATCTCTGAATTCATCCAGAATAGTCATTTCTCTAAAACAACAAAGAAAACAGAATTCAGTCTAGAATAGCAGTTTCTCTAAAACAACAAAGAAAACGGATATAATTTGAATGTCTCTTTGTGAAGGAAACATTGAAGGGGTTTTACTGAGACTATTAATCCTCTCTTATAATGAAACTCATTTGCAACACTCATGCCCCAGAGGAGAGAACAGGTCTAAAAGTGAATGACAATTAAAAGCTACAAAATCATGTTTGCAATTTAAATTACTGAAAGAGTGACTGAATTAGGAGGTTTACATTTTGGCTGAGTGGGAGGGGAGGTTTTCAGTCTTGTTTTCAAGTATGAGAGACCGGGGGCATGGAAGATGTCCAGCCAGGCATGCCATGCCCAGGGATGGATGGATGCATGCTGGCCTGGCCTCCTGAGCCTGGCACACAAGCAACACAGCCAAGCAAGTGGACTAAGCATAGATTTGACAGATATAAGAACACAGGAAGGCAGAGGGGAGGCAGAGCACATCCACCTTTTTCCAACAGCAGTGTCACCTGTCAGCATGCACCACTCCTATTTAAAACCAAACAAAACTACATCAATCGTGGAAAAAAAATCTCAAATATTTAGTAGTGATGCAACACAGGGGATAAACACATGCCATGATACTGCAAACATGGACCTCCCCAAACTGCATCCCTCCACACTGGCACGATGAAGGTGCACTGCAATGTTTACCCCATTTCCAGTTCTGAGCTCTCTGCAACACATACCTTTAGCTTTTTTTCCACCAAAACAACCAGCATCATCTTTCTTCTTCTTCTGAGAGCCTCCTGTGCCCGTGGTCTGACCCGCATCTAGTTCTTGGTACTTATCAGCTCCGGGGACCTCTTTGTGGACGTGATAGGAAAGGTTCCTCATGATGCACACACAGTTCTCCACAGACTGTCACAGAGAAATTGGTGTTACAAGAAGTCCTGAACCCTCTTATTTACAGGCCACTATATTGTACAGTGGAGGGTTCGGAGGAGATGAAGAAAAGGCCCACCTGTCCCAGGGAAAAAACGCAGCTTTCGAGGAAGATTTAGACAAGATCCTTAAATGAAAGTTCATTCTTGTTCTAGACCCAGTTTTTTTCTTTGAAAAGTGAAGCACTTCATAAATAGCACCCATTCAAAATGAAAACTCTCTAATCAAAAATACCACTTGATCTTAACAAAGAATATAATTCATCAAAAGATCAAACACACAGCAGAAAAAGATCATATAAGGATCTGATTTTAATACAAGCCTCTCTCTCGTTCTTCCAACATTCACAATCCCCAAGGGGTCCATTTTATTAAATTTTCTTTGGGTCAAAACCTAGGCCCTGGGGGGATTTCAATGAGAACACACGTTGTCCTGCAGCAATAGCTAATCCACAGCACATCGGGTCTGACAAGAGCAAATCCCTGTAGGTTGCAAAGGAAACCACCAGGTGGTTACAAAATCCAGTTCCAAAATTACCTGATTAAGTGACAGGGCTTTATAACTCTCCTGTATGGGCCATTACATGGTGGGACTCAAAAGGAGTAAAATAATGATGCTTTACAGACCTTACAAAGCAACAGTGTGCTTTTATTTAAACAGGTTAAACTTATGATATTCCTTATGCATATAAATACACTTTTAAGTGCCACGGGATAAGATGAAGATAAAAACAGGTTAATAAAATCTGCACCAAAAAACAGCCACAGTGAAAGTGCTGTAGGTCTGAAGGCATTTCTCAATGTCTGTGCACTACAGTCTTTACAGATGGTGCTGAATAAAGTCTTTAAAATGGGAACTGACTCCTGTGCTGCTTTGTGCAAATGGGACTCAATTCTGATTTGGAGACTGCCTTATAAATGCCAGTTAAGTAATGCAGAACAACAGCAATAATGTCCCTGACAATAAAGGACTGTTCTCCCCATCTCTCAGCCACCAGCCTTTGCTCCCCTCCTCAGCCATGGAAGGAAACAGCAACATCCTGCTGGTACCCACCATGGTACCATGGATACCAGAGAGGAGGATAATTGCTCTATTTTCTGAGGCCAGCATAATCCTCTTCTGATACTAGCAAAGAGAAGTTGGATCCCAGTGCAACACTTCAACCTAAATTAATGGAAATATCCACTAAGTTTTAATATTCAAGTTCACCTTATTGTCTGTATCCTTCTTGCCAACCGCAGACTGCAAAGCGTGAAGGAGGGCATCCACCAAGCCATCACACTCCCTCAGTCTTCTGCGTGCTTCTGCTCCATCTGAACTGACATTCCTGACAGGAGAGAGTTAAAAGACAATTTAGCCCTGTAACCTTCACCATAAAGTTGAAGGTGCATTGATTTATCCTACAATTATTACGATCTCATCACCTTGGATGAACAATTAGGAGGCAAAGTAGACTGACAAACCTACTAGATCTCAGTAAAATATGGGCAGTGCACATCTGCAGCTCCCTGAACCTGAACACAAAGGGGAACACAGTCACAGAGGTGCTACAAACACAGTTCTCTGCTTTCCTGGTGAGTCCAGTCATACACCTTAAACTGGGCCAGAGTTTTCAGAGCCAATATGCAAACCAAGAATTTAATGTCAAAGCCGGTACTTCTGATTTTTTACTACCTTAGGAAAAACAAGCAAAGCCACAAGATTGCTCAGCAATATTCACAGCCACTGAAAAGGCTGTGTGCAGCAGGTTCAGCACAAAGCCTGGCTCAGTCACACTTAGCAAGTAAAAGATGACACTTTATGTGGCTTTGAATTTCTCAAAATATTGCACAAGAGAATGGCACAGGTAGAAGATGCAAGACAGAGTGAGAGGCTACTGGAGTTGTTAGAGTTGCACATATCAGTGACTGCAGAAACTGTCAGAGGGAACCTGTGAACTTGGCCTTGCCTGTCCAGCAGTCATGCAGCACTGCATACCAAAGCCCCAGGCTTGCACAAGCATCAACCTGTCATTACCCAATAAATAAAATTCAAGTCCATTTCTTTTTTTCTTCTTTTTTTTGAGGGGAAAAATGAATTGACAAAATTATTCTTAACATTGTTTGGTGAACAAACCTATATGGAAGGTCTTCTCAAAGGTGAAATGCAGTAATTTCCATGATAACACAGACAACTCTCAGGGCCTCTGAATCCCACAAACCTGTGTAAGGTTTGTTCTCAAACGCTCAGGACACCATCATTACCTTCTGCTCTCAGGACTGAGCAACCAATTTTTCTTTTTAAGTAATCTGTCTGAGGGCTGCCAATCTCCAGGCAATCATCAAACCAATCCCAGTCCCCTCCCATGTCCCTGCTCACCCAGGAGGCTGCTCTGGTAAATGGACAGTAGGAAACCCCACATTTTCTCAGACACCTCTCACAATCTGAAGGCACTTAATTGTGAGCTGGTTGCTGTAACAGCACATTAACTTTCAATTAAGAACACCAATGAAATGCAGAGATAAATGACTCCTTTCCCCACATCCTAACACACAGCCTCACCTCCAGCAACGGCTGATAAAGGCAGGTGAAGTGGATATTAAAATGATTCCACAGGATATATGGAAGAGAATTCTACATGCTGTTTTCCATCTCCAGCTGCACTAATCCCTTTGTACAAAAAACACAACTGTGAATTTTAATGTCAAGTCTTTATGAAACTGAAATTAGAATTCAAATTCTCTGTGATACCTTTCAGGAGTTACAACAATAAAAGATAGCAGCTCCACCTCCAAGCACATCTGTTAACATGGAACATTACTTATTAAGCTTCATAGTGACAGAAATGCACTATAACTGGTCTTATCTGGAGCTGTGTATCACGTTTTTTATTCCCTCATTAAGTCTTAAGAAAGAGAGTTAAAATCCATAAGCAACACTTGCAGACTTCAAAAAAAAAAAAAATCAAATTTAGCCAAAAAAGCGCCCAACCTTCACACCTTTCTGGCCCCACGGCCCATTCTCAAGAGATTTTTCTATGGTCCATTTGTGCCACTGCACATTTGGTTTACTACTTTAGTTATCAACAGCATCACACTATTCTGTATCCTGCTTTCTTATTTCTTGATCTGTACTGGGATTAATATTAAGGTAGACATTGATAAGGTTACAATTGAAAAAGATATTATAGAAGTGCATCAGTAGGAGTGTAGCTTGCTGATACCACTTACTGTCTCTTTAACTGTAGAAAAATTTACTGAAAATTAATGCCTCAAGAAAAACTTTCCACATATATCACACATAAATAAGCATGAAAACTCAGCAGGATCAAGTTAAGAGCTAATTAATGCTATAGCCAAGTTATGCAGCCATCAAACTTTGTAGTTTTAATGTTGTAACTAACACTTCAGAAAACAAATCCTTATGAGCATGTCATGCAGAAACATCTGCTCTGTGAACACCCAACTCCTGGGATTTTGTTAGTCCTCCCTCCTTGGGCAGTGAGGTTCCTGCAGCCCAGGGGACTCCTCTACCATGGAAAACCAAAGCCCATTTCCTTGTGTGTGGCTGTGACCCAGAGCCACGGCAGAGCTCAGCTCTCCTTCTCCTCCCAGCAGTCCAGGCTGAGCTCAGAGCACTGAGCCCAGTGAGATCAGCTCCTGCCTCCAGAACCTGCTCCTGCTGCTGCTCCAGCACTGCACAAGGCAGCAGAGACCTCCCAGTTCCTGGGGGAACACTTGTGTCTCAGATCCAGGCACGAGGATGCCAAACATCTCTAAGCACTGAGTAAAGCTGAGCACGGTGAAAATGAAGACAGTGCACTTGGACTAAATTCTCATCTGGCAATCCCAGTGCCCCCAGGAGTGATTTCCATAATCCAGAGTAACCTGCTCAAGTCCCTGCAACCCAGGAAAATGGCAGGCTGCATTTATGCCTCGGGGTGTTAAGACTCTATACTATCCTTGAAAAAAATCACCCAGTAGTCAGTCATCAGTCAGATTCCCAGCTCCAGATTCCCATCAGGAGGGGCTGCAGCACGGAGACAAAGGGATGACATGGGCCAGAGGGCTCCTGCTGGCACTGGTCACCAATGGGGACAGGAACTGCAGTGGAACAGCCACCCTGACACTGCTCCACTGCCCACAGCCACAACAATCACTTTGCATCTGCACTGGAATTATTCCTGGTGCACCCTACAGATCCATTGTATGTGATGGAATGGAAGATGTAACTAAACCACCTTCCAAAGCTTTGAGAGCAAGGTTTCTTCTAAACATCCTTCTCCCCAGAGTGAGGGAAATCACCAGAGGCAGCCAGTGCCAGCCCACGTTCTCAGAGGATCTGCCATCAACCAGACACAGGGGACACTCCACAGAGGGAATGCACAGCATCACCCAGGCCAGACACCCCTGGGAACTCAGGCAACAGAGACACACAGCACATGGCATCCAGACTTGGATAAAGCACAGGGGTTTGCTTTTCACTGAACTGTCCTACACACTGGACAAGTATTGCTTTGTCCCAGAAGAGAAGTCATTCTTCAGTGGCTGGAGTGTTTCACACAGGACACTGAACAGAAAAGGAGCCAAGCCCCCAGCTGAGGGGCTGTGCACCCCGTTACTGAGGAGCCAGGCTGCCATGCAACAACTGCAACACAGAGACTTCAGAATTAAACATGTCATCTCACTGAGTTACTTGCTGGGGCAATTCAGCATCAAAAACCTCTACAGATGTCAGTCAAAGATACTTTTAAAGTCTGAACAACTTGAAGAAGGAACTCTGCAGGGCCTTCAAAGCACTGATGATGGGCAAAATCCCATCATAAATGAAAATAAAGTTGAGTGCCTGTCCAAATGGGTGGGAATAGTGAGGAGGAACTACCCAAACTATTTTTACACAGGTCAGTGACAAATGAGACCTGCCATTCACCCCTGGTGTTCTGTACAGTCTGCTTCCCTTGCCTTGTCTCTTCACCCCCAGAACAGCCTCTGCTGCCTTCCCTGACTTCCCCTGCTTTTCAACACTTTTCCAAGAGTTTATTAAATGAAAAATGTATTTTAAAAACAGTATTGTCTTTCTTATGTCACACTGCAAAGGGCAGTAACAACCTTCACAGTGTGTTTACTGTAAATATATACAACACACTCTGAAGAACAATTCTAGGAGTAAACCACTGAATTACTGCCCATGTGACTCAAAGTACACAGGAAGGAACCCAAATATATGACTGATTTTATGTAAAACAGTAAAGCACAAATCTCATTCCAGAGATTTTACACCCCAAGCCTTTAGCTGGAAAAAGCAACCTGGATTCTTCCTCAAATTCTCAGAGTCCAGTCAGTAGCCAGGACTGGTGAAAGAGGATTTGTGAGGATGTTAAAATATATGCTTTCCCTGGGAAAACAAAACAGAAAGGCACTAAGTAAATGTTAAATAAAAGTAAGTAACTACCAGCATAGAAACACACCCGGCTAAGAATCCAGTCTGTTGGTATTAAAGACTTCAGAAGGGGGAGGGGAATCTGGTGAGAAATTTGTTCCTGCCTTAGATAAGCTCATCATTATCATCAGACAGTCATCTTAATAATATGCAATTCTGAATGCCATATTTACCTCTGCAGAACAGAACATTTATCACCCCTAGGACAGGTGAGCTGTTGCTCATGTCTGTAGCAACATACACATACCAAAATTATCTCCAAGAGGAAGAGATTTAAAAGTAATGAGATAATGGTACTTAACTGGCACTGTTTCAATGCAGTCATGGGGCAATGCCCCTGTGCTCCCCCTGACACCCCAAAGACAGAGCAGACACGCAGAGCTTTGGGGTTGGGGTGTTTTGATGATAAAGAGAAACTTGAAAATACAATGACCAGAGACACATTTTTCTCTGAACATTCAAACCAGTATTTCCAAAGCTATTGCTGTGTCTGCCCTTGGCTGGAGAGGTCCCTCAGCTGCTGTACCACAGTGCTGCAGATGAAGCTGGGTGCTGGAGCATTCCTGGTCACTCCAGGAATACCACCCCACTCCAGTGGGGGGTGTGCTGAACTCCCAGCCCAGTTCAGCAGGTGTAAAAAGCACTGTGTTTAAAGATCTAGCTGGGAACAAAGACAACGGGCTGGAGACTTTGGCTTTTAGATACACAGGAAGCTTAACAGGAATTTTTTAAGACATCCTTCTATTAACACTTCCACCTTTCCCTGGAAGAACTGTGGTTGAGAGCTGAAGCTGAGATACAGATGAGCTCTTCCAACAGCCCCTCTGTGCACGAGGCAGGGTCTCAGACTGCCCAAATGAATCCTACTTCTTACTAAAGAACCTTCTAATAGCTATTTTTGTATTGCCAGCCTGGAAAGCAGCACTGCTCTCCTCAGTCTGTCTCAGCACTGCTGCAGGAGATCTGGGCACTGTGATCTGTGAGCCAGAGAGCTCCCAGTGATGAGGGGGGTCCCTGAGGGGCTGCATGAGTGGCACACACAAGTGGGTAAGTTCTGGCAGTGCTGGGGTGGAGCTGACAGGCAGTACATGCCCCTCACCACCCCATGACCAGCACCAGCCCCGAGGCTTCACTGTCCAGACACTGAGTTCTGTGTAATTCAGCTGATAAGAAACTACAAGCTTCTCATAAGTCAAACAAATATATTAGCTGTACTGTCCACCTATTCTGGCAGGCAGAACCCTTGCTATACAAACACCCTTCCACACCCACACTCTGCTTCAACAATTAAGAAATTTTTATTTGGATGCCAGCCAAAGGGCACTGATCAATAATAGTTGTAGTAAATGTAGTCTATTTCCCAGTGCATTTCTAGGTCCAGTGTGTCTCAAAGGAGGAATATACAACATTAAAAATCATTCCATCATTTCATGCAGAAATAGAAAGAATTCCATACTTCAGTTCACCTGAAATACCAGAAAGTTTAATTGGTATTAAGTTCATTGTTCTGAAAACAAGAGAGAAAAAGAAAGAAGCTGCCTGTGACACAAAGATAGCCTGATCCAGGCAGCACTGGTCAGAGGGCTCTGTACAGCACAGTGGAGTTTGGCAGCAGACAGCTGAATCAGAAATGAAGCAGAGAACATGGTACAGAAAGCAGAAAGAAGCCAAAGTCCAACTGAAATGAGCAGAAAGCTGGTGGAGCTCCAGTGATGGGGATGTTGGGCAGGGAGCAGCTGTTCAACTGAGAAAATGTGTCTGAGGCCTGGGCAGGAGATCCCACTGGAGACTGCTGCTGCACTCCAGCATTCACTGACCAGGCAGACCCAAGAGAGCAGCAGCAGAGCAGCCCCAGTTTCTCTGCCTGTAAACCCTTCCAGCTATCTGAACAAAGGGACTGGTTTTGTTTAGTTGATCAAATGCTCAGATAAGGACACACCAAAAGGCACCCTCGAAAAAGGGCTTCAGGAGCTCAGTCTGTGCTCCAGTGACACAGAGCAAGGGATCCACAAGGACACTGGGATGGTCTCATATCCATGTCAGCACTGCCTGCAGGAGCTCCCTGCAGTAAGCAGGGGCTCAAAGTACAGCTTAACAAAGGATGGACTTTGCATCTGCACCTTGTCATCTGTGGCTTTCCATACTCCTGACATGGTGTGATGCCTTTGCAGTAACATGTGACTGGTCACCTCCTGCCTGACCCCCCAGAGGAGCACAGTCTGTCCTCCTGGGATGCAAAATGATGGAGAAACACATCATACAAGAATTCCATAATGCCCAGCAGCTACTCAGCTCCCAAACTATTCCAGTCTCTGCTTTGAGGGGAGGCCAAGGGGCTCTCCTTGCTTTATCACACCTTTGCTGCCACGTGAAAAGAATCTCAAAAACCCAAAAATGAGGTGGCATTTATCTAATAAAGGATCTCGTCCAACAAGCCTTCCAAAACAGACTGTGCCCATTATAGGGACTGCAGAGCTTTGGTACAATCTTGTTCTTCATCCCAGCACAGCAGCAGCTGTTTCTGTAGATTCCCTTTCCTGACAGCCAAGGGAGGACGGACCTAGATTCATTCCTAAGTAATGACAGAAGGCAATAAGCAAGTGCACAACTTTAAATTTATACTTCAAGATACGATTGTAAAGCATTAAGGTTGCATGTAACTAGGTTATGTCTCTGCTGCTAAAACCTATGCATAATTTATTTATATTACAAGCTAAACACCAGGAACTGTCAGGAGGAACCCTAACAGCTCCTTACTAGCACGAATTAAACGCTCTGCTCATCATATAAGCCCCAGGACAACCATATGCTGTGATCCTGCACAGTATCAGTAAGCTAATTAAGAAACTGCCTTCATTCACTCCTCTCTTTTGTGTGGGTTTTTAATTTGAGTTGATTTTTTCCAGTCTGGGTTGGGCAGATAAGCTCCTTTTTCGTGCTGCTTGCTGCCTCCAAAGTGAAGATTCACAGGCAAATTTCGGTTCTGTTTCCTTCTCTGAAAGTCCAGTTCCCAAATACCTGCTGCACACCAAAATACTGACAGCATCTTTGGCTCCAGTACCTGGAGCAGCAATCTCCCAAAGGCTGCACCCACTCTGCAAACGGCACGAGTGCAGCAGCCTCCAAGCACGGTGGGTGGGTGGGCAGAGATGGCAGCACCTGCCCTCTGCTCCTCTGGGTGGGACAGGGAAGCACTAAGCTTTGGAAGGAGTCCTCTCCAGGCCTCCTTGGTTAAATAACTGCCCCACAAAAGCACAGGAAAGGACTACTTGACCGAGGATAGGGAAACGCGCTGAGTGAGAAGGAAAACCTTCTGACTTTGTCGAAGAACCCTCTCTGGAGTCAGGGGAGAAGCGCAGCTGCCTCAAGGAGGGCTCTGTACTAATGCTAATTTGCTGCTGATAGAAAAAGAAAATAAAGGCTGGCACCTGAAACCCCACATTTCCCCATCTTCTCGTTCTGCCACGCTCCGATGAGCAGAGCTCCCCCGGCACCAAGGGCAGCTCGTCTGGCAGCACTGCAGCAGCATCACCTGAACTTCACCTCCCGCCCTCTGCTCTGCACCACACGGCTCTGCCAGGGCAAGGATTTGCACTCAAGTGCCTTCTTGCTTCAGTCAGCTGGAGGTGAAGGCTCCCTCCAGTACAGAGAGTGCACGCAGGACAAATATTATGTGACTGCCACCACACACTGTTATCATGCCTGCAGGACCTAAAGATGGATAGAGCTTGAAAGTAATGCACTTTGAAAGCTCCAATTCCCAGGCACTTCTCTTCAGAGAAAAGCCACACATTAATCATTAATAAGAAAGAAGGGCATAAGCACCTGGCTTTGACAGCCTTTCTTCCTTCCGCTCCTCAAATTCGGCAGAGATGGGAAGAAAGGACAGGCACACCAGTCTCACTGATATGGGAAGAAAGGACAGGCACACCAGTCTCACTGATATGGGAAGAAAGGACAGGTACAACCAGTCTCACTGATATGGGAAGAAAGGACAGGCACACCAGTCTCACTGATATGGGAAGAAAGGACAGGCACACCAGTCTCACTGATATGGGAAGAAAGGACAGGTACAACCAGTCTCACTGATATGGGAAGAAAGGACAGGTACAACCAGTCTCACTGATATGGGAAGAAAGGACAGGCACAACCAGTCTCACTGATACACTCACTGAATCTTTTCCAGGGTGCAAAGACAGATCTTTTCTGGCCAAACAAGAGCACACGTTGCTTGACAAACCTCCTGTCCCCCCCTGTGCCTCACAGACACACACACTCCTGCCACAACAGCAGGTGCTGTGGGACACAAACACTGTGGTCACAAGTACACAGACAGGAGGACTCAAGGAACACATCACTGCCATTGTTACCCATGACTGAAGCAAGTCATATCTGCAGGACAAGATGCACATTCAGGCAGCACAATGCTCTCTGCCCTCCTTAGAAAGAAAGGCTTAAGACATTCTCATTAAAAAATTCTATTTGACACATCCTAAGTATTAATGATTTACCATCAAGCTCTTGCAGTCGTCTTTCCTCTGAAGTACCTAAGAGGAGCCTGCAGACACTTAAACATCATTTCTCAGCCTGGTGCAGTTCTGTTTCTGGCTCTGAATCCCCGGAGTCTTTATCTCATGCTTACCAGACCTCTTAGGCTTTGCATCCATGGGAGCAAACTCTTAATTTATACCTACAGGAATTGCTTATTCCCAGTTAATGTCTCTAGGATCAACCCCTTCAAAATCCTTGAACTGCTGGTATTTACCAGCTTCAGGGGAAGGCACGGACAGAGGTGCCAGTCCCACATTAAAGACAGGAAAGGGAAGATCAGTGACTGAAGTCCAGATCCACTCAGAAGCCTGAGTCTCAAAACCAGAAGGAGAGATGGCCATTAAAAGTTAGACCACAAAAAGGTTTACACCATTAATCTTGCCTGTAATTATGTCAGTGCAGTCGCAGAACAGCAAATAAATCCACACTTCTCAGGTCTCGTGTTCCAGCTCCAGCCACCAGGATGTCCCTTCCCTTCTCAGGAGCTGATGTTGGACAAGCTGTTCTGTGCAATCCTGAGCTGAAGAATACCTGTTTTCTGGGCAAGTCAGGTGGGTGCAGTTTGTTTGTGTTCACACAGCACGGTCAGGGCTCTGAACCCTGAGGCTGTTTGTGAATGTGGATTTCTGTGTACTTGGAGAACTGACAAGAAATGCTGCAGCTACAGATGGTACCCGTGGAAAAAAGGAGCACTTTGCATCTGTTTGCTATGCAAATTAATTCATTTAACATTTGTTGACAGCAGGTCAGTTTAGCACAGGAATCAGGCTAGAAAGTTGGCAATTTAGGAACTAAGTTCTACTCTGTCCTCTTCAGAAGTGAAAAAATCCAAGGGAGAATTAAAAGTAATTAGGCAGAAAACAGCAATTAAGCCTAGACTGAATTTAATTTTTAAACCATTAAAATCCTTGCAGTTTCCAGAGAACTAGGAATCATGATGGGTATCTCCACAGAAAACAAAAAAGGTGATGTGACTTCAGCAGTGCTCTGACCCACAGACCCAGCACTTCCCTTGGAAAGCAGGGAAACACCTGAGGAGAACCCTGGGGACTTGGTGAAGGTCTCTGGCCCTGCCTGGGTGCACATGAGCCACAGCTCCATCTCTCCCCCAAGAACTCAGCTCATACTCTTCTCCCAGAGCACCTCAATGGCTGGGTCAAAGCTGTAGAAAGGGTCACAAACTGGTTTTGTTAAGATGCACCAAACCATTGCATTATTTCAACTGCAGTACAATTTGAAGACAAATGCTTCTGGGATGCAAACCCCAGTAGGGACTCAGGATTTTAAAGACCACAAAAAAAGGGCAGTTAACTAGAACAGACATTCTACACATACCTAGAAGAATAAAATGCAATGTGAAGACATAAAACCTGTAAATGCAATGAAGGAACATCTGTGCATATTTAATGATCCTCCTAGCACCAAACGTCTTCCTTACTTCTTCCCCAGTCCTACTTTTTCATAACCAAAAATTCACTTTGCTTTGTTTTTTACTGTTCCTTTCCAGAGTTCTACCATACGTGTTTCTTTTATCAGCTTCAACAGAATGTAAGAATACCTCTATTTTAGAGAACTACACCCAAGGCAGAATCCCTCACAAGGCTCATGACCATTTTCAGTAGTAAAATGATTATGGATATTGCAGATCCATTCATCATATTGGGTCTGCCCCTAGAAATAAAACACAGCAATGCAACAAAGCATCTTTTTCCTGATCTCAGGATGAGAATGGAGACAAAATTACCATCACCTGCACTGGTTTATGAAATCTTGGTAAAGATTACAGAAAAAGCATCCAAAACATTTCATTACCAGACCATCCTTTGCAAATTGGATGTGCTGCCAAGCTTGCAATGAGGAATACAGCATTCCCAAAAGATTTATTTGAGCAGAGCTTTTAGTAAGTCAAGTACAGAGTGAGATGGCAGAGAGAACCCACGAGTCACGCTCCAGATGAAGCCAGGACTCAAAAGATCCCTACCATGGACACTGTCATGCAAGTAGGCTTAACTTCAGAAGGAGCCCTTCAAGTAAACACTGTCTCCAAAGTCAATATAGACTTCAATCAGCTGCCTCTTCTCCCTCTGATTCTCCCTGTGTGTGTACGTGGAGTTCCTGTGGCAGCTTGGAATGCCAAGGATCCCAGGTAATCCCAGAGTTCAGTAACATGGCAAAAGAGAGCACATGAATGGCCTTCCTGCTGATACAAACTGTGCAGCTCCTCTGATTTCCAAATGACCAGGGCCAGTGTCACTCAGCCATGCCCAGACAAAGGCAGCTCAGACAGGTCCAGTCCTGAGGCCACACAAGGAAAATCAGCCTCGAGCATCCCCGAGGGACTGGTGTTCCTTCAGACATGGGTCAATCAGGCTGTACAAAGGCAGGAACTGCCCTGGCTCTGGCCAAGGGGCAGAGGGCATGGATCATGCCTCTCATCCTGTCAGGTTCATTCCCAGCTCTGGTGCAGTTCAGATCTCTGCTCAGGTACTGGCCCCAATTACTGACCCTGCTGCAGAAGCCACCCTGCACCCCCCCATTCCTGCTGCAGCTCTGTCTGGGCTGTCATTCCAGCTGTTCATCCATCCCAGGCACTTGGGCCAAGGGGACCAGGAGGATACAATTCACCTGCACACCAACCAGGACCTGAACCCCCAGAGTGAGGAGGGAGAGACACAAACTACACAGAGGAAAAACAGTACTGCTGACAGCAGAGGACTGGAAAGGAAAGTGGGATGGATCAGGTTTTGAAGCAGAGGTAAAGGTAAATAATTGTAATGTGGGGTTTGGGTTTTTTTTAATTACTTGTTTTTAATCACTTTGAAATAAGTGTTTCCATGGCTCCACATTATCAAAGGAGAGACCCAGATTAAGAACAAAGTAAAGATGAGTAAGCAGTGTTTAAAAAAAAAAAGGGAAGCAATAATTAACTGGCAGTTCACGCTGTGAATCACTGAGTTTGAAACAAACTCGCCCACATCTGTTGATAAACTTCATTAACTGAAAAAATGATCCTGAAAGGAACACCATCCTGCATGCATAATGCCTGTCTGCTGCTTAGATACCTGAACTGCAAGGGCACCCAAAACCTCAGGAGCTCAGAGAGTCTCTGTTGTTTGGGAAGACAACACAGCCCACACCTGAGGCTCGCTTCCAAAGGGGATCAGGGAGGCTGGCACACTACCAGGAGGACTAACCTCCCAATTAAATATCAAACTGGGGAACAGGCTGCAGTCTGCAATAAGCTTCATTCATGGAAAACTGGATTTCTAAGAGCAGCTACTGTGTCAGTGAGAGAAGTGTAGGCAAAGGGGTTTTCAACACTGACGTCTGTCACACAGATGGCTGCAACAATTCATTCTCTGCTGGTGTTAACCAGCACATCTTGCTGCTGCTTTTAAGGATAAGCTGCAGAGGATTTCAACAAACAATGCAAAATTATTTCCAACAGTTTTAATGTTAATTACTTTTGCTATGTCAATTTACATGCCCAGATCTGGAAGTGCCCTACAAAAGGTATGTGATATTCAGGAAGCAGAATCAGCTGGAAGACAGCTCCTATCCACCTGCTCCTGCATCTGTCCTGTCCTGGACTCACTCATCTCACTGCAACTCCCCTGCACCAACAGCACTCCTAATTCACTGGCTGCTGTCCTGATGTGTTTTAAGTGCATCAGGACCACTTTTAAACATCAGGAAGTTCAAATTCTCTAACATATCTCATTCCTACTATGCTCCACACCCCTCTTCATTAACTTTAGAAATACACTGTCCAAAGGGGCACAAGCTTTTGTGTTTCCTGTAAAGCCAGTGCCTTACTGCTAAATAATAAAAAAAACCCCACACAATCAACAAAGCCAAAGATATCCTGGAATGCAGAAGTTCAGGTGGATCCACATACTAATAAAATTTTATGATGTGGATTAGGCTAGTCTACTAATGATGAATTTATTGTCTACACTTACTGGAGAATCTCACATTCATTGGGATAATCCTTTTATTCCCCCACCATGACTAATTTCCTCTTGCAGAACACTGTTAGAAAATGAGACACTGGTAAGTAAAACCCTCCCATGTCTGGAGCCTGCTTAACAGACCTCAGCTTCCACTGGGACTGCAAAT
Source organism: Chiroxiphia lanceolata (assembly GCF_009829145.1). Classification (NCBI taxonomy): domain Eukaryota; kingdom Metazoa; phylum Chordata; class Aves; order Passeriformes; family Pipridae; genus Chiroxiphia; species Chiroxiphia lanceolata. Next base: position 14,228,194 of record NC_045654.1, on the reverse strand, counting down.
AATTTCAGTAATGGGCCCTTTCAGAACACTTTTCATTACTTTCTGCATTTGTGAAGTTACTCAGGGGAATAGTTATTGCAATTTAGAGACCACAAGCCCAAGAAACAGAAATGAACCAACTTCTGAACCTGCATTAATCAGCAGAACTCTGACAGAAGTGCACTTGAGAGCAACAGCAGGTACGATGCCAAATCCTTATTAGTTTTGTTCAAACTAATTGACTTCATCACAAAGCTGAAGAATCTAAACTGGGCATCACTGTTTCATCTCCAAAATGAAATGAGAGACAACACTGTTCAGGGAACACTGGTTCTTCCAAGGTTTTCAGACTCCTCCTGACCCCAGCTTCCAGCAGGTACTGTGCTGCTCTCGAGGTGCTTTCAGAAGTGCAAATACAGTATCTAACAAGAAAAGGCTCCTTTGCAAGGAAAAGTAGAAGGAATATCTAGGTTCCTAAATGGTTCCTAAATGGTCAGTAATTTTAATTTCCCATAGGTCCTAAGTCACCTTTGCTTAAAATATGAGTGTGTCCTCAAAAGGCTAAAACTGGATCCATATTTCAAGGTGTGTGTAATTCCAGGAAACTACTTCCCTTACAACTGCAAAAAATGCCTTTTCACGGGAAAGGACCTAAAACCCAAGGAGGGAGTTATCTGAAAACACAGTTTTCAAATAAATAAAACCAGCACCATCAAGGGAAGCAGGAAAGGTACTAAAAGTTCATAGAAACAGCCACTGACCCCACTGCAGTGAGTGTCATTGGGATTCTCAGCACCTGCAGCACAGTTCACATTGCAAAGTGCCTTTTGTGTCCTCAGCTCGGTGGTTTAACCTCACCTGGTCACCTCCAATGTGTTCTACAGTGCCCTCCATGAACCCTCTGCCCCTGACCTGGACACACAACCTGCTCCTCACACTGACCCCACTGCACAGACCCCCCTGGTGAGTCCTACAAGAGAGTCTGTGGCAGGCAAACCCCCACAGGCACGGCTGCTGCGGCCACTGGAACGGGGATATCCCTGCAAAAACAAGGACGTGGGATCCTTCCCTTCTGATCCGACTCCTGTCAATGAAATGCAGCCCCAGAGCTGGTGCCCAGGTGCCCAGTGCCACCAGGTGCCCAGTGCCAGGTGCCCAGTGCCAGGTGTCTCACCGTAAGCAGCCCGAGGTGTTCTTGAACACAGTCGTCCACTCGGCGTCGCGCGGCTTCGAGTCCTCGTTGGGCTCGCTCTCCCAGCCCGAGTGGGGGATGATCACCTCGTTGGTCAGCGTCTGCAGCCCGTGGTTGATGATGACCATCTTCAGAGGCTCGTAGGAGGACAAGTTCCACAGGGTGCCTGCAGGAGAAACAGTGATTATTAAATAACAAAAGAATAACAACTAAAAATCTCCAGATTAAACAGGATCACTGAATTCACAGGGAACCGCTCAAAGGTTAAAGCACAAAACTAAACAAAAAGGCAAAACAACTTGGTGAGGAGCCAGACCAGCACTAGCTTAGGGAAAATGCCACAGCTGCTGAAATAGAACCTTTCAAAAGCATGGATACATTTTTATCAAGACACGGATATTGTTGAACTCATCAAGCCCTACAAACAGAGTACATAAAAGTGATGTGCTATTGGAGATTAATAGGATTTTTCTGCTATATACAAATTTTGTAACACTTTAAAGTCTAGCTATGCCTCAAGTAAAAATTCATCCAGTGCAGCAGACAAATATATTGAGCAAGTCCTGGGAGGGATGAATTTCTGGAGGATCATTGATCTTATGCTTATCTTCTGCACAACATAATATTTCATTCAAGTCTCCTCTCTGTTATTTACTTTCACATTTTCCTGTCACAGGCAATATCTGTGTTCAAACCTCCTGGTGCCACAAGCATATGATTCCTTGAAGAAGCTGAAACCCAAAACTCCTCTGTCTTTTCATTTTTACCTCAATTATGAGGCAAAGCAGACAGAAGTCAAACATCAAAAACAGCATAATGGAACAACAGCTTTACAACTACAAAGTACCCTGTGTTAGGTAAGTGATACAGCTTCCCAGCAGACCTGTACCAGTGTCCTGACAGTATTCCTCATTAGAGTGGGACTAAAACAGAACATTCACTTCAGAGACAATTTCTGCACAGCCCCAGCCTGGCACCATCTGAGAACTGTCAGTAACAACACTTGCAGGCAGCCAGACACACACTTCTGCTCTCCAAGGAGAAGTGTGAGGACTAGCAGAATTTCAGAGACACAAATGGAAAAGCTGGATTCCACAGAACACGCAGGAAATCCTTCCTCAGCAGATACAACATTAACCTGAGGCTCCCTGTGTCACTGCAACCATGAATTTGTGCATATTCCAGAGCAAACTGAGCCCTGCACCTCCTCTCACACCTTCTCAGCACAACACCAGAACAACAAAGGTGTGGCCTTTGGGTTCAACCTCCTGAAGCTTTAAAACCCACCATTTTTGAGGCAAATCTGTCGTGTCTCCCATCCAAAGTGAGTTACAAAACCCAGGCACCTGTTTAGACTTGGGATTCCATATTAACTAATAAAGAAGCTTGGAGGCAGACAGAATGAACACCAGAATGTTTCCTTCAGTCTTCTTCTAAAACCATACAAAAATAATGCCTTTTTGGCCTACTGCCCTTGCCATTCATAGACAACACACTGTATGAGATTTTCATAACCTACTTTTTTAGCTTTAAAACAAGACTGTGTAGGTAAAATATGAATTAATTTTCTCTTTATACCCATTACAATAAATCACCATTTTGTTGCTGCAAAACACCAGTTGTTAGAGAATAAGAAAAAACCCAAAACCAAGCAGAAAAGGCTAATTGGCTCCATTTTGTTACTGAAGAAAGCCTCTACTTCTCATAATAAACTGTCTCAAAAACATAAATCATACAAAAAATAAATGCAAGTCAATATTTATAATAAGACTATAAAAACTGACGTGTAAGCTACCCCATTAATTTTAAATACTTCACTAGACATTCTTTAGTTATTAAATACCAATTCCTTAAGCATATCAGACTTACTGATATATAAATGATAACTACAATTAAATCCCTAAATGCATGGCTGGCTCAGGACTTCAACATTCAAATGCAAAATGTGAACAGCCAGCACTGAACAAGATGGATAAACCCCAGGAAATGATATAGGATAATCATCTCTGGAGCCAACCCAGATTGAAATAGAGAACAGGGGGTGCAGAATTCCCTGGTTCTGGAGGGTTATGCCAGGGTTCCTTCACAGGACCATAAATGGAGCACTTGGTATTTGCAGTGGTTAAAAATTCAGGTTCAAGACTGACTTCAGGGGGAGAATATTCCACAAGAAAGGACACAGAAAATAAACACAGTGACATTTTTCTTATTCAAAATTATGAAATCAAGAACTCTAAATCCCAGCATCCTTTCAGCTCTAGAGAAAACAAATTCTGTGGAAGACACTGATAGTGACAGCCAGGGAACAAATTCAGATCAGGCTGTAGCATTCTGCAGCATAAGAAAAAATCCAAGTGAAAAAGAAAAATCCCTGTAAGTTTGACATCCATCTTTAAAAATCATTCCCTGCCTCTATTAGCATAACACACTAATGATCTAACAAGCTGGAAACGCTGTTTTTAAAACTCTAAGTTTAATCAATTCAAATGAATAGCACTCCAGAGAAATCATGTCACTAACACAGCAGCACAAGGGAAATGAAGTTATCTCAATTTTCTGGGCTCTTTCACTAAAAGCATTGGCCTTTTGGACCACAGCCTGTAGGAGTTTCAGGACTAGACAAGGATGAACTATTGCTTTTCAGATGATGATCACAGTCATGATAATTATTTTATTCATAAATACTATTTGTAATATGCTCACCTATTTCCAACTACAACCATCATCCCTGATTTTTCAACATATTAACCAGGGACAACAGCTGTAAGTTTTTATTTCGAAAGCACTGACTATTGTAAAAATTTATAACAAAATACTCTAAACATAACTTATGCAATATTAAGTGATTAGGGCTACAGCCTTAATTTCCTAAAACTCTGCCTCCTTGGAGTTGGGGAAAGATTTCTAAAGAAATTGTGCAGAATATACACATGCTATTCTGAAACCCAGGGGGAACCCTTATTTGGAAAAATCCAATGTCACCAAGAAAGCAGAAGCCGTTCATTCCTTTCCTGTGGTCCATACTGGAGAGTTCATCACGCAGGAAAATAAAGCACTCTGCAATATATTCCCTGAGCACCTGTTGCACGTTGGTCCTGAAGGCATTTGTTTGACAGACTCGTTGGGATGGAAGTCCCAAAGGCTGGAGCTCTGCACCCTCAGGGGGGCTCAGGTTGAGAACCTCAACATGGGAGCAGCCAACAGGATCCCAACACCCCGTGCCCAGGGGTGGGAATTCTGAGCCCGCTCATCCATCTGCCAGTCACCACTCAAGCATCACAGCAAAATATTTCATCTGCAGAGTATTTTGAAGGTCAATCATTTTTCAATTACAGACAATTTGGCAGCGGGAAAATCACGTCCTGCACCACTTAAAATCAGTGCAATGTCATTAAACAACAAAATTACTCCAATGTTCTCACGAAGAACAAAATTATTCATTAAAGCGACCAACTTCTGATTGCTTTTCAAAGAATGTAATAGAATTTTGGTCTTGCATATCTGATGGGAACATTTCCTCCACAAAAACCTTATCACTCAAGATAAAACTTTTGTAGCTTTCCCAATCAGAACAGATTTAATTCCTTATCAGCCTAATCCTCGTTTCTCTGTTTCTCAAGAAAATGATCCACTGAGAGTTCAGCACTACAGCTACAAGACTAGAAAGAGATGCAAGTAAGAAATTCATGGAATATTTCTCAACACAACTCCACTCATGATTTATTTATGGACACCCTAACAGTTAAGTCAAGCTTTTCTCAGTGCAAGAGATGGGAAACATTTTGTAACTCCACACTTTAAAAAGAAAGAAAAGTGAGATCTGTGGTATTTTCTGAATGTATCTTGAGTTTTGAAGGTGTTTTTTACACACTCTACAGATGAGGGACATCATGTTTTAGTGCTGTTTGCAGGTATATTGAGAACATCTGGTAAAACAAAGCTGGCACTAATCAGAGAAGTTTTTCAAATTCTTCTAAAACCAGTGCTACCTGACAGAAAGAAGCTACTAAGCTACAGTAGCTTAGAAGACTAAGCTACTGCTTAGTCTGGCAGTAGTGGTGTGTAGTACAGAGTCTGCTTCCAAAATTCCATGTCAATACTATTGTCTAATTTGTGTTCTCCAAAAACAGATATCCTGGGGATGGGTCAAGTGAACACACTCCTGACCCAACAAGCCTCACCTGTTCAGCACTGACATGACACATCTGATTCCTCCCTCACCCTCCCCTGATCTGCATCCACCTCTGAGCTGTTTGTAACACACTGGGGTGGCTTTTCCCCCTCCATGAATCCAGTGCCAGACCCAGCTGGAGGCAGATCCATCCTGCTCTGGACAGCTGTGGAGCTGCAGCAGAGTCCAAGCAAGGAGAGGCCACAGAGCTGGACTAAAGCCAAGGACTGACTCCAATTAGATGGGAATGGTGCTGTCTCTTGCCAGAAAGCAGCCACTCCAAACAGTGTGTCCCACGTGCTGCCATGGACCTCCTGTCCTGCAGGCAGGCAGTGTGCCACACCCAGAGAACCAAAACTGCAAGCCTGCAGTGCTCTTGAATTCAGACAACTGAATTATTTAAACTTCTTTAAGATACTTAAGTCTCTTTGGAAAGTAGGATTATTTTATCATTTATCCACATCTGGGACGAGCTGATGATTACTGTTCAGCTGTTGAAAAGCAGCCAATATTGAGTTAAAGAAATATTAAACCACAGAAAAGTCAATGTGTCACACTGAATTTCAATCTGTTAAAAGCAATAAACAAGCAAACCCTGGATGCTGTTGTGTTCCCTTCTCTTTTCATTGCATTGCTGGTGGAGTCCCCAGAGATTTCACTCCAGACAGAATGAAAAACTTTGGTGGCAAAGGCAGGTTCGGGTTTATCACTAGGCAAAAGCACCCAAGACAGGCAGCTGAGATTGCTTCCAGGAGAACAGCAGAACTGAGCTCGGAATTCCTGAGGCTGCACAACACAGGCCTTTTGTAGCAGCCCTGCCTGAACACTCCCTCTGCACTTCAGGCTGGCTCTTGTTTCTCCCTCCTGACTTCTAGAGCTCATTTTACGAGTGGACAATTGCACATTATCAGCCAGAGCTTTGAACACGACTGCCAGTGCAGCAGCAGCAGCCACAGAGGCATTGCTGGAATACTCCTCTCCTGTGCTGCTGCTTGAATGGCTCACACCAGATCTGCTGAGATAGTTTTAGAGGTGCAATGAAATTATTCCTGGTTAGGTGGAGATTAAATGCACATCATCTGTTACTGGACATCTGTTTAGGTTAATGCCCTTAGTATTCCTAGTGTTTTCCAGTAAGAGGAAATAAAGAGCTCTAAGTAACAAAAAACAAAGTGGAATAAAACTACTGCATTTAATTAGCAAGAACTACTGCCAAATAAAATGCATTTTGAACTGTAAAGCTAATTAATCAACTGGAAATCAAAGCAATCGTCATTTATAGTGAAAAGGAAAAACATCCAGTTTGTTTTTGTCATCTCAGAAGTGACTGATTACCACTTAGCATTATAATGATATTCCTTCAGAGTAAATTATAGACTGGCTTCACCTTTCTTGAATATAAGGAAATAAATTTATTGCTTCTCAGCACTCCAGAAATGAGTTTTGATTAAACTAGAACAGTAGATAAACAGATATTCTTTATTTAAAAAAATAAATAAATTTCAGTCTGCCATCATACTAAATGAGCACAACAAATGGAATATAAATACTACCTGCAGAGTTCCCATGTTACGAGGCAGAGCACAGCCAGCTCTCAAAGCACAGCCAGCATGTGCTACTTGGAGGCTCTCTGACAAGAGACAGCTCTCCTTTGCCAGCTCACTGGAAAAATATCCCTGCTAGTTTCAACACTGTATATTTAGACCTAGTTTGCTAAATATCCTGTAATGGCTGGGGAAGAACAGATGGAACACCCAAGGCCACTGCTCATCTCAGAGAATTATGACTACCAGTAAAAACTTGGAGAGCTACTATAATTTTTTGCAGAGATTACAGAATTATGATGTTTACCTCTAATGGCTTAATCCATGTTTGTAATAAGGTCTGCCTGCAGAATCCAACACTGATAAGGCAGTAAACAGTTTCAGCCCCGGACCCATTTTCACCCTCACAAGGTTTCTGAGAAATTCTATTCTGGCACTGAAATTCATTGGAACTGCTCTGGTCTCCATCCAAACATCCCCTGCGGCTGCTGAGAAGAGAAGGGGAAATCCATTTCACTCCTCATGATTTATGGGAGACTGAAGAACAATATCTTTCTCCTTACTTTATGAGCTGACATATTTTTCCACCCTTTTCCACTTAATGGCTGAACTTCGAAACTTGGCATATACTTTATTACTCTTTTTGGACAATGTCCAAGACTAAGTTCAAATAAAAACAGGTTAAATAATGGAGTTATAAGTGTTTGAAAACTCCCTGCAAAGTGTGCATGAATTCAGTAACCTGAAACGTAATTCTCCATTTTCCCATCATTGCAACAAACCAACCCCCGTCCAGAGCATCTCAAAAGCAGGCCCTACACTCCCCAAAATCTGAGTTTTCCAGCCCAGAAGTGCTGCAACTTTATACACAGCCTGAGAGTCCCCAGCAGCAGGCTGGAAGTGTTCCTGAGGAGACTGACTGTTCCATAAATATGAAGGAGCAGAGACATGGCAGCAGGACTGTTTTGTAAGAGATTAACAAGGAAAGATTTAGATTAGCATATCTTACCTCATGATTACACCACGCTGAGGGCAAGTGCACTACAAATTACCTGCCAATGAAGCTGCTATAACTCATTTAGGCTCCAGTAACTCAACCCCACGCAGTTGCATGCTACATCCAAGAAAGCATCATCCATCTCTCAGCAGCCAGGAAAGCCAAGTGCCCCACATGCACAGACAATCTCAATCCTCTCCTGACAGCCACGTGTGCCTTCGGCGCTCCCGCACCGCGGACGTGGTGCAGCTGAGGAAACAGCTGCAGCCAGGGAGCTAAATTCCCCCTCAGTGCTCTCATCTCCAGAAATTCTGGCTCCCGAGCTGAAAGGACTGTTCTAAAGACTAATTCATTAAAGACAACGCAGACACCGACCTGTAATTAGCTCTCTGACTTCCATGTCGTTTGTTTTTCGCAGCAGTCTGATCAGCGCGGGGATCCCATCACAGTTCTTTATGGCCACTTTGTTCTCGTTGTCCTTCCCGTAGGAGATGTTCCGGAGAGCCCCGCAGGCCTTGCGATGCACCTCAGGCTTGGGATGGTCCAGCAGGCCCACCAGGATGGGGATCCCCTTGAGGTGCCTCACGTCCTTCTTGATCTTGTCGTTCTCGTAGCACAGGTGCTGCAGGTAGGCCGCGGCGTTGGACTTGACGGGGTCGATGGGGTGGCTGAGCATGGCGATGACCTCGGGCAGGTCGGGGTCCCTCCAGCGGGGGTCCTTGCGGATGCTGTCGATGGAGGGGGAGCGCTTGCCCAGGCGGTCGATGCTGGCCATGCTGCCCCGCTCGGGCTGGGCCAGCGGCGCCGCGTAGCCGCCGTGCAGGTACGGGATCCTCTCCTCCACCAGCTCCGGCTCCACGGGGTCCTCGTAGCCCCTGCGAGAAACAACGGCCCCCAGATAAAGGAAGGGGGAAAAGAAAGGAAAAAGGCACATTTCAACAGCTGTAACTCTGAGGCAGTGCAGTGATTTCAGCCGCGAGCAAACCTTTTAGTATCACAAACATCATCAGGGGCAGCATGTTTACCATTTCCAATAATTTATTTGTAGTAACTTGAAAATTAACCATAGTGGAGTTCTCGGTAGCGATGGGACTCCAGTACAGTGTTTGTTTGGTTGGCAATGAAATGATGACAGGAACTGCAAGCCATCAAACAGATTGCTTTCATTTTGGTCACTTAGCAAAACAATTACAAGGGAGCTGGATTACATTCAGTAGGAAACACTGATCTTCATTAATGCTGCTACTTCGGCAACAAACCGAACTCTAATTAAAGGCACTCAAGGTCTGGGCAGAGACCACAGACACTTTTCAGCACATCTGAGAAGTTCCAGTACACTTCAATGTTGATGCTCACACCACTGTACTCCAACACTCTTCTTAATCCAACTTCTTAAACCAACTTCTCAGGTGTAACTTTTTGTCAAACCAGCAGCACCCTTTTACCTTACTGGTTTTTCCTGGACGGGTTCATTACTGTCTCAGTATTGCCATTCTCATAGTCAAGCAAGTGGTTTTAACTGCTACAAAATGATTCTTAAAATCTTTCATCTGAAGCACTGAGTGATGTTATTGAACCATTTCTTATGTCATGCTCAAGTACAGACTCCCAGAACTCAGAAAGGAAATGGAGCGTGCTGTTCTCCCAAAGGGACTGCTAATTAAACCAGGCCCTGGGGAGAGTAGCAACCGGAGGTGGAGGCTGAACTTAGCCTTGTACAATTAACGCTTTTTAATGTTAAAAGTGCCTCTCCTGACTTTAAGTTGCTTTAATTGCTGTTCTAGACCATAAACTGAATGAAAGGATACAAATGGGCAAGTATTCAAACCCCAGAATGAATCTGAAGAAATCCTTTTATCGATGCAGTATTTGTGTATGTATAATTCAGTAGTTGCTCTACACAGTAATTTACACTGCCTGGACAGTCCTATCTTCTGTTAGAGTACAAAGCTGTTTCCATCGTTCCAAGAAGAAAGCAACAACATTGAAAAGATTTACTTTTATGCATGTGCACAAGGCAGAAGGATTAACAAAACTTTTTAGCTACTCCTCAAGCAAAATTCTATTTTCACAAATGCAAATTTGTGATAACCAGCATTAAAACTACAACAAAATCTCATTTCTCAAATTCATCCTCATGTTAAGAGTTCTTATTGATTGCACAAAAGAAAAGTAGCAGAAGATTAATTTTAATAATTGCCCTCTGCACAGCTGTTGCTTACTGGACTTGGTAACCTGCAATTCAGCATGTCTCAGTCCTGTGAGCTGCCACAAGATAACTGTGCACCACCTCAATTAAACCTGCACAATTAAGTCTCTCTCTTCCCCTCATCGTGCAAATACACAAAGATAATTACTGTCTCGGGATGCAGTTTGTTTGCTTTATTTCCATAAAGTCCTCCAAATAGAACCACACAGATGGGCCCATCTTCCTCACTCTGTTTCCTCTTCCCTGTGCCACACGAAGCTCCTTGGTTTCATTCCATTTGCCAAAATAAAACTTCAGTTAGGACTTTAAATTGCAATGCTGTCATGACAGAAGAGAGAGCACCACATAACATGGTGCTGGTCTTTTCATACAGTCCCATCCCTACATGAACCATTCACCTGTAACTGTTCCTGCCAACCCCAACCTGCTGCTGCTGGACCATCTCCTCAGAGAAAAAAGAGATTGCACATCTAACACCCCCATCTCAGCACACAAAGACAGCTACTTTGAAACAAGACAGCAGCTCTCAAGTACCTGTAGAGAAAGGATGAAATCAAAAAACACAATTGCTGAAGGAAGCCCACACAGGTCAGGTCCAACACACCTGTGAGGATGAAACAGTGTCAAGAGCTGCTGGTTAATGCACCATAACAAAACTCCACGACTGCACAAGGCAGCAAAGAAAACACCTGGACACTTGACCCTTGAAGACCCCAATCATTATCTAGAAACTCTGAGATCCTGGTATGACTTAAGAGCTGTACAAGAAAGCCCAGTGAGGGTAATTATCACATCAATTCAGAGTCACATGACTGAACACAGATCAAGGCTGAAGAAGGTTAAAAAAAAACCAGGGGGAAAACCCCAACCAAACAAAACCAACCACAAACAAACCATACTGCAATTAAAGAAAAAGAATGCTGAAATACTTATTGAAATAAGAATTGCATAATATCAGCTTTGCCACTGTTGAACAGCATTGAAGGGAAGGAGTTTACCAAAACAGATGTCTGAAAGGAGCAAAACAACTGCTGAGGCAGCACAAGGCAGAAGTGCCACAGACCTCGAGTGTCTGAGCAGCCTGGGCCACATCCCACATCCTCTCCTGGAGCAGGGGCTCCAAGGACAGGAAGGGTGGACTGGCCAATAGAGAAGTCAAAAGCACGTGTCTATCAGGGAGTTAAACACACTCTGAGCACCAACACATTTACACACAAGGAGAGTAAAGAAATCATCTTTTTGAGTCAGACTGGTGCAGGCCAAACACCACTTTTCACTTTCAGCAGCAGCTGTGCTGGGAAGGAAAAGCCACGACACAGAACAGGAGCAACAAGAGCTGCAGCAGATCCAGTCGTTGGTTCTCAGGAGGCCAAGAGCTCTTTACTCCCGGGACTGAGGAGTCTGGTACTGTGCCAGACTGGCTGACTGCAGGCAGCTTGCCTTCCATCTGTCTGAGCCAGGCAGCTGAGTTCTCAGGATGGCACGGGTCTCACTAATCACCTGTCTCAGGGCACTGATCAAAACATATTCCAGCACAGATAAAAACGGGGAAAGAGCTTGTGCATTTATCATCTTCCTCGTGGCTTCAACACAGGCACATCTGAGTAAACAGGTGAGGGATTTAAACATTTAATCCTCAACAACTTATACAAGTGTTACATTCCCCACAGTTTGCAGCTGGCGTCTGCTTTGGATAAAAGACCAGAAAGGCTTGAGAGTTCAGTTGGGAACTTTGTGCCAAACACTGAAGAGGAAACGTGAAGACTCTGCAAGACTGAGGTTCTGCTTTTGCCAGGCTCTGTCCCCTGAGAGGAGACACAGAGGATCCAAAACGGGAGCGAATCCTCTGCTGAGACAAGTCTGAATTATGGAACACATGGTTAAAACACCAAAATCCACTGGACTGGAACCACCTAAAAACTGCCAAGGGTTGAGCTGACTCAGGTCACCTCCTGCCACACTGAACTGCCACACCAGCCTTCTGCCACCAGAGAGGAACAGACTGAGAGCAAATTCAGCTAAGGCAGAGGCTCAGAAAAAAACCAGGTATTTTTCAAAATGTCCATGGTGTTTGCTTTGCCCTGTTCTGCCCAGGTATGTCCACAGCTCCTGGCCCATAATGGCCCATCCCAGTGCTGCCCACACATACTTGGAATGAGTGGGCTTAGGACAGAAGTGCTGACTGACAGTTTACCTACAAATACAGGCCTTTATATCTGGGATTCCAAAAAAGACATCAGAAGAAGAAGGAGACTGACATGAACATAACACCCATATTCTCACACTGTCTATACACAACACAAGCAGGAAAGACCTACTGTTGCAGTTATTTAATCTAAAATCTGGCTCATTTCATGGTAATAATAATTTGGACCATGAAATGACCACGAAATGTAGTTTCAGTCTCTTAGATCAGGCTTCTGACATGGAAAATTTAACAGCAGAAAAGTGTTTTGTTGTTGATTTAGTCAACATAAAAAATTTATATCCTGTCTAGTCTGGAACAGTAACACTGGCAATAGCTGCTCCAGAGTCTGCAAGTGCAAACTGCAGTGATCCACTCTGGAAAGGAATTACCATAGAGGCAAGGAAAAGCTGAACAGAAGATAATTTAAATAAACAAGATGAATTATGACTCAGCATTTTTTCCCAGTTCATCTGTGTTAACTTCAATTTAATAATCAAGAAATATTCAAATAATAGTAGGGATGCCCTTTGCAAATAAAAGATATTCAGTACTTCCTGTTTCTCTTTTGAAAAGGACTGTATGGAACAGATCTAGCAACACTGGAAGACTGCTATAGTAAAATACCTCCTAATATAATAAATGCAACCCATCCAATGAAGAAAAAAGGTAATAAACCCAATTAAAGATGTGTAATTACCCTCATAAGTAAACTTGAGTAGTATTAAATCAGTATTATGCACCCCAAATGCCTTTCTCTCCCTCAATTTATTATGCAGCCTGACTTACACTGAACCAGAGCACAGGTTGAGGGAAAGAACATTAAGTACCAGGTACTCTTGCAGAAAGTAATATATCTCACATCAGAGACTCAGTATAAAAGAAAACAAGAAAGAAACCCAGGCACAAGCACAGAAGAGCCAAGAGAGGGAATATCTGTCTTTGTGCATTTCTCTGGAATTGTAGATGTTTGTGAGGAGGCACATTTTTCCCCAACTGAAAACTAAACATAAGTAGCGTACGAGGCTGGTGATGACAGAGGGGAAGTGCAATAGGTGTTTATTTATCTCTGTGATCCAATGGAGCAGCCAAGGCATGGGAAGAACAATCTGTGCTTGTCATCCCCCTGAGCAGGATCCCCCCAGACACAGCTGTCTCCTCCTCTCACAGGGAGTCCCACTCACTGCCACCGACTCAGAGGAGAAACCTGCACTCAGTCCCCTCACCCACAACAGCTCCAGCCTGGGAACTCACAGGAAAGGTTCTTCTTCTGCCTTTAAACCATTAACAAATGGGGCAGCAGCTACTGGGAAGGAACTGAGAGAGAACTCAGCAGGTCGGTCAGCACAAGAATTCCATCTGAGACACGATGAGGTGCCCAAGCTGAGAGCTGGTGCAGTGCAGAACATCCACCAGGGCTGTTCTTAAACCTGCTCTGCACACACAAACTTTGGAAATCGGAAATGCCACCGATTTATCACATTCAGTTAATCATTTTCACAGGAATAACTTACTTTAAAAAAAACTAGAGAGAAATAATAAGTTAGTAATTACCCTCATCCAGTACAAAGCACTATTTGTAGTCTTCAGTGTCCTGCAGATCAGTAGCATATCTGAAATGCAGGTTTATTGAATTGTTCAAGTATTTCTTTGAAGTGTCAAAAAGTAACTACTTATGAAGAGGCCCTCATAGAATCTTCTTATGTTCTCAACAGCTAAAGTTTGTTGCCACAGTCAGGCTAATTATTTGTCAAAGCCTCTTGATCATATTAAATATGAGGAAAAAAACACAACAAAAGAAATGTAATAGAAAAATTGTGAATTGGTCCTATCCAAAGTGCAAGGAACAATAAATCAAAGGGATGTTAAAAAACACCAAAAAACTTTTAAAATGCAAATGAGTAGGTTCTAAGAATACTTTTAATTATTCATCTTGCATACAGTTTGAAAAATTTTAATAAAAATTTAAAATCATTGATACCTGACTGTTTTTAAACGAGAAATGTAAACCTGTTTAGTGGCAGAGGAGCACCAATTCAAGTCTGATAGATTGCTCAGTATTTCAGCACCCACTGGGTGCAGATGTTCCCTTCAGCCCTGTAAAACACAGATGTGGTTCCACTGGTGGCAAAGCTTGCAAGGTCAAAGACATCCCAGGGGGACTGAAGGGGTGCTCTCGGAGATACCTTGACACCTTTGCACTGTGTTTTTGCCTTCCTTTTTTTTTTTTTTTAATATAGAGACAATTTCCAAGTGTTTGATTCTGTTTAGCTTTAAAATGAACATCTGGACACAGGAAGGAAGACAGAGCTATGCAAGCACGAATAAGGCAACACCTCCAAGCACGAGCACTCCAGGAGAGCAGAAAGGCCTCCACAGACCCACTGACCACCACAGCCAACCCAGCAAAGCCTCAGGGCAGAAGGGTTAAGTCTGAAGACTGTCTACACACACAGAGCAAGTGGATCCAGACCCTCTTTACAGCTCTGGCAACTGCTCTAAATTAAAAGGAAAAGAATGAGAACAAAATCCATATCAAAACATGAACCACGAGGACATGACTTCATGCAAGCACAGGCAGAATTTGTACACCCCTTGGAAAACAAAGCATTACAAGTTTTTCAGGTCCGTACAAGACGACTTTCGGCTGAGTAACACGACTCTTTCCCTGAGCTTGTGGGGTGTTGGATTCTTTTCCTCAAATGCAGGAGCAGATATCTGTGAATCCAGCATAAACAACTAATAACAAAAAACATGGCATAAAATAGAACATCCCCTAGAAACTGGGCTGAACCAGAAGTAATTTGTGACTCATCACTTTAGTTACATTAAATGCAACACAGATACTCTTATCTCGTCTTTATAGAGGCACAGGACAAAAAAATGATCTGTGAGGTTCTGCACAACCTGGTCATGCAGCTGAGAGTGTGTGGTTAGCACAGGATCAGGGGCTGAGGCTGCCCAACACCTCCCAAGACGGCCTGAATACAGCAAGGCACCCTTCAGCAACAGGTATCAGCTCGTCTGCAAAGCTCAGCCAGCTGTTCATGATTTTTGTTTCACACATATGCACACAGCCACACCTGCCAGAAGGCTCACAGATCACAAATCCCTCTTTTCACCTTGCTAGTGTGGGATGGCTCCAGGACAACACAATGCAGTCACAAGTCTTTTTTAAGAAAAGAAAAAAAATTAACTTAGCCCCCCTGTACAAGATCATCCTTTTTTTCTAAAATCAACCTGAACTAAGCAGCCCAGAAACACAGTGTGAGGGTTCTTGAGCCCTACCTTCACTCTCTTTTGTACTTCATGTGTGTTTTGCAGTCATTTATGGGCTAATGACAGGGGCAACCTGTTTTTCTGTCACATAACTCCAGAACTTACCAGATCAGTAACAGTTTGAACACGCGATCGAATAAGCCAAACAGCTGCAGGTTAGCACTGCGAGGAACAAAGGGGTTTTACCTTCCTTTGTGAGGTCTCCCTCTCTCTGGCACACCTGCAGACGTCCTCCTGTTCACAGTGGAGTAATCAGGATCCAGTTCATAGCCTTCATCATCCACTCCCAGGCTGCGGTTGTCGTCCTCCAGTCCGTAGGGCTCCGGCTGGAAGCGCTCGGGCTGGGAGCGGTTCAGGTCAGCGTTGCTGCCCACGGGCACCTGAGGCTGGGCCACGGGACCGTAGTTGTCCCTCCTGCTCGGCAAAGTGAAGCTGCCATCGTCGGGCCGGTAGGCGCTCCCCGGCACGTAGGCGTAGCGGGGCCGGTAGCCGACGCCGCGGGACAAGCTGCCGTAGCTGTCGGAGAGGTCCCCGTAGCCGTCGTGGCCGAGGTACGGGCGGTACTGGCCCTCGTGGCTCTCGGGGTAGGAGTCGTTGTAGCTGTTGTAGGACCTGGTGAGCGTGGAGGACGCCTGGGGGGTGATGTAGCGCTCGCCGTTCTTGAGGTACCTCCTGTCGATGGAGTCCGTGTAGCTGCCCATGGGCGACGAGCCGTCCATGGCGGGCAGCCCGTCCGGGCCCAGCGGCACCTGGCGCACCGTCCTGGTGGTGACCGTCTTGACCATTTTGGTGACCTGGGAAGAGGCAGGGAGGACATGTGTTAACCTGCTCCTTGTTGCACCACGTGATGAGACACACGGGGAGCTGAAGAGTGAAACGGGGAGGGCACCACAGAGCAACCACAGCGATGTGCCACTGAACGGAGCACCGGGGCACTCGTGGGCTCACCCGTCAGCTTTCGGACTGAAGAGTGGACAAATATTTCTAATGGAGGCTAAAAGACATTCTAGAGGCAGAGCTAAGTGCACTCTGGGCTCTTTCTACCACATCAAAATCACTGCAGACATGTGACAGTGCACGGAAGCAGTGCGAAGTCATTACAGCATTCCAACTTACCCAAAATGTTTTCAGGAGACATCTGTCCTACAGAAGACTTTATGATGCTGAGGAGACACAGCCTGTCCTCCCACAATTAGCATAAATATCATAACACATTCTCTAGTTTGACAGAAATAAAGTTACATGCTCCTACCCGATCTGGACTGAGTTTGCACCACTGTGTAACTGGATGGAGCTCAAATCTGGCAGCAGCATTTAGGAAACCGTGATCTCAAACAGAAAAGTTTTGGGCTTCAAGATTCTGGACAACAAACCTGCTTTCTCCTTTAAGATATGCTGACATCCAAGAATCACCATACAAGCCCAAAAGGTAGTTGTTGTCGTTCCTTTGTTTTGGTGACCAACATATTTGCAATAATTAACCCCACAGTGTTTTTGCAACTGGAACCACCTGGGAAAACTTACTGAGCTGGACAAGATTGTTTAAAACATTAAAGAAAAATCTCCCACAAATGCATCTTTATCGTTTCTTCCATAAATCACATTTCATTTCAACAGAGAACTGACAAAAACTGGTTAACTGTCCAGAGGGCCTCTGTGTTCAGGGTTTTTTGCTAAAGGGTAAGGACAGACCCCTCAAGACTTTGCAAGAATGTTCCGCCCTTCGTGGGAAAGTCTGGTAATCTGTTTAAGACAGTTCTGGACAAAAGCCACTATTATTACAAACTAGTAAAGGGCCTTCTGTTTGGGTTGGTATCTGGGGTCCATCAGCTGTCTGGACTGTCTTCCAGAGTGACCAGCAAAGGCTCTTTTGAGGAGAATACAACATTCGGCAGAGGCCAATCCATCCTTGGCAGCCCTAGCCCTAATAAAGTTACTTTAACCTATAAAAAGTTACCCTAACCCTAGAAAATGCTAACTTTCAGTCCACTGGAAAAAACCCAACCAAGCAACAAAACAGCACACCCACAAAGGTGAGAAGGAGAATCAACCCCCCAACAGTGTTACACACAGCAGGGGAGGAGTACAAAAGAAAACTAAGAGATATTTTGGGTTTCTTAAGTAAGAGGTAACTAAGCATCAGCAACCACACTTTTCTTCCTGTAAGCCTCAGAATGAAATGCGTATATCAAGAGAAATGGTAACTGTAACATGCAACCCTGGATCACCCAATGGCTCTAAAGTCCAAATAGATATTTTGACCTATAGCCCCCAATTTAAACATTTAGATTGGCAACAGATAAGCCAAGCTGCTGCAAAACAAAATAATTAGAGTACATCTCTTGAAGTGGCTCCAGACATGTCCTCTAGCCAGATGTTTTCACACAGAAACCTCAAACAGAAAAAAAATTCACCCAAACAGCATTTCTTTTCCTAGAGACATCTGTGAGCAAATGATACTTCAAGGTAATGAAGTAATGAAATCCTCCAAGGCTGAAAGCAGCACAAATGGCTCTCCAGCAGCAGCATAATCAACAGCATCACGTGCTGAACACAGCACAGCCAGGTACCAACACGACCTTGGTGTCTGATGTGAGCCAGAGCTGAAAGAGCTCTCCTCTTCAACCCTACTGATTTCCTTAGCAAGAAAACACCAGGAAAGACGCCCTCTTCCCTGCCTCCCAATCTTGTCTCCCTTTTCTAAAAAGCACAATTTTAATAACAAGACACAGAATGCAGCAGGGGTTTCTGTTTGTCACCTGGGCACAGCACTCCTTTCCACTCTGTTATCAGTGTGAGCACTGTCAGGGCATTTATCAGCCCAGACAGCACTGAGCAGAGAGAAAGAGCTGGTGGAGCTCACAGTGGCTCTTTGTAAAGAGGATACACACAAAGCAGCACAGCTCAGTGTTCTCCTGCTGGAGTCTGAAACAACAGTTTTATTCAAAGTAAGTTCATAAGTGATCTTTTAAGGGCAGAAAAGGCGACATTTCTCAGGCCTGGCACTTGTGAGTTTTGCAAAGCCGTGACAAAGCTGGACAAGAAGTGTTGGGCCTTTGTGTACTTGAATTTGGGAACCAGTAATGGGAATAGCAGGAATTGAGGTACCACGTCAACAATCTGATGAATCAGAAATGGATATATTTTCCCAGAAGGGAACAAGGAGGCAGCTTTGTGATGCCAAGGAGTGCCCTCACACAACCCCCCAAAGCTCCTTCTTCCAGCACCACTCAACAAATGGAACTCCAGGCCTGGTTTTCAAGACACAAGTTGCCATGCTGGTACAGTTTGTCATGTGTAGTTTTTCATGAAGTTGTTAAGCTCAGACAATACTTAGTCCCCAATACCCCTCATGTGGCTGCAGCAACAGCACTGAAGAAGGACCATCTTTGACCTGCAGGATCCTTGGACAAAGGCTTGGATCATTTTTGCCAAGCAGGAGGAGGTAACACAGCACAGGAATGTTGTGGCCAGGACAATGTCTCCAATAGTGGGTACATGGATACAAAAAAGACAAAGAAGAATTTCAGGTCACTGAAAATCAATTCCTAGACAATGTGTGACCTACCACTCACACTTAATGAGTTTTTCACCATGCTCTGACACTCTACAGAGTATTTACAGAGATTTTTTTCCTTTTATTACTATTTTAAATAACCCAAGGGATTCCTTTGCAATTTTTTCCCAATTTGCCTTCTTTTCCCATCTTCGAGACTAGCACAGACAAGCTTTCAATGGCTATGGATAATCAAAAAGCCACACTTGGAGTCAGGCAGCACGTGTAAGAACAAGTTTACAACGTTAGCACAGCTTCACCTCTTATTTTCTGAGAGCTGCACCTACTGGCAAACAGAAAGAATCAGGACAATCAAAACCCCTTGTCAGACACATAAAAAGGAACATTTCACTCGAGCATTAAAGTACACATTTCTCACAGCACAAAAGCACTCAGTAATGCCAAAGGTGTTATGGAGGGGCAATCAAAGTCATATCTGGAGAGGCAGGGAGTATTTGCACTCATGCCTCATTTGTCAGGGATAGGCACCGAGACAGAAGATTTATCATGTGATAAACAGACTTTCTTGCTGACAGGACAATAAAGGGAGGCTTTTTGGAAGCAATTAGCCAGCACAGAGAGGAAGGTCCATTTATTAGGTTTCCAAGCAAAAAAAGAAACCCAACCAACAAACCAAACATCGTTATCTCAGGAAATTCTGCTCAAGGGAACGTTTCATTTATGTTTCTTTAAGAACACAGGCAGACTGGAGAAGCTGACAGTATAGCAGCCTTCTCTCCCAACATTTTTGTGGTTTCCTTAATATTGATGCATCAGCCAGAGAGAATGAAGCTCTTCCAAATGGGAGTCCCAGCAGGCTGTTCTCTGTGACACCCAATCCCCCAGATGCACCCAATCTTGAGAAAGATCTATTAGCATAAATTCCTCACTACAGATAAGGTCTAATGAAAAATTTAGAGGTACAAGTTACTTTGAGAAAGTGCAATTTGATTTCCTCTGTTTACTTTCCATCTCTAAAGAAAACCTGCTTAAAAGGGTTTTTTAGCCTGATGACAAATCAAAGATGCTCAATTGTTTCAAAGCTACGGTCTCTGAGCAGCAGATGAAAGCTCCAGAGTACTTCCCTGTGAAAAGCCTGTCAGAGTAGGCTTAAAATATATTTGTAATTTTTTATTCCCTGTAAAGACATTAAGATTTCAACTACAGTATAAAAAGTTCCAATCTACCTAATTATTCAGGCCTCTGCAGCCCAAATCCTGCAAGTCAGTGTTTTCACTGCTGCTTCCCCCCACCCCGAATCTAAACACACTTCAGGTTTACTGACCTTACCATTGTCCTCAACCTCAGACAGCAATTACTTTATTAAATAATCCCCTTACAGGCCCCATGACAATGTTTTCACTAATTCTATTTCTGGAAATACATTTGCCAACAGAACATAAAGGAAATATTCACACATTTGAAGCAGCTTCTGTATTTTTCTGTCCCTCATCTTTCTATTTGCCTTGAAGGATGGTAGAACAAACATGTAACTATCCAGCAACTGGATTTACTGAATGCATATGGCACAAGTAGATCCCTCCCAGGGCTCAGTCACAGAGGAGTAAAGACAGTACAGAGATTTCAGCTGAACTGGGCCATCATGGTCAAACACAGTCATCTTAACCAGTACCTACAATTCTGCCTTCCATTGTGGTTTTGAGGTTGGGTTTGTTTTGCCTTTATTTTTTTTAATCAGTTAAGTGCATTATAAAAGCTGACAGGGCTAAAAATTTTGTGGAAACTGTCATAACCCAAAAAAACAGATGAGAAGGAATCACATGTCACAGGAAGCACTGTGACATTTCTGAGAGCTTCTTTTTGAATCAGAGACTGTAAAAGTTCATCAGACCAAAGCTACTGCCTTTCTATTAAATGCTGGGCAAGAACTCACCCAGTAGGTTTTCAAAACAACAGCTCAAATTTCTCCCCTTCAATTTTAAGCTTAACATTTCACATTTTGAAAGGGCTCTCAACTTTGCCTGCAATCCCTACCTGCTCTCTGACCCAACTGCTCTGAATTTCTGTTGGAGTTCCAAAGCCCTGCCCTTCAGGGCACCACCACAGCCCAGGGGTTTGGGGATTCCCAGAGCAGGTGCTGGAGGTGGGAGCAGCAGTTCTTCACCGCTGGGGAAGATCCAGACCTGCTGAGTGTCGGAAAGCATGAGGAAAATGGATGGACTACAAATTAAACAAGTTTGTATATGGACTGGACTTCACATTTTGTTATGACAAAACAACAATTCCAATGAATATCAGTGACCCAAATCTCTCCAACCTTTCAGCATGTCAATGATAAAAATAAAAGGTGCCTGAAGAAAGAAAAAAAATCCAACATTAACACAAGCACACACACGTCTAATTTGCTTCACTGAGTTCTCTTGAGCCACTTGCAACAGGCTCCCTTTAACTCCTGGCAGTGCTCCAGCCAGCAGCAAGAAGGGCTTGTCTCTCCCCAAGGTGACTTTCACTGCTTTAGCTTGATAGGTATTTGGCTTCCAGAGATATTATAAAGTTGAAATGAAGTATTATCTGCTACATCTTCTGTGCAGTGAATGTTATGTAGGGACTTAGTATAATACTATGAGAATAACAGGTAGGGGAAAATTACTCACAAGTACCTCATTTTGAAAAGGCAGATGTTCCCTATTTAAAATATGTCAAATATTAAATTCTATTACGCCTTCTTCCTGCTTCACTGCTGCAGGCATATCCAAAGATGTGGGGAAAAGCACAGCAAAACTGTCAATGCCTCCAGATTAAGGTTGTTTACTTAATACACTATTGAAAAGAATAACCTCTATAAATGATGGGTTTGTAACAATGGGGGAAGGAGCAGGGAATAAAGAACAGCAGCACACAGGAGCTTTCATGCTCACAGCCTTTGCTGTGCAGCATTTCAACAGGAAGAATTTCAGAGGCAACACTCTCCAGGAGCTGGAGATTCACACAATTTAGCAAAATTAAGTGACAGTTTCCTTCTGAAGAATCCAAAAATGCATCCTAAATGGCATTAGGTTGACTAATCCCCACTTAAACTATCCAGCAAAGAAAGAACACACTTGGAAAACATCTCTGGTCTTTCTGGCTCTTAAAAAAAATATGACCTGTGTTATTTACTCTGACAGAGGAATTATCTCATGCTGTCACTTTCTTTGCAAGAGAGATATGCTGCAGATTGTGACTGACACTGTCCAGGAGAGCCTTCTAGCTACAGATAAATAAAAACAGGTTCTAAACCCTTCCTTAAAAAAGCCTAGAGCAAGAACAGCAATGTAGAGCATAAAAAGGTTATCATTCAAAATAAAAAGAAAAGCTGAGCACAGGCCAATCCCTCCTAATCTCCCTGAACAGACTGTGACCACCTCAGCTTTACACACTGCCCTTATTAAGTGCCAGACTGGATGTTACTGCAGAAGAGATGGGACAATTCTCACCATAAGACATGTTGCTCCTTTACAAGGACAAGTTCCACCTGCACACTAAAAGCAAGGTAAGATTTATGTGGGTTTAGGGTTTTTTTTTGGTTTGTAGGTATTTTTTTAAATTATTTTTAGCTTTTTGGGTTTTTAGAAGTTTTTTTAAAATCTGTGGGGGAACAGGCAGAGACACAGAACTGCAGTTTTTGGGCTCAACAAAGATCCTCCTGTAGATGCCCAGTGGCCACATGTTTGCAGCTCCCATCCCAGGGAGAGGCTTTTCTTCACCACCCTCACCTGAGCAGTCAGAATTTCACCACTGCACAGAGCTACCAGAACACTTCATTTTCTCTGTAAGGCTCTCACATGACAGTATGACCTATGAAAGCACTATGATGGTATCTATTAGAAATGACAGTGTTGATGCCAATTAACTACAGGACAATTAACTGATGCTACTATGCCCCAGTGACAACAGTTTTCATTTCCACAGTCCCTACCAAAACAAAATGCAATTTGAAGACCAGTGTGATGGAAAAAAATTATAAAATCTGGCCTCAGATTCATATCTAAGAGCTGTGAAACCTGTGCCATTTTATCACAGCAAGGAAGAGTCAAAACAAAGCCATTTCAGAGGCAACAACCAGCCCAGCAGAGCCTCAGCCCCTCTTGTGACAGTCAGGGCTGAGCCAGCCCTGCCTGTGTTTGGACATTTCACAATCACTTTGCTCAACAACTGCATTTCTACTTTTTTTTTTTTTTGGTGGTCTTTTTAGCAATGAATTACTGGGGAACAGCTCTGGGCAGTACATCAGTAGGAGTCAGTGGCACTACTGGAAGCACCACAAATGCAGAGTAAGGGGGCTGTGCAGCCTCCCCCAGCCCTGGACACCCGGCAGTGCCTCAGTGACCTGCAGGAACAGGAGGAAGTCTCGCTCTCTGAGATGGAACAGGAGCTCCAGGGTTGCTGGTTTTCCCATTTTCCTTTCCCATATGCAGATACAATGCCTGTTTTGAAGCTGCCACTGTTATTTTCTGTGGGAAGATGGGAAAACAGAAGGTACCTGACACACAGGAGAGAACTGCCCCTTCTCTGCCGTGGCAGACACGCAGCTCTGTCAGTGGCACCACTATTTCAGACAAACTGCTTCACTCCCTCTGGTCCCGTTATCTGGGGGCCACTGCATGGCCTCGCCTCTATTTTTACAGCTGTAGCTATAATTTTATTCCCTTGCATAGCTGCACTTAGAGCCTCCTAAAACTATGTGCTACTATTAGTACATATAAAAAGGTGTCCATCACCACTGTAATTTTGTCACTTCCTTCCTGTAAATAACAGTTGTTGTTGCTGCCACTAGGAAGAAACCAGCATTTCTTCCACTAAGTCACAAACTACAGACATTACATTATTTGAAGGGTAGGGTCTTACTGTTTGTCCATTTCATTTTTATTTAAAGAGCTTCATCTCCTTCCAACAATGAGAAAACAGGCCAGTTATATTTACCTTCTAACTAACTGTAACAAATATTAAACCAGATATTCAGTTTATTATAATGTGTACAGGCCCACCTGACCTCAGGAAATCAACGTTCATTTACTTCAACCTGAGGCTCTGATGTGCTGAATAGGTCTCTTAGAGGACTGCGATTCTGGAACACCAGTAAAAATAAACACTGATTTATGCAGTGACCTCTGTTCAACTCCTATTAACACAGCAAGCAGTTGGACAATTCCCTTTTTTTAGTTTCAATCAATCTTGTCTAGAAGTTTTTAAAAAGGAAATCACCCTTAATCTTTGTAATGTTCCAGTTGTACTGAAAGCACACAAGGCAGCTCTGAACACACAGCACCTGCTCAACAGAGACTACAAAATTACCTCACACAAGGAACAAAACCAGATCAAGAAAATTAGAACATATGCAACACCTGTAATCCAGTCAGACCTGAGGTACAGGTCACTTGGGAGCACATCCAGCTTTCCCAGTGCACCAGGAGGAAAATGCCATTCACAAGACTGGTGTGGAATTTAAATTCTATGGTGTTATTTACACAGGCTGTTTCTTGCTCTAAAGGACAAATGCACAATCACATACTGATATAGATCACCACTAATCTAAGACACATTTCCAAGCACATTTTCCTCAGCCAAGCCCTACCAAACCATCTCATTCTCCCATCACTGTGTGTGTTTGCAGGGAATGCTGTGAGCTGCTTCAGTAAAATAAAGTGAATCTTAAAAGAATAAACAGCCTGAGAAGGGGTTCTAGTGTTTTTGTTTGGTTAACCTGGATAATTTCTCCTCTCAGTTCACAGCTCCATGAGAGCTGTATCAGCAGAGTTGACAAGGAGTGAGCTGGACACAGAGGGGGAAGTGAGAAAGCCCCGAACTGAGCTGTGCTGGCAAACACCACTTTGAAATCCCTGAGGATCCCAACAGCATGACTGTCAGCACTCAGGCTGCTCCCTGCTATTTCTGTCTCATGATTAGGTGGCATTCTGCCATTTTCCACCCTGCTTATTAACCCCTCACCTTGGTTTCTGTTCTCCTTGTGGTTCCATCCTCTGAAGTGACAATAGACACGTGGGAGGTGGGAGTGCCTGGGTCTTCCTCCACAGTAACTGTCTCTTCCACCATTTCTTGAGGCTCTTGCATCATTGCTATTGAGGTCTGGTTACTGGGGCTTTGTTCCTAAAGAAGCAGGTAAAAAAAAAAATACTGAAATTTTCACTTCTACCGTCATGGTGTAACTATTCTACTTATTTCAGATTCCTCAACTGAAAAAACACATTCTACCCAAAAACTTGCAAGTAACAGATTCAGAGAAAGGAGTATTTACTGTCCCAGGGAAGCATTCTTCAACTATGCTGGTATGACTGGGTTTGGTGCAGCAAACAGAAACCATGAGAAGCATCTATCAAATACTTCATATTTACAGGCAGCAGACCACTGCCTTACACTCAAACACTCTTTAAGCCTTCTCTTCGATGCCCAGCATAGGAGCAGTGGAATTTTTGTCTGTAAAAACATTCATTCAGTTCTGCTTTCAGAGCAGTTAATTTTACACACCATTAAAAGTTTCTTTTCCATTTGATAAAAAAGTACACTCAGTTGCAGAC
The DNA here is from genome assembly GCF_009829145.1 of Chiroxiphia lanceolata. Lineage (NCBI taxonomy): Eukaryota > Metazoa > Chordata > Aves > Passeriformes > Pipridae > Chiroxiphia > Chiroxiphia lanceolata. Next base: position 14,202,546 of record NC_045654.1, on the reverse strand, counting down.
TAGAGAAGGCTATAAAACATCAACACCTACAATTAAATAGACACCCTTTCCAAAAAGAAATGGATGGCTGGAGATTAACAGCTGAATTCCGTGAAATGCTTCCCTTCCCACATCTTTGCTAAATCCATAAGGGCTAACTGGTTATAAACTTATTTAAAATTTATAACAGATAGACAACATAACGAAAACTAAACAGAAAGAAAGCAGATCAAAGGTAGGTTCTTGCAGAGCTGCTGCCCAGAGAGAACACTCTGCTGCTCAGCAGCACCAACATCTGAACCTGTTCCTCATGCAGTTGTGTGTTCCAGCACAGAAATCACAGAAGCTCCCTTTGGAAGATGAACACATTTCAGAAGCTCCACAGTGAGAGGCCAATAAAGAACCAGCTTACACACTGAGAAGTCAGACTTTTCCCGAGCATTATGAATCCTCAGTCACGTAAAATGAAATGACAGACTGTTCATTTCAGTAGAACCCCGAAGGGATCTGGCTACACAGGCCTTAAAGCCAAAGCTGGGCTTCTCTTGGCACATCCTGTCAAAAAGGCACTCAAAGAACATCCTTTATTAAGGACTATATATATACACACACATACACACACAAATACCTTTTTATATATATATATTTTAAAACCAAAACATAATGACACGAAGCTCTAAACTGCCAAGTGAACACACCCTCCCCAAAGAGAACACTATGGACAAATCCAGTATACTTCTTCACAGGAAAATAAAATGGTTGGGATGAAACTGTTGCCATGCATGAGCTGAGCCTAATTACATAAAGGTTTAAATATTCTCCACATGTGAGCAGCTTCATCGCCAGGGAACTACACAGTATTTCATACCATTTTACTTAGAAAAAGTGCATTTCATCATCTGAGCTATCATCTTCAGACTGACCCTTCTGCTGGGCCATGTTTTGGACAGGCCCTCAATGACCTTTATGCTGCTGAGCAGGAACTGGGCACTGAGGTCTCATTAAGTTCCACATTTATTTCTTCCATGATATATAATTTCCTTTTAAACAAGCTGAGATATGCCTGTTCAGTTTTCCTTCATTTACAGCTGTATTCTGACCTTCTGGAACCTGGACTTCAGTAAGGAAGCTGCTTTCATTTTCAGGTAAGCAATAATATTAACCCAGACCATGACAAGGAGCCTCCAGCAATCATCTCAGTCAAAATGCAACCTGGACAGCCTTCCAAGGTAATGGACAGATCTCCAGAGGTGATATGAGCAGGCACTACTTCCATTTCTATTGAAACCACAGAGTAACTCAGGGAACAGAATCAATCAACGAGAATAAGGCTTCTGAAGTCCTAAAGAAAATCACTCCTTCCAGTCTGTAATATTTAATCAACAGCAAATAAGTTATGATACATGCTGAATCCTTTGTGGTAGGGTTCATATTCATTCATTGTGTCTTCTGCCCACAGTTTCAGAAGGGAACTAGGCTCCAGGGATAAATACATTATTCTCCAGGTTTTTCTAGAAGGTACTGTATTTTGACTGCAGCTCCCTTTTTCCCACCCCACAGTGAAGCTTTCCTCTAAAGAAAGTAATGTACACAATACTGCAACACAGCAGAGACCAGAGCTTCCATTCACCTTCACACAACCCAGCCTTGCCAAGAACAAAGAAACAAACCAGTCACATGGAGAGAGGGTTTTTCCATTACACCCTGTCCCTGTAGAACTCCTCATGGAATGCCAGAAATGCTCCAAGGTGGGTCCTTCCCACTCCTCTCACACAGGACATCCACACATCTCATCCACCAGCTTCATTTCCAGCTGCACTTGAGGTGCCACAGCTCTTCCTTCCCCTCAAGACTTTTCAGAGGCAAACTCTGAAGGAGATGGAAGGTGGAAAGAAATATTTTGCTCTTTGAACCTTTGCAATACTTTATTACAGAAAATAAAAATAGTCTGCCTTTGTATTCAGAGACTGCCTGTGGGCAAAGGAAACCTTAAAAGCTGGACACTTACACATGAGCAAATTGCAAACTAGAGCATATTGACTTCAAATGAGCACTGCACTAGTTTTTAATCCCCTGGTTGCTTCTAAAACGAAGAATGAGGGAGGTATGGTACAGATCTGCATTCCTACAAGAGAAAACCATTGCTAGCAAGAGACTGTCCTAAGCATCAGAAAGCCTAAAAAGCTTGCCAAGTTCAAGGTAGATCTATCCCAGCACAGAGAAGCAACCAGACTGCATCTTCTGCGTGTTCCCTCTTTCTGTGTGAGCCACGAAGGAATGCAGTGAGGGAAGAGGACAGCTATCACCCAGCTTACTCCCTGAATTAGCTTCAGGAGATGGTGCTTTGATCTCCTAAGCCAGTACTTTCTCTACATCGCTAACGTGGAATTGTCACAAGCTACATTAACGTAGAAAAGATGCAAAGATTTTGTTATCTGTTTTTAGACTCCATCATTAAGGATTTTAGGTCAACACAAACTGCAGAAACTGGGACACATTACCCCTTTCAACTACCTTCCTCTGTGCTCAGCTTCTAAGGCAGTACTTAGGATGGTTTTTTTCGCTAAATACACCTCAGCATCTCAAATTCCACACGTTTGGCAGGTCAGCCTAATTATCCACAGCAAAACACAAGTTGCTGGGTAAGGCTGGAACACGACACCCCCAACAAATAGTGTTACCAGTGGTTCCCTGCCTGCCACAGGGAGGTAATTCCAGTTCAGAAAAACACCCTCATCCCTGTACCTTGCTGGGGGCTTTCAAAGCAGAAGCAGCCAGACAATTCCTTGTGCCAGAGAGGCCCCGTGGTCCTGCCCCTACTGCTGAACTCCAGAGCTCGTGTCCCAGGGAACACCAAGGGCCAGCAGCTCCTGAGGGATGTGGCACTAAGGGATCCTCAGGATCCTGAGGGATGTGGCACTAGGGGATCCTCGGGATCCTGAGGGATGTGGTACTAGGGGATCCTGAGGGATCCTGAGGGATGTGGCACTAAGGGATCCTGAGGGATCCTGAGGGATGTGGCACTAAGGGATCCTGAGGGATCCTGAGGGATGTGGCAGTAAGGGATCCTCGGGATCCTGAGGGATGTGGCACTAAGGGATCCTCGGGATCCTGAGGGATGTGGCACTAAGGGATCCTCGGGATCCTGAGGGATGTAGCACTAGGGGATCCTGGGGATGGCTGGGCAGGGCCTCGCTGGCTGGTGCCCACACCCCCAGCACCCCAGGGAGCAGGACAGAGCTGAGCTGGCAGCCAGGCCCAGCCCAGTGCAGTGTCACAGTGATGGGGAGGCTCGAGGGCAGCCTGGGCAGCAAAGCAGGGTCAGGATGAGGGGCTGGGACAGACAGGGACAGACAGGCAGGCCCGAGGCCGCTGTGGGCTCTGAGCTGGCGGGGTCCATGGCCACTGCCAGGCACACCAGTCCTCCTCCAGCACACACACAGACCCCACTGCTCCTCCAGCACAGCCCAGGCGTGGGCTGAGGGCTCAGCTTCAACACCAGAGCTGCCAGGTCTCTGGGCACAAGCCCCACGTGCAGCTGGTCAGGGCAGTGAGGTCTGCAGTGCCCTCAGGGATCCCACAGACCCCCTAAAATGGATGCAAGGGTTCTCCTGCAATAAACACACACATTTCAATGTGTTATCCCCCCCTGCAGGTTGCTGAGCATTACCCACTAAGTCCTATTCAAATAATAATCTTTGGCTTCTTCCAAGATTACAAAATACCACCAAATTACGAGAACAGATTCCAAAGCAGTTACTGCACACAGTGCCAGCAGTCTTGACTTCTCTCTCTGCTTTTGCCTTTTTGAGACCAAATCCTATCCTGCTGATCTGTTCTTGCATCTCCAGTGTGCTTTAAAAAAGACATGCTATTTAAAACACAAAGCAACAATCAATTTATCCCCAGTCCGTAAAAGTTAAGTGCAGATGAAACAGCTAAAGACCTTGTAAAATAAGCAAGAATCATAAAATAACAGTAATTCTTGTTTTGTTAAAGAACAGTGATTCACCATTTAGGGCACATATCTCCTAGGGCTTATTTTGCATTAGAATACTACAGCTTCTGTAATCATCACCATTTCAATTCCTAGAGTTATATTTCCATCAAAGTAGCTATTTTATATCTGTTTTAATAAAAGAATAACCTCCCTCGGGAGGATCAGACATCCTACCTTGAGACAGTAAACAAAATTCTTTATTCTCTGCCTATGGAACAATTTTAAACAGTCTGGAAATAATATAAAATTGCAGGAGATTATTACTTCCACTAAAGCAGTCCCTCTTCAAGAACACTGAAAACATGTACATGTACATTGAATCATCATTCTCCCCGAGATCCCCTTTGTTCATAAGATTGCAGGGCAGGCTATTCTGGCTACTCCTTACTTCAGGCTACTGTCAGATTCCAAATTTGAAGGTTTTTGCAAAGCACAAAGGCTGAATTCTACATCAGTGGACATACTTGTCCTCAGCCAACCCCAGCACAGACAAAGCTCAAGTGTTATCAGCTCCTGTGAAACACACTGCAAGTCTGGGCATAATTAATGGCATTGGACAACAATGCTAATTGAATTAAATGTGGATTCTGTCTCCTCTACTACTCTTTGTTTAAACTACTTATTAGAGCTTCAATCTTTGCAAAGCATGAGATTATTTCCAAGTGTAAAGCAAGCAAACGTTGGTTTTGTCGGAGCCAAGTCTCGGGTTGATGTTCTGCCCCACTGGTCTCTTTCCAACTCAGCTCTGCACTTCCAGCTCGCCATATCCTCAAGCTGTTATTTGCTGAAGGCACGTGGAGGAGAAAGGAAGACAAAAAAGACAAGTCTGCAGAAACACAGCAGTTGAAAAAAGTCTATCCTGAGATCTTCATCAGACTAGGACATCAGAGAGGAAGAAAATCACTGCTGCAGTTTGTTGAACTTGGTCTATTTGTGGCAGATTTTTTTCAGTAAAAGATCCAACTCCTCAGCAGCTGAAGACTCAAGTCTCATTACTGTCACATCCTCCTGCCTTGTCAGAGCCCCCTTCTTTCACCACAGCCCCAAGAGCAGGACAGTTTCCTGCGGCTGCCCCTCGGCTGGGACGGGCTCAGAGATGGGCACATGCTGGTCAGCTTGGATTGCAGCCCTGGCACTGCTGGGACACACAGCCCCCAGCCAGGATCAAATGATGGCACATCCAGGCACAATGGCTCTGGAGCAACAAAGAGCACAGGGACCAGCCTGGACTGCAACTGAGGCAGCACACAATGCTGGAAGGAGAGTTTGCAAGTCAGACAATGATTTAAAGATGGGAATACATAAATATCTACTTTGCTGCAGATAAACTGATCTCCATTTAGTAAACTTACTTTTCTGTTTCCTCATGTGAAATAAAATGTGGGTTTTATATATAATAAATATATATGTATGTATACAACAGATTCAGCTCACTTCAAAGTAACCCAAACACGTGAACCTACGAGAAGCTTCAAGCTCTCTGTCAGAGCTCTCACACAAACTCTGCCCTCAGGCTGGTCAGTTCAGAACAGCTGAGAAATGCCAGCCCCAAATGAAAGAAGGTTGTCCTGGCATGGGGTACCAGAATGAACTCAGCCCCACACCACAATGCACCAACTGTTTCCTGAACACTTACACACTTCCTTTGTCCTTTAGAAACACACACGACAAGCAAGGAACAAATAATGCCAAGAGCTTTTAAAGCACCAAGGTTAAAAGGAACATTTCAGCAACTGGAAAAAACCCTCAACTACAGAAGTTTTGAAAAGCCACAAAGAGCAGCTTCTTTTGGAAGCAGGCATGGTAATTCACCCTCTGAAGGCATCACACCTTTCAGGGAAAGCAAGAGGCGGAGGTGAAGGAGAAGGAATCAAACCCAGACAAGGCCTGGAGCAGGAATATTCACCCCTCCAGCGTGGCAGGACACACTGGGGTCTGTTCAGCCACGCGGGAGCTGCCCATCAACGGGCAAACCCACAGGGCCTGCCCAGCAGCCAACAAAGAGGCCTTTTATGCTATTTTAAACAATCTGAAGTGTCTCAGTTAATGGAAGACCGGGCAATTGGCCCTCAACTATTTCTAATTGACTGGAATGATGGATGAAGCTAAAGGGAAAGCTGACCCACTGAACTTTTCCATACAAAGCTAGAAAACTGAGGGAGATTGTAAACAGTTTATAAGAATGAGAAGTGGGAGAGGCAGAATCCCAGGAGCTTTGCTCCTCTCAACCTGCTGTTTTTTCAGGCGAGGGAAAACAAAGAGCTTCAACTCAAAGCCACAAACAACAAAAAATACAGGGGAAGGCCTAAACAAGTAGGGTATTTTTCCCATGCTCTCCTCCCCTTTCTCCAGTAGCTGCTTAGCTCTGCCATGCAAGCCGGTCCTTTGAATCAGAAAGGGCAATTTGTCACTTTGACAAGGTGTCTCTCAGGGCTCTGCACTGCCTTGCTCTGCTTTTCAGACTTGACTGGATGTTAACCATAGATGTCAAGACATTACATCTCAGTCAACCTCAACAGATGTGATCATATATACTTAAAACTTACACCACTCCTACTACATCAAGGCAATGCTCAGGAAATCACACATGCCCACTGATTTTCAGAGCAAAACCATCACCAGTAGCTTTTGTACTGCAAGGAGGCAACACTGCTGCAATGTGACAGAGCTGTCTGCTCACCTCAGCACATCCTAGGAGGGAAGAGTGAGGACAGTAAACTTCTAGGAAGGGAAATGGATGAGTAATAGGTTCGAATTCACAGCACCCAACTGTAGGCAGCTTAGCGAGGTGTCTAAATGCAGAACAACTGAATTCTTCCTCTTCAGTCAAAAACAAGAACAGAAGTCTCAGAGAACAGTTCAGACCTTTCATAGACTGAATCACCTCCTTGGACACATCCAGCTCTTGCCATTGATTATGCAGGGAAATGATATCAAGAAAGTATTAAAGCTGGAGGATGAATCCAGGCCTCAGAGACCTGATGTAAGAAGTCTGTGGCAGAACACAAAACAGGACAAGTGGATGACAATGCATCACTCAGTCCCTTAAACACAAGCCCTTTTCCCCCCAGTAGTTCAGCAAGATCAAGTAGTAAAATAGAAGCATAAATCATATAAGTCATTATTTTTAAGATGAAAATGGTACATGCCAAAAGAAAAAAAAGAAAGAGCCCCTGGCACACACAGTAGGCCCAGCTCTGCTCCTCTTAATGTCACCAGCATGGCTGCTGCTGCTGTGGACAGCCTGCCCACTAGGAAACCATCCTAAAGGAGCAGGAAATGACTGTCTCTCACCAAGACTTGTACAGAGAGTTCACTGCAATTTGCCAAACTACCTCCCAAAGACAAACACAGTCGAATCTGCTCACCCAATCTTTGACCAAACCCAGAACAGATCTGACCTGCTTCCTTCTCTGGAGCCACTCCTATGAACTAAACAAGGCTAAATTAGGGAGATTTTTCGTGGGATGAGGTTACATCACGGATTATAATTTTCCAGCAAGTTTTTTCCCTTCATCCCCACCTGCTGCCTCTAGCTGGCATTAAGGGTGGTGTGGGATGACTAATTTTACATTCCTTTCTGCAAGACAGGCATTCAGATTTCATTTCTTCTAGGCCCCACAGAGTTTGGGTCATAAATTAAACTGATGTATTACTAGAGATCCAAGTCCACAACTTACATGCACAGGGGAGTCAGAAGTACAAGTTAGGTCCTTCATCTAAAACAAAAAAAACAACCATCAGTTGGCAGGTGACAGCAGCAGGTCTCTTCATGCAGGTTGTGTGTCCCAGACTCTACCCCAGCCACCTTCACACATCATTACCCCACTAAACCAAAGTCTGCCAAGGCCCAGCAGTTAACACACCCACGCCTACTTGCACTGCTACAAAACTACCTTAGAGAATTGCTTTTAACTTCAAGGCAGATGTAAACCAGCTCTGCATTCCTTGAATTACAACCCAGGCTGGAGCATTATGTGAGTGTCCTAGGAGCCATATCAGATCAGTGTTAAATTCAACTAATCTCCTCACCCACCCACAATCTTGCCGGTAGATCTGAACAGCACAACCAAAATGCTTCTTGTGGCAAAACACACCGCCACAAAAGCAAACAAAGTAAGCTTTCATAATCGTGAGGAAGACAGAACAAACAGATCACTGATGATTTTCTAAGCCTGCATTCCAAGAAAGCCGCTCCTTAAAATAAATTATTTCTCATTCTTGGGAATACAAAGTGATTGACAATAAATCCATCTCCCAAGGAATGTGCTTGCCAGTGTCTCCCACTATCAAGCCCCAAAGCAGGTTTGCTTGGCAGCAAGGCAGCAGGACTGAGTCAGTCCAGACAGCTCCCCAGGAGACTACCCACCTTAAACCACACACTGCTTCTTCCCTCTGCATCTCACCCCTTCCCACACCTGCCCCAAACACAGCAGGACGTGTGAACAGTGCCTGGTTCCCATTGCTCCACAACTCCCAGAGAAAACCGGGACAGCGGGAACAGCCCCGGGCGGGAGCTCTGGGGCTGCCTGTGAGTCCACTGAACACCAAAAACCACAACTCAACAAAGCCAAAGGCCTCTCTGACTGCTGTAAACCTTCCAAATGGGAGAGATTCCAGCAGAAAGCCAATTTTCCCCAGTGTAATGCAGTTACTGTGCTATTCCAACTCCCCAGGAGAGCTCAATTATGCCTTTTTGTCCAGTGCTCCATTCAGTGCACGTGTTTTCTGTTTATGTCCTAACACTGACCTTATAACCCCACTTGTACATGGCCAGTCCTCACACAGACTGCAAAGACAGCAGGCAGACTTGCAAAGCCAGTGATAAACTAGCAATGAACAGTAGGGGGAAAAAAAAAGGATGAAAGCAAGAACTTAGATATTAGGGGAAATGCTGAGTAAGAACCTGTTCAGCCCTCGCATCCAGAGCTGTGCAAGGATGCAGATGCACTGCAGTGGGCTCAGAGCACAGCTAACAGAACAGCCAGAGAAAGGGATCAGACAGGTCTCACATCCAGCCCTGAAGTCCAAGCTATTAACCTCAAAAGAAGGTCAAGGGGCAATGTGATTACAGTTCAAGTGCCTAAAGGTATAATGGAAAGTTGATGGAGAACCCTTCAGCCTCAGAGAGAAGGCTGACACACACATTTTGTTTTAATTTTCAGACAGCAAGGGTGAGCAGTGCAACAAAAAAACCAACACAGTAAAATTATGCTGCTTAACATGTTGGACCTGTTTAAGAAACATGATTCTATTTAATCATAAACCTGATAATGGGAAGGTGCTCATGTGTGCACACACAACTCCTCCTGCTTGACTCCGAGGAGTTTTCTGGCTAAGAACAATTTATTTAAAGCTCCTGAAGGAATTACCCATCCCCACAGCTCATCCTCAGCAAACTGCACTTCAGTGCAATAGAGAGAATTCTGTCAGCCTGGGGAGGGGCTAATGAGGGATCCCTGCTCAGAACTGGTTCTGGCTGAAGAAGTTCCCTCTCCTCCCACCAGTGAGCAGTGGGGAATCCCCCTCTCAGCTGGCCAGCAGGACCTTCAGCAAACCAGAGCACTGTGTCAGCTGAGACACCAGCATCACCAAGGACCAACCCTCAGCCTTTGCTCTCCACAGCACAGCTCCCAAAACCTGCAGTGCCAGTGCAGCTGGAACAGCTGTGGGACAGCAGGAACCACTGACTGAAGGGGAAAACAAAAGAGATGAGCACCATCTGTCCAGGCACTCTCACCCAGGACATTAATGGGAACCCACTGGGCCCATTCAGGTATAGTAAGAATGCTCAGCAGGGACAGTCAGTTCAGCAAGGCCTGCTCTTACTGCAGGGGCACCAACCTCACACAGGAAAAAGTCATTTAAGCCAAGGTGGAAGTCACTTGCCCAGAGGTAAATATCTTCACTAGCAAAGTAAAACAGCTCTCAACTTCTCAGTTAAACGTGTTTGGCTTTTCCCATTTGCCACCAGCTCTGGTTAAGGATTCCACAGACTTGCTGGAAACAGGCACCTTTCTGTGACCTCTCTCTCCTACTGGCACCGTGTATACAGTCAGCACTTCTGGACTGAAGTACTTGAATTGTAAAACCCTATCACATTTGCCAACCACTCGATTATTTACACAGTATCTTTTTTATTATTTCTGATATGCTTTTGTTTGGCACTTCACAATGGAATTCAAACATGATAAAGACTAAGACAAGACGCAGCCCTGGAGTCAGCAACCTAAATCACTTCTAAACAGGTTCTCAGAGGGCTTTTGAGAGAGCCATTTCTCAATTAAACACACACAGATAAAACCAAGAGATCATATGGGATGAAATGAAAGACTTGCTATTAACAAGCATCAGTCAGAAAACTACATTCATGCTCTGAGTGCTGTACTTCCCTGCAGCTGGCAACACAAGCTGCAAGAGTGCTGTTTGAACCCAGGGATGGGACAGCTGCATTTCCCTCCCACTCCTTGCTGTGGTTTTATGGCAGAAAAGAGAATCTTTAATTTTTCCAGAGGAGTCCTGCCAAGCTGAGGCTACAAATAGGATATGGTGTGTTAGTAAACTCCCAGCCAGCTTGCTCACACTGTGGCCAGAACCCCTCTGAATGCCTAAATCCCCATGCAGGCTGGCAGCACTGAGCACCTCGCTGGCAGGTAAAGCAGCCTCCTGGGTGACTCCCTTTGGAATTCAGGATTGTGCAGGAGATGCCATTTTCACCTGTTCTGGCAGAATACACAGCACCCAAGGACCCTCTCTCCCCTTCCCTCCTTTATATAAAGGAACTGCTTTCCTCTCAGCCACCTCTGCTACTAAAATTTTGGCAGAAATGAACCACTTCTTACAGTGAAACTCCCTGAAGTGCATCAGAGGAGCAAAGTTCTCCGTAGAGCACCGCAGTCCTTGTATCATCTACACACAAAGCTGTCCTTCCCACAGGTCAAATGAAGTTGTTTTTTCTTCCAATTCTTCACAAAGAATCGAAAGATAAACAGTCATCCCACCCACCTTTTCTTTAACAGGAGGACAGACTCGATCAGCACAAATTCAGCAGCAGTGAGTCCACCACCTGTGATGAACACCCTGCCAAAAACACTGTTCCTGCCTCCAGGACTCACCTTGTGCTTTTTAATCCCTTCCCAGAGTCCCCAGCAACACAAAAACACATCTACAAAGGTGCTGCTGAACCCACAAGTCAGGTTTGCTCATCTGGACTAACCCATCATTTATAATGATATTATTAACAAATAAAGATGTCTGACAGAAATCCATAATATTCGACAGCTCAGCTTGCTAAATCAGGGAGAACAACAGGTACCAACAGACAAAACATATGCATGGAAGAGGGTAAGTGTGGCAAAAAGTTGCAAAAGCAATGCCAGAGACAGAAAAACACCAGAAAAAGATGAGCAGAGGAGAAAAGTATCACAAAATGTGAGAGTCTTTCCAGGGAGGGTAAAACCAAAACAATAAAGTACATCAAGACAGAAAAAAATGAGAAGAGACAGAACCCATAAATTAGACAAGGAAGTGTCATGTGGAAGCCAAATCAGTGGCTTTCACAAGAAAAAAAAGTGGCAGGAAAAGGGAAGGAGGAGAGAAGCACGAGAGAAATATTTCAGTCTGTAACTCCATCCTGTTAACACTGCTTTATTTCACTGCTTTATTTCACCGTAAAAGTCTTTTGATGAATAGGAGCTCCCTCCACACACAGCAGTATATTAAGATTCTTTATTAAAGCTTTCCGAACACCACAATGTCATTCTTTGGCTTTTCATGTGGTTTGCCTAGACTGTGTTTTTGTTGCTAAGCTCTCATTAGATGTGTATCTTGTACTGACAGGGAAGAGGTTATAAAATACACGAAACCTGAACGCGAGCCCAGGATTTGATTTTACACAAGTGAACACTCTCAGGCAACAGTACAATGCCTTGTGTGTGACTTGGGGATGCTTCTGCACACATTCAGGATGGACTGAGTGTGCCCAACTGTTCCACAGCAGCATGCAATTCATTTAGGCAAGTACAGAAAGGGAAAGGGAGCACAACTGCAGATGTATCCCAACCCACCTCCCAGCCCAGCAGCTCCTGTGCCAGCCCCTTGGCAGGACAGCTCCTGGCTCTGGCAGAGGGCTCAGGATGGGAGGAGGAGCATTGCCCCGAGCCACGGATACCAGGGAAGCACAAGAACAACACACACAAAGGTGGAGCCAAATTAATTAATCTTGCTTACAAGGGATGACAGCACGTCAGGAAGAGCAAATGTAACCATCCAGCTATCGGGGTGGAAGACAAAGATATCCATCCCGAACAGCAAATTGTGTCAAACACCATGAACACTTTGCACCCCACAGGCAGAAAACTAGCCTGATTCTACACTTAATTCAATTATCCATGTCAACAGTGACCAAACACATCAGCATTTACAGCTTCCCACCATTTATCAGTTCACACACACACACAAACTGAATCGACTCCTGAATAAGAAATCATCAGCAACTCTGATCATAAGAAAAAAACCCCCAAAACTATTTTTGCCAAGAAGTTTAAAGTGAGTACAGCTCCATTTGGGAAATTAAATGAAACCTAAGGATAACCGTATCATTCCCTTAACAAAAGCCACCAAACACATTATAACAGGCTCTCAGTACATCTGAAATGTGTTTGGAAACCCAGAAAATAGCCCAGCTAATGTGCTCTCTATACCCTCAGCAGCAGACGTTACAGCTACTCCTAATCCCAGCTTTGTGAACCTGGGAGACAGAATTCATTGTGCTTCTGGAGCTGGAATATTTTGCAGAGCACTGCAGTTTGCTGGCTTACAAACATGCCCCGCCAGCTCGCTGGGCAGAAAGGTTTCTGCTGACTTCACCCAGCACTGCAGTCACACTCAGCAGGGATTAATATTTTTCCCTGCTAAGGATCCAGGCTGCAGCACTAAGTAGGGAAGGTTACACGTGTGTCTGAAAAAGACTCTAACATTTTGATAGGTGATATATAAATACAAGCACTCAGGAGGCACTTGACTATTTCTTCCATGAAGTTCAAGTAGGATATTTAAATTTCAAATACTTCAGAAATGTTACTGCTTTTTAAAAGACATTTGATAAATAACTGATAAAACTGTTTTGTCATCATAAATGCATTTTATACCCATAACTTCTCTAAGAGGAAGTGAGCTCAACAGATAAGCCTCTGTATTCTTTGCAGACTTTCATGAAGAAATTTCACCTCTTTTTCCCAGTTGCACACATACCACAAGAAATAAAGACCATTTTTAAATGGAGAGTACCTCATGTAATGATAAGAACCTGAGAAACCATAAAGGGAGACTAATAAGCATTTCTGGTCCAGTCCTCTACCAGTAAGATCACATCTCAGCAGGCTGCCAATTCTGAAGCACTGCCATATCTTGCAATGAAGGTGGTTTTCCATCACAGGGATTTGCAATCCAATAGTGGGTTTCTGTCTTTATACTCAGCAGGAACAAAAGAAAATATCAATACAAACCCATATAACTAGTCTAATGGAATTTTACACAGTGAAAACAACTACTTCAGAACATGAACTGCTTCAAGAACACAACCTTCACACCTGCAGCAACACCACAGCACAGGAAAACATCACTGAAAATCACTGCTTGTGGCAATAAGCAGCATTTTGCAGTTTCAGCAGTCAAGTTCAAATGGTCAGCAGCCAAAAAGCTTTTTGTAAACCATCCGGATCTTGTTTCTAATAAATTTCCCAAGAAAACTAATTCACTGTCAGGAGCGGGAGGAGGGACGTTAAGATGCTCATCATCAGTGCCCACTCTACACCAGGAGCATGAGCTCACTGTTCCTTCTCCTGGAGCTACATGGACCTGATGACAGACCAGTGGACTTGTTTCTAAAATAAGGGAAGTTAAATGGAGGCTTTTAATTCAGCTGAATGGCCCTGCAGTGTCTGTTAACTGTTCAGCCTGCAGTGCTCAGTCAGTGCAGGGCCACATCCAGATGCAATTCCAGCAGTTCCACGCCAAGGAAGGCTCTGACAGGGCACTGCCCGTTCCACAGCAGCTCTGCTGTGCACGTGTACAAACAAACATGCTTCAATCCATCCAGCAGCCGTGCCCAGAGCTGATCACTGCAGTGCACACAGGGGTGAGGGGTGCTCAGAACAAAGAGCCCAGATTGCCCGAGCTGGCCAGGCTGGTCCAGCACCCCCAGAGCTGCAAAGCACCCTGTGCTGACATCACTTATGTGTGAGGACACTGGGGGCTGAGAGGCAGCTCAAGCATCAGCTGCACTCTGCTCTCCCAAAAGCCTGGCAGCAGCAGCCTACAGCAGGCAGTCCCAGCCCACGGAGGAATAACAAGTGACAATCCAGGAAGGCATGTTCCCTATCCATTCATGCATGCACGCGAGCCTGGGCCCCACAGCAGATGTGCTAAAAGGTTTTCTCCAGAGGAAATGTGTTTATTAATTAATATCTACTGAATTAATTGGTTTCCCATATGCTCTGCTGTGCAGCCCTGTCATTATTACTGAGAAGTGTCAGGTGTGGTGACTACCCAGGAGGTTCATCAGGACACTTCAGTCAATTCAAAAATACTAATCTATGTTTTCCTTTTTATCGAATTCGAAGTGTGTCCATCTATGTAGAAGTCATGGAAGAAGCATCCAAAATCTCCAATCCATAATCACTTAAAAAAAGCCAACACATGCCCTTACTTCAGACCCAAGAGTGGCATACAGCAGCAGCACAGCAGGAAGGTGCTGCTCTGAGGCTATCAACTCATCACTGGCCCCTGACACAGGAACCCTGGTGTTCCTCTCACACACTCACCTTACACTCCTTACACCAACCTGTTCCTCATAGCTGGCACCACCACAACCAAACTGAACTCTACATCCACAACATCCTCTCCCACTCCCTTTCACTGAGAGATGTACTTTTGGATTCTGACTACATCTGGCACAAGTCTGTACAGTGACATCATTTTTCTGACGTTATCAGTCTCACTGAGAGACTTCACTCATCACATGGCCGTGTCAGCTGGCAGGGACCACAACTCCAGTCCCCCCTGGCACAGCAGACATCCTGCACCAGCCTCTGGTGTAAGCTCAGGCTGCAGCAGCAGAGGAGGGAGAGCAGTGCTACAACCACCCTCTTCTGAACATGCACCAGTACAGGTTGTGCAACCTCATCCTGAGAGTTTACTCACCCAGATGGAGTTCCTCCTCCACTGCAATGCCACCTCTCCCAAGCCCCCTGGATGCCCCTCACAGTGCAGAGACCAGCAAACCCCTCTGTCAGATGGCAGCTCTCTAGCTGATTCAAAGACCTTTGGTGCTTATTTAGTCCAGGTCTCCAATTCCAGCATTCCCTCGTGTACACAATACCCACTTAGTCCCCTTCAGAACCCTGAACACCAACACCTATAACTACCACACCAGAGGTGAACTCAGACTGCAGAACAGCATCCCCGGCTCAGGCAGAGCTGCCACCCCGGCGCCCTCCAGAGACAGCCTGAACACCACAGCTCCCTCCAGAGACAGCCTGAACACCACAGCTCCCTCCAGAGACAGCCTGAACACCACAGCTCCCTCCAGAGACAGCCTGAACACCACAGCTCCCTCCAGAAACAGCCTGAACACCACAGCTCCCTCCAGAAACAGCCTGAACACCACAGCTCCCTGCAGAAACAGTCTGAAGTCAACATCTACAGCAGAAAAGCAGTGTTCCTGCTAAACTAAAATACTGTGTTCCAAGATTTTACTACTGTACCACCAGCACACCACCACACTGCCCACTGCAAACTGAACGGGCCCAAGGACCGGTTGTTTGACCATCATTCAGACAAACTGCTCTCACAGCATCAGAAAGGTCTTGGGTGCAGCAATAATGCCATTATTGAACACCATACAACCTGTACTCAGGCTGTAGTAAAAGGGGGAGAGCAGTCCTACAACCACACTCCTGTAAACACATGTTAGCACAGGCTGGAGCATAAAATCTCAAGCAAATGAAGCTGAAGACAGCCTAGCTGTACCAGCAAGACTTTTGAAGTGATCCATGTCAAACATTAGTGCCCAGCGCAGCAGGGTTAGGAATGCTGCAAATAAAAAGGTGGAAGGACTCCTCCTGTCTGGAAGAGTTGTTTCTGAAAGATTTGCAACATGGCTCAGGTGCAGCACTTCATCTTTCCCAGAGATGGCAAACCTCTCTCAAAGCTATGAGCTGCTCCTCTTTGATTCAGAATATCTGCCCCATGCAGTGATTAAGTCCTCTGACATTTCATTTAGGAGGAGATAATTCTCCTCCAGATGCTAGTAAAGAGCACACAACAGGAAAAAATGATGAATGTTCAGTCTCCAGCCACTGTGACACAGCACAAAGCTCCACAAAGGATTTGGAGGAGCTGTAACCACAGTACCCACAGCCCCAGATAGCACCACCTCAGTAACCCCCTGAGCACAGACCGAGCTGGTCCTGGAGGCACCTCTTTGCTGTTTAAGGATTCAGCTTGAGGGGATCTTTTCCAAGCACTTCACTTTGTTTTGGTTCACTGCTCTGCATGCAGATAAAGACTTCCTAACACATTTGCTGTCCACCTGGAAGACATCAATGATTCATTTCCAAGCAAATCAACTCTAGACAGCTCTTGGGCTTTCCTCTGTTTCTTCATTGCTTGCTTTGAAGAAAAAAAGGAATATCATGTAAAATCCAGCTAGAGATACTAAAACTTCGCAGTATTTTTCAGTCTCAGCACAACAGCTGGGGAGTCAAAGGTTTTATCAAAACTCCACAGATTAGGACAAATATTTCAAGTATACACAGTGCATGCCAGATCAAACCTTGCCTTCTGTTATATGAGTGGACTGTTATCCAGTGGACTAATTTGCAAACATAATTTTAACTGGTTTTTATATGAATCAGCCTAGGTGAAAAGATGTGAAGATGTGATTTGGAGCACAGACACCGAGGAGCGAGGAAGGACCTGCATGAGGTCCACACTGAAGGGAGCTCTGCATGCAGAGACAATTCAGTTGGTGGTGAAAAATGAGATCCATGGTGACTCCTGCCTGGTTCTTTGAAAAATGTCATATTGGTTCTTTGAGAAATGTCATATTTGTTCTTTCATGTCTGCAGTGCAGCTCTGGGGAATGGCTAAACACGGTCCAAGAGGCAACCAGCAGCAGAAGCAGCACACCCTCACTTCATTAAGCAGCAGCTCAGGCCCTCCCAGACAGCTCTTGCTCTCAAGGTATTGCAGAGGAGCTCGAGCAGCTCAAGCATCTCAACTGCCACAACACGAAAGCATCACAGAAAGGGAGGGGGAAGGTACCAGCCAGGGGCTGGTAAACAGGCAACACAACCCAGCTACAATTTAATTGATCTATAAATCCACAACTGTGCAGTCAGTGGAACCAAGCCACCTGATTCAGATTTACCTCACCTATCAGCCTCTCTGCTCCTGAAAAGGAAAATATTGCTAAGGCTTTTCAAGACAGTTAAAAGGAACTTCCCATAAAGATCCCTTCAGACAAGCGCTAGAGACTTCTTGCAAGATATAAATATACCAAAAGCTCTCAGAAAGTTTCTGACTCCAAGTTTTACTTTCCCAGAACAGGTTGTCAGATCAGTCCTTGATGTCTTTTGTAGCTGTACATTACCTGGAGGCTGACTGTTGGAGAGATACAGTTACAGCTTCTCAGTGTAACTCCTGAGGCAAACACTGTCCTGAAGGACAAACAGGGCTCTTTGGAAATCAAATTACACTCCTGGTAAAGCAGCACATTTACTCTGGAGAGAAACCACTCTTAACAACAACAAAATACATGCAAGGACAACTGTAATGCATAAAGTTTGCACTGGAATAGACTACAAAGGCCAGCACAGCTATCCCAACACAGCTGTCTTTGTCCAAATTCATAGCATTTTTCCCTTAGCATAAAGGTTTGCAACAGGAATTCAGGAGAATGTACCAGAAAATTTCACACACAGAACACACAAAACATCAAAGTATAAAGCAAAAAATAAATTCAAGCATCTTTATGGAATGTGCTTAAATACTTTGATTCCTGCCTGAAATTTGCCTCCTGATGGAGGAATCCACTATGACAAATTAAAAGTCTTTTCCCCACCCAGTTACCCTTCCAGATCTTTGAGATGTTCTGGGAATGGTGGGAGGTAACACCCTTAGCAAAAAACAGCTGGATAACCAGGGAAGTGCCAAAGTCCCAAAGGGTGGATGTTCTGGGAAGGGAAGGCCAGATGAACACACCCCCCACGCAAAAGACAACCGGGGGAACAGAATTACCTTGATTGCTCTGATTTAACATTTCTGAAGAACAGTTCACAGCCAGGGAGTTACTAATAGTGTTCTCCCAAGGTAGGCTTCACAGGACAGTTGCTTTTTGTCTCTCTGGAAACACCTCTAAAAAGAAAACCAATCCAGACGTGGAGTGCACACACAGAGCATCCACTGGTCTGTGCAGTCACAGTCAACGTGCCAAGCCTCTCTCCCTCTGTTCTTTAGAAAAAAGAAAAGAGGGGGAAGATTGCCTATGTGACATCCCTGAGAGCATCAGAAATTCAGTCAGCTTTTGCAGTAATCTCACTCACCCCTGTGACTGCCTTTGTATTTTCTCACAGTTCTGAGTCTGACCCAGACAGGATGCAGCACAGAAAAGAGTAAACCTGCAGAACTGAGGTCAGGGGTCTACACACCACTGGCAATTGCTGCTCTTTTTCGCTGGAAGAGGCAGTGGGCCACTCATGGTGTGTGTAAAAGAATGAAAGCTAAAGCAAACAGCCTGCAAGTCTTATTAAATTATCTGTACTGAGTAAGAACCAAAAAAAGCCACACGATGTATAAAGAGATTTTTAGGTTCAGTGAGAATGAAAGATCCCTAGTTTAGGACCCAGTCCCCAACTGGGAGGTGTCTGAAGTCCTACAGCTGACCAGGGGTTACAAGAAGGAACCATGAGCTCTGCAGCATAAGCAGTTCTGCTGACTGATCACTTGGGCCTAAAAACTTGTTGAGGGAAAAGAAACAGCAGTTCAGATAATGGCAAAAATGTAGACAGACTTCTAGGTGTGCTCTAACAGCACTAACAGTGCCTGGAATACTGTGCTACAGACATGATCTAATTAGACAGTGATTCAAATATCAACATTTCATGACTTGATGATCTCTTCTACTGTATCAAAGACCCTGAGAATTTTTTGACATTTGAGAAAACCAAGACTATTTCCAAAAGTTGCATGTGAGTCACTTGGAGTCTCTGATGATCTCCTCTAAAGGAAGCAGGCCATTGTGCTGTCCTTCCAGCAAAACCCACAGTGCATTTTCTGTTTGTGGTGTTTAATCATTAAAAAGAAAGGGGGAAAAAAATCCTTTTTGCTAGGGCACAGCTAATGGCAGAATGAACTACCTCATTCATCTAAATAAAGTCAGCTCTAAACCATGCAATAACCATTGAAGTGCCTACTTTGTTAATTATTTCACTGTTTATCTAATTCATTACGAGCATTTAAATAATAAGCTCATTCAGCATTAGCCAAGATCAGAGACACTGAGGACACCCATTGAGACCATCCACCCTTCTGCCCGTGGGGATCTGTCCCCGCAGCCTCACCCAGTTTACTGGTCTCTAACCCCCCCGAGAATGTTCAATCACTCCACAGCTCAATACACCACAGCTTTAGGAAAGCTTCCTGCCTCTTCTACCATCTATAGCCTCTGGGTGGATTTTTGGGATGGTTACCTGCAATTTATTTCAGGAAAAAAGGCTGCCTTCCAGCATGAACAAGGATAGCAATCACCAAGGGACAGAACAGGTGAACTGCTGCATTATTAATCCACTCTCCTTTTCCTCACCTGTTGCTTTTGAATTAATTATTTTGAACGCAGCTGCAACAACCATTCCTCTGAAAATCAGGACTTCTGTAAATGCCTGGGAGAGCTCACTGGGGAAACAAGGGTAACACACCTTCAGGAGGGCACAAGGAATTGCAACTGCTCCCTCCACGAGACCTCAATTATATCCTCCATCCACTCCCCTTCAGAAGGGCAGGGACTTGTGATTGCCTTAAGGAAAAGTGCATTCCACCTTTCTAGGCTTCATTTCAGTTTGGCATTTATACAGCTCAGCAGATACCTACACCTTTTTCTGGCCATGCTGGCACGTGACTGTGTCCCTCAAACAGGGGCACCTTTCCTGGAGACAGTCCCTGCAGTCAGCACGTGGGCTGGGCTGAGAGGCTGCATGAGCAGGTCAAACACTGCTCTCTTCCACTCCTGAGCACTGATCTCATCTCATCTTCAGGGGGAGTAAAACAGATGGAGCCTTGGAGAAAAACAAACCTGGTAAAGTGTCTGGGAGCCTTACACTTGGTGGACAAGCCCATCCCAACATCACTCCAAGTGGCAAAACACAACTGGAACAAATCAGAAGAAAGCCCAGGCCACGTCTGAGTTCCTGCTGAGGGAGTGGTGTTTTCCTCAAGTATTTCCAAACAGTGGTCAGGGTGGGTGGGTGTGGGGAGTCAAAGGCTTCAGTACAAACTGTTTATTGAAATAATTCCTTTTAACTGCCCTCCCTCACACTGCAATTTTTAGCCATGGAATCACTCGTGCTCTGAGAAGGGGTGACTGCAATTACAGCAGAGTAGCAAACACCAACCCCTCCACTGGGGCAATAAAAGCTTCTTAAGCTAATAATGAATTAAAGCAGTGGAAAGCAGTGAACCAATCTTCCATCCTGCAGTCATACAGAAAACGCCAAATGCTTTACTCTGCTTAGACTGTTCACTGAGCACCTGAAATGATGCAGATCATTACTTCAGCAGGTACCAGGGATGCTAATCTGAAGATTTACAGAGGAGACAACAAATGCTATTGTAATACAGCCACAGAAGTGCAACTGTACAACGTATG
Source organism: Chiroxiphia lanceolata (assembly GCF_009829145.1). Taxonomy (NCBI): domain Eukaryota; kingdom Metazoa; phylum Chordata; class Aves; order Passeriformes; family Pipridae; genus Chiroxiphia; species Chiroxiphia lanceolata. The sequence continues at coordinate 14,181,643 of NC_045654.1, read as the reverse complement.
CAAACTTTACATAAACCAATATGTCCTTCTGAGAGATTACAGTAATTTGGGTGCGAGAGCCAAAAGATGTAAATCTGCCCAACTATTATTAAGACAGCCAAGGCCAATTTACACAGCACACCAATGCCAATTAAAAATGTTAAACAAAAGCCAACCATTTTCTCTCCCAACTGTTGTGTAGGCACATTATTTAGAGCAGCTGTGTTATTAAAAAAAAAAAAAAAAGGTAGCTCTTATGCACACAGAATCCTGTGCAGGACTCTGACCCTGCAGTGAAGGACTCGGGGTATGTTTAGGCCAGCAGAACCTGCCTGACTACTGTCCCAGATTTAGCACCCAGAGAAAATTCATCTCCAGCACAGCTCTATTAAATGAACGTGGTTCCATCTGATTCAGGAGCCAAGCCTGGCTCATGCAACCAATGCACAATTAAGTATCAGGCAAGCAAAACGTTGGAAGGAAGAGAAATTTGCCAAATGAACGTTATAAACCAGGATAAATAAATAAACCACAGTGACAAGGGGCACCTGTGAATTATGACTCCATCCCAGTTAAGCCCTAGATTCTCAGCCACCTCACAGAAGTGAATAAAAATGTGCTGGCTTCCCATTCTGCAGCTGGGCAGCTCAATGCTACGTCAGCATCCACGGCTGGCACTGAGCTCTTCTCTTGTCACCCACTCCTGCATCCCAGGAACCATCCTTTCAGAAACCACTTTGTCACAAACTCATGGGATTTCTTTCCAGTCTATCTCTTCACACCTCATTGAGAAGATCTTTCAGCCAGCTCAAGCAGTCTAACTCAGGCCAGTTCCACAGCAGCCACCCTAAAATGGAAAGCCCAACCTGGGCAGAACACTTAGTGATGCAGGACAGTTCCACCAGGAGACCTCAGCTGGCTGTCACCTATACCAGCATGGCTCAGGCACAGCTCTGCTGAATCCATGTCACCACAACAGTTCAAATGAAGGAACACATTGCTTCTGCCAGGAAAAAAACATATGATGAAAACAAAAGCCAGAAGGAAAAAAAAAAAAAATCCAACTGGAAGCCTTCCCCCTCCCCCCCCCCCCCCGAGTGTTATACTACTCTCCCCCACCTCTGAAATGGTTCAGGAACTCACACAAACACACTGAAAAGACAGAGGCATACAAGAGTGTTTGTCCCGAAGGCACAAAACAGAACTGGGTCAGAAAATTGGGTAACATTTGACTTGCTCAGGCCAACATAATCAGGCAAAAAATGAAGTTTTGATTGGAGAGTGGCCATGCTGGCTCAGAGCAGTTATCTCCTACATGACTTCAGTACTGGTGCCTTGAGCAGTGGCACTATCACGTTCCACGTTTTTAAGAGGACATGCTTGGTTTCATCCTTCCCATTTGCACATCCACAGTATCCCTTCACCCACCAGCAAAGAGGAAAAACCTTCCATAACCTTTTCCTGAGTTTAAGTAAAAATCACCTGGTATTTGTCAACAGAAGCAAGAGCTGAGATGACAAAATGTCATCTGAGAACAAGCACTTGACCTTCCTCTCCTGCAACACCTGAGTGCACCTGCTCAGGTGCTGCCACTCCTGTGACACTGCAGTGAGGACAGACAGAGCCCCGAGCTTCCTGCTCCTCTCCACTCACATCAATCCACTCTGGAGACCCCAAATATCTTAATATAATGTGACTTCCAGAACGGTTAACCCTGCACTGTGTTACCTATTCCAAAGCTCACACTCTTCTCAGCTGCTAGAAGGAGTCCCAGAGGTGGAATTTTTCAGGCCTGTTTCTATCCCCTGTCCTTCTGTAATGGCTTCCAGTCCCTTCATTTTTGGTGGTTTGTTTTTCTTTGGTTTTGTTTGGTTTTGTTTTGTTTTAATTTTTCTCTCCCATACGAGGAAAGCAGGCAAGATTTATTCCCCCAAAATTGTTGAATCGAGACAGATAAACAGGGAAAGACAGAAAGTAGTATGAAGGCAGCAGAAGTGGACAAACACAGAGGTGAAAGCACAAGGGTGGGACCCTGCTGGGAGACAGTGTAAGAGCCATTAACACCACACAGTGAAAACCATGTTCAGACAAACCCTGAGGACACACATCTGGAGGGGGTGCACAGAAGTGACCTTGCTACAAAGCAGGGACACCAACAGCTCTCCAATACTGCAGGAGACGTCCCAAGCAAATAAAGGCCCTGTTTTCATTCCTACTGTATAACTTGAAATAATTCTACCACCTTCCGATAATATTTTACCTTTCACAACCACCACCTTCTCTGTCATAAGAAGTTCCAAAACAGCATTCATTTTAAAGGCTTTCTGTATCTCACAGAAGAGGAAACTGAGGCACAGACTGTCAAGAGATGACTCCCCAGTGCTTCAGTGCCTGCAGTTCTGCTGAGCTGATGGGACACATCAGTGGTGAGCAACAGCAGGTAAGTCTGCAGTGCATCCGTGTGCCACAAACAGACCCTGCCTCTTCCAGCAGCCAAACAGAAGACTCTGGTTCTTTAACTTTTCAGGCCACCAAAGAGCTTGGCTGATAAAGTTTTCCTTTCTCTGCAGCAGATTTTCTGAAACGTCCCACAAATGGAAGGTTGCCTCTGGAACTCATTTATTAGGAATTCCAGCAATGCTCTACACAGATGTTGCATATCACTTCAGGCTCCTGCTAAAATGCAAAATGTTGCTGAACTCAAACATGAAGGATTAACTCCACAGGACTTTAAAGCACAGAACTTCCAAGAACATTGACAGCAATTCCCTCTGGGGGCAGTGAGAATACACCAGGATTCAAGAGAGCAACAGCCCAAGCAGAGAACTCGACAGTCTCTGCAGTTCAGTGGCAGGATGCACCCGGCCAGGGCCCTGAACCCTCTCTGCATCTCGTCCTCTTCCCCTCAGACTTTTTCCCTTCAATTTTGCTGAAATTCATGTGTGCTTGCTAAACTTTTCCTAAGCATTCCCCACACTGCTGTCAGGATCTAGGAAATTCTCTTACATTTTCAACATCAGCTATTATTTCAGCAGTGGTTCTAATCTCCCTCAACACTTTCAAACAGCATTCTCTCTGCTTCTTTACTGCCCATCCTACCTCAGCATCTGCTGCCTCACATCCATCCCCTTCAGCACCTGCCTGAAGCACTCAGACTCCCATTTAAGGAACTGAAAAAGCAGCTCTTTGGCCAATACATCAGCAGGAGCCAGTTCTTCCTCGCCTCTCACAACAACCTTTCCAACCATCAAATACAATTCACAGGAGCTCTGCCTCGCAGTTCTTATTACCAGCCCTTTTCAATCAAAGGCACTGGGCCAAAATAAACCATCTCACTTATTAGTCCTGCAACCTGCTGTCCATCACAGCCATTCTCAGCACATTTTGCACTGTGTTCTGGGGATTGTTCATTTTAAGAGATGTACAGGTAACAGGATTCCCAAGTGGGATCCCTGACTCCTCCAGTGGCATAACAGAGAGCCTGAGGAAAAGGGATAGATGGCAACTACCCCAATGGCATCCATCTCTAGAGGCAGAAACATGTTTATCTTCTTTAAAAGCAGCTTTATGACCTGTAAGTACTCAGGTTATTTGTAGAGCCTCAGTTTGAATTCCACAAAGCCTAATCTAAATTTTTGCTGAAGTTGCTCTATTAATGGCAGCTTCTTTCCTCCTGGGAAGTATCAACACAATCATCTCCTGGACTCTTTAATATGGGCTAATAGCAAAGCAAGGCAAAAAGCAAACTACAAAGGAGACAACAACCCAGCTTGGAGAAATTCTTACCTTTTAGTTGGCAAGCAAATGAAAACTCCATATCTACAAAGGTAGATCAAGTATTTCAGAAACATATTTCTTATTCCTACATGGTGAGAGAAGCCTTTTCTACTAGATTAAAGTCCTGCAGTTCAATCTCAACACTAATGTGAACTTTTCAAGCATTTTCTCCTCTTGCAGATCATCCATGTGCTTTTTAAAAACCTTTTTCTCAGAAAAGTGAAAAAAGTTCTTCTCAAGTCTCCAAACTGCAGCCAGCTTTAAATACATTCCCAGGTCAAATCCCAAACCCTTCCATTCCTTTACAGGGACATGAAGAAAAGTGGGGCTGTTGCAAGAAGTACAAGAAGAGTTCTCCCAGTCACGTGAATGTGAGTCCTGCTTAGACCAACTGCTGGAAAATGGAGAGTCATCAGTTCCCTCCTGCCTTTGCTTCACAGTGATCCTTGTGGGGAAAACTGGCTTTTCTTCCTTGCAGCCTCGCTGCTGATTGCCATGTGAATTAATCAATGGCTGAGGTTCAGCCCCAGCCATCCCTGCTGTCACTGCCCAGCTCCCCAGGGCTCTGGTGAGGCTGGTCTGTGCCACAGGATGGGCTGGCAGGCTGCCAGGCCCAGGAGCTGCTGGCCTTCCTGCAGCATCATCCTTCTCCCTCAAAACCAGAGCAACCGCTTCCAGCTGAGCCATCCAAACCGCTCTGCCACCTCAGCATGAAGACACAGCCCAGGCTTTGAAACAAAATGTTCTTGTGCTTGAGGGATGGCAGGGGTTACCTCCAGAAACCTGCCCGAATATTTCCCCGGGCTGTCAGAAAGCCAGGCACAGAGCAGCAGTCATTCTGACAGGCTAACAGGCTGGGATCAGTTGCCTACAGCAAAGAGTCATTGTCTTGGTCAAAAGGGTGGCTTTACAAATAAGTTATTTATGTAGTGGTTGAATGGCACCTGTAAAACTTCTCTGATTTAATGCTAATTTGATGCAGATGGAATAAATCACTAGGTAGCCCTAGTTTTACTGGCTCGATTTTTTTCCAAGCTTAATTTTCCCCCCCTATTTTACTGGGCAACATTTTCCAAAGCAATCAAGTTCTGCTGACACCTGGTATTTCCCCCACCAGCATAAGCAGATGAGCATCTGGAAAGAACACAGTCCTTTACAGTACGTCTGTCACCATGACATCCCATCATGGCTTTGCACAGGAGGGACCAGGCCATCCCCCACTGAGAAGTTACCTGCACCTCTCAGGGCAGCTCAGGACTTGCTTGAATTACTTGTGACTCTGGTGGTTCTATTTAAGAGCTTCAAAACCAAAATCTTAAGTTCTCTCAAGGATGAAGTATAGAAAATATGTTAAGAAACATGAGATGCTTCAATTCCTTTGTGCCTTTTTAATTTAAGTCAACGTCTCTTCTGGAGCTGGGTCATTTCTGAACCCCTGGGCTGTGGCACAGGACACCAACCAAGGCACACCAGCAGCCAGATCCCAGCCTGGAGAGCAGACAAGGGTACAAGAAAATCCCAACACACTGTTCAGTCTCTCTAGCTTATGTCTGGAGTAAGTCATGTGAATCTGACTGTATTTCAAGAGAAAATAACTAAAAACACTCAGGTTTTTTGGTTTCTTTAAGTTTTGAATACATTTGTGAGAAGGGCTGGGAAAGAAGCCTCATGTTGCAATGGGAAGTGTTTTGCTTAACAGCTACAGAGAAAGCAACCCATCCATTTACAAAATAAGAAAGCAGAAAACAAAACCAGTCAGCAGCTCTGTAAAATGATTTAGCTCAGTGTTACCTTGCACTCCACCTCTTCATCATGGAAGAGGTTTGGGATGCTTTGAAGGGCACAAAATTCCATTGAAAAAGCCACCAGCAGCTCAGCACTGAGCAGGGATCAGCAAAGCCTGGCCAGCTCAGTGCTGGAAGGTCCCACCCTCAGTGGCCTGTCCCCAGAGGATTATCTTTGTAGCCTCCTATTCAGTGCTGTTTAACACACCACAGCACACATTTCAGCTGCTAATTCAACCCTCAGTCAAAACAGGCAGCAGAAGCAAACGGATCGTTCCTCCCCGGACCCCGATTTTAACCCTCCAATCATTCCTTTATGCACAGCAGTGTTCACACACTCACCCCCAAACACAAAGCTCAGCCACCTGATATGGTTTGCAGCAGCCCAGATCCAGAGATGGAAGGAGAGACCATTAAATCAGAACAAAAAAAGCAATAAACTACAGGGGAGACGATGATGTTTCAAGGCATGTAGCAAGTCTCTCCTACTGATCCCTCGCCAGTTTTTCAACTGAACCACAACTGAAAAGCCAATTTAATAAACATCTCTCATTTCAACAGGCAGGACACCACCAGGCACCAAGAAATGTTGCAGCTCAGCAGAAAGATAATGCAGTGATCATTGGGTGGGTATAACAGAGGGATTATTTTACAATTACAGCAACAATGAAAAAGCAATTTATACAGTAACACGCTGGTGTACTGGCAAGCGCCTGTCCAAAGGGATTAAATAAAAGTCTGACACAGACTACAGAGAGAAGAATGTCTTTAGCAAAAGGTTTATGAACTTCCCTAGATGGCTGTATTTCTGTGCAATATCCCTTAAAGGCAGTATTTGGTGTTTAGATCCATTTTAGGTAAGAGAGGCACAATGCACAAATAAGAAATAAAGAGCACTTTGAGAATTCTTATTTATTTAAAGAAAAGTAAAAGCACATATGAAAAAGATAGGTCACTTCTCACTGCTTTAGAAAGCATATTGCAGTGGCCTCCAAAACATCTTTATTTCTTGGATTAAATGGCCAAGGAACCCCAGAGGCAACACTGGTAGTTCTTGGGCAGTTCCTGCTGCAGCAGTGGCTTTGGCAGAGTATTTGAGAAGCCCTCAGCAGGAATACTGAGAAGGGACCAGGAGAGAGGAGAGCTATCCAGAAACACCGTGTGGAAGGAGGGAGTGGGTCAGAGTGTCTCACACTGCTGCAGCAACACCCCAGGAGCCTCTGAGAAAGAGCTGGTTAACAGAGACAACCTGCAAGAATAACCTGCAGGTAGATCAGGTCCCTGCTCCAGAGCAGGGAACATCCAGCTGAGAGGGGAAAAAAAACCTGCTTCAGAAGAGAAATTCGGGTAGTTCAAAGGGAGGGCAGATGAACATTTTTACAAACCACAGAGCTTTTAGCTCTGGTTGATTTATTAAATGGGTCGTCCTCTTTTTCCTATCACTTCAGGCAACAGTTGAATTATTCAATGAGCTCCAGTTGACTATGTTGTTTCTAAAACACTTGGGCTACCTCTGGGGAAGGAAGACAAGAGGCGAGGGGGAATAAAAATACGTTTAAAAGTTAAAGAATTTAACAGAAGTGGATCCTATTCATTTACAAGAAGTCTCAAAAGCAGAGAGGGAGACAAGTCTTTGTGTAAGTCTCCTGGCTAAGGAAACTTGTACCACATGGAGAACTGGAGATGTGCAACTCAACTGCAAAGCTCCCTCTGATCCCAGCATGAGGTGACGGCCCTTCTGCTGCCCCCACAAAACAGGATTTGTGGCTTCGACCTCAGGGACACCCGCCCTGTCCCTCCATGTGCCTGCAAATAAACACCAGCTTTACCCCCTGAACTTTCCCATCCCCAACAGCACTGTCAGAAGAATTTCTCCAGCAGTCCAGTGGAGTAAAAAGCTGTTTTTAGACAGTCCTCTGGAGCTTACTAAATGCAGTGCTTTTTTTGCCAGCCCAAAGCAGAGGGACTCTTAACTGGACAGGGAGAAGAAGAATGAAGCCAGTCTCTAGGTGAGGCAAACCCCAGACCACCAGGCTAACAAAATAACATTCCTCTGAACACCCCATTTCTCACAGATCACCAATTCCAGGACTCCACTGCACAGTGGCATGTAATGAATGCAAACACTGTGTGATGCTCATGTGAACACTGGCCAGTCTTCAGATCTCAGCAGTAGCAGAAGTGGTTGGTCATGAAGCAGCAGATCAGCTCCTGGGAAACTACTTCTCATCTCTCAAAGAAGAGGCTCTTGCTCCAGAACAAGTCAGCTTTCTGGAAGCAAGCCTGTTGCCAGCAGGGAATCCTGCTCTCATTTGTGCCTACTCAGTAATCAGAGCTGGATGTAGGAACACACAGGAATCAACTGGCACGTCAAGACAAAACCCAATCAAGGAATACAGAAAAAAATTTAAATAATCAGAAAAGCAAAGGGCCTGACAGCAAATCACTGCAGCCAAACCCACAAACAGTTCTTCACTACAGTAAAAAAAATAGGAACAGAGAAACCCAAGAACCTCTAAATAATTTACTTGCTTATGACATATTTTACTACTGCTCCCAAAGACTTTCAAACCAGTTACGTGTACTTCAAAATAAAATTCAAGTTATTTATGGCTTCTTTCTTTTTTAAAGATTACAAAAAATTTATAGGCACATAATCTATAAAGACACAGAGCATCTTGACAGGAGTAAATTACAGGACTGTACATGCCAACTAATGCTCAAATACAAAGATCAAAACCAGAATGCAGGACTGATAGCTGACAGGACCTTCCTAAGGATTTCAGGTGTTCTTGCTATCATCTGTGAGAAATATCTGAGTTATCTGAAGCCTGCAAATAACTACAAACCAGATAAAGATATCTAAAAATCAGTGAAGGAATAAGTTCTTCACAAAAGCTTGCAAAAATGGTAAAAGTTAGCAAAGCAAGAGTCAGAGCCAATTATCAGGGGCCCAGACCTGGGCCCTGTGAGTCTGCCCAGCCCTTCCAAGTACCATGGACCAAGGACCAGAACTGGACATTGAATTATCTCTCTCTGCCCTCAGCTTACATGGAAAAGTATGAGTTCATACTCAATGGATTTATCTTCCCTGAAGAATCCCCATTTCTTTCAATTCTTGTCTTTAATTAAAACACTCCATCCCAACTGCTGCATTGTCCTGGGCACCTGATTTATTTCTTCCTGCCATGTCCTGCATGGTTTTTATTACAGAACAGGCAAGATCCTTTTCCAGAAATCTCTTAATCTTTTCTTCCTGTGCCTTATTCAATTTTTTTTCCGAGATTCTTCTCTGGTTGCCATTTATATTTGCACAGATAAAGTCTGTCCATTCCAGCAAATCCAGGCTTTCCCATTCCTGCAGAAATAGCACTGCTGCAGGAATTTTAAATATGTGGTTTTAGCTGATGCATGCTCGTTGGGATAACTATGAATGCAGTGTAAGAATTACTCATTGCAGTGATTTCAAAAGGATACTTTAATAGCTTTTTGTAAAAAGGAAGTTTGATGTTCTGAATCACCTATGGAAAACAATCAAATCCGCCTTTTAAAAAAAAAAAGACCTAAGAACATGGTCTTTTTGTTGTATTCCAGTAAAGCTGCCTCATTGTAACAAGGCACATTGCACAATGCCAATTTTCAGGCTCCAGTGCCATTGGGAAATTCTCACTCGAGTAACTTCCATTCAGCCCCAGCCAAGAGCATTAGAATTTGTACAAAGCTGACGTGCTTCCCCCAGAGAGCAGCTCCCCAACCAACCCACTCCAAACGATCAATAAAGTTTACTACACAGACCCAAAATTCAATACTGAGGACACATCTCTGAAGCAATCTAGAATACCATTCCTGGCAGAAAATTATGCACTGAAGCCACTTCCTTTTAAGGTTAATTTTGCCTTTTTTTTTTTTTTTAAGAAGCAAACAAAAGTATGACAGAAATTATGCAATAGACAGAAAAGGGGCTTATCTAAAGTAAATAAAGCCTTCTGTTTGCAACCAGCTGAGGGCATTTGGTAAGCATTTCTCTCCTTCCCTCGCCCTCTTTAAGGGCAGCCCTTCCAGTTAACACATCAACTTTCAGAAGACATTTGCAGGTGAGTAATGACTCTTCTCTTGGTGTGGCCACTCTCATGGCACCACTGAGCAGGAAAACTGATAGCCCGTGGTGCAGATTTGACAGTGACCAGTTCAGACACCAAATGCTGCCAAAACTTGAACACCTTTTTTTTTTTTTTTTTTTTTTTTTTAAATCTTCCCTTTTTGGAAGACTAGTTAGAAGAGCAATGCAAGCTTGAGATGCACCAATCAGCAAGTTTAATCCAGCCCAGGGAGATTTATAGAGTTTCTATTCAAATAACTGCCTTTCTCAGACTTTCAGAAACATCACTTATTCACACAACCTTGAGACAGCACCCTCCCCAAAGATGTCTTGCATTAATCCAGTGATGCAGCACCAGCAGACAGGGGGCTGCTAATGGCTTTTTAGTGACCAAGAGCACAGGGATAAGATTTTCAAGATGAGTAACCTCTGTCCAAGTGCTCTCTACAGACCAATCCCCTCGACAAGTCACAGGTGGTCACAGGTTCTCCTGACAGCCATCAGAGGAAGAAGACAGAGGGCAATGCTCCACGGGGAAGGTGCCTCCCATCAGCCTGGGAACAGAGAAGTCTCCTGCAAAAGCTCCCTGACAACCAGAGCAGAACTGCTGGGACCTGCTGGCAGGGTTTGCTCATGTCCCTGCAGTTCCTACAGCACCCACACTGCTCCTGCTCCACCTCGGGGAACCAGGGACCCCAGGCTACATCTGACTGGGCACACAGAACACAGCATGGGCCCTCTGATGTACCCACACTACCAAATGAACCAGCAAATGGAGAGAGGACAGAGGTCCCCCTGTGTCCAAAGTAGAGCTGTCAAACAGGACACACAGCCAACAGCAGTCAGAACAGCAATCTGACAGTATATGCAGACTTTGTAACTGGTTTTTTTCAGTTTAATAAAACCAAGGCATACAACATGGAAGGTGGGGAGAGGGAGGGCAAATCAAGCAGTCAAGGATCTTTTTTTAGATTCTTTCTGTAGAAAGGTAAATAAAATCAGGGAGCCTTTATGGCACAGGAGGTTCTAACTGTTCTCTGTAGACCTTCCAAGCACAAGAAAGAAAAACAAAGTCATTAATCTGGGCGGTAACAATGCCAGTGACCACATTCCAAAAGCCATGGTGGAGTAAAGGTGCCTCACTACTACTTCAACATCACACCACGTCACAGCAGACAAGGAATGTGGAACTGGAATTCTCCAAACCTACTGGAAATCTCACATCAATTCCAGGAAAGAGCAGAAAGAAGTAGTCTTAACACTTCTCCACTTGACTGGCACCTGTCACATTTAAAGGATGTTGTGTAAAACACCCTTTTTGTTCCCTTAAAATCTGGAAATTTCACAGGGAGTATTTCCCCAGCAATGATCCTCCTGCACTCGGCTCACTAGTTTGCTGTCATTCCAAATGCCTCTGGAAACATCAGGAGGATCCACACCCCAAGTACAAGCTGGTGTGTGCTCAGCCACACTGAACCACCAAATGTTTGTCCTGCAACCACTGTACAACAACTCCCTCTGCAGAACTGCCCCTCCAGGACCCTGTCACCACTGGCAATAGTCAGTTTGGGCAGTTTGCGAGAGTTTTAACGAAATATATGACTTTCCTAACGAAAACAGTGAAGTTTTTCTAGCCATAGTACAACCAATTCAGCTCTGTTACTCTGTTTCTCTGTCTCCAAGGCTCTCCTATCACTCCAACTGTATTTTACTGGATAAAAGCAGATCCTAGGAACTCAATTGTTGTCCTTCTGACACAATTCCTGCTGCCTTCAACCCCCACACTGAGAGCTACCATTAACTGAGGCCTCCTCTTTAATAAAACCCACAGCATGAAAAATGCACAAACTGGTCACTCAGGACAGGGAGGTCACAACCACACACAGAATTTGCAACCAAACACGTAGACCATGGATGGCAAAATAATGGTACACAAAGATGCTCAGCCTTCCCTACAGAGCTCCACACATCACTGCTCTGACTCACAGCTCATGAGGCACACACAGAAAATGTCTGTTCTGGAAAGAGCACTGAGCAAAACTTTGGAAGAGGCAGGCAAAGGGAAAAAAGTCAACTACATCTTAAGCAATGGAGCTAGCACAGACAGTGAACCCTGTACAGCAGAAGGGATATATTCCATTTACCTGCTGCGACTTAACTTCTGTATTTTATCATTCTCAATATTGCAGGTTATTTCCAAAAGATCCTGCTGCTGTTCCCATTCACCTTCCACAGTAATCCCTAAATACAGAAAAAACCCCAAACCACTAATGGCAGGAGAATTGCACCCTGCCTCTGCAAGCTCACAGCAAGTGTGATCCAGTTCCAGCTGCAGTTGGTTTAATGGAGACATTTCTGAGCAGACAGGAAGGCTGACCATGCACACAGAGTAAAGGGTTTCCAGCCCCAGCTCCTGCTGACCCACGCTGGCCTGATGGGCCTGTGCTTGCAGGAAAACCCACTGAACCCCCTGAGGGGCCATGAACAGCCTGCTCAGGACAAAACAGGCTCAATAGGACACATTTCCCAAACCATTAAATGAAAACGTAATGGAAAACATGACTTGGGAACTTTCTGGCTGAAACCACCACCATCCTTTTCTCACTCAGAAGTCTCACAGATATTGAACCAGACAGGTACAGTGCAATGTTTTATCCTATGATGAGCTCCAGTGTCATCATGCAAGAACAAAAACCCCTCAGCATCTGGCATTAAATTATTGCTCTAATAGATTTAGAATACAACCCCTAAGTCAGTAACACTACTTCAGAGATGAAAACTCAACACTGATTTCTTAAATCTTACTGCCACTAAAAAATAACACCAGTAAACATTGGTGCCTGAACACCAGCAAACACTTTTCCACTGTGAGAGTGACTGGGCACTGGCACAGACTGCCCTGGGGGGCTGCAGAGGATCCATCCTCGGGGATATTCCAAAGCCATCTGGACATGCTCCTGGGCAACCAGCTCTGGGTGATTCTGCTTGAGCTCCAGGTGACCTCCAGGAGTCCCTTCCAACCTCAGCCACTTGGTGATTCCCTTGCTCCATGTTAGTCACTCCAATATATCCTACTGTTTTAGAAATTATAAATCTGCCTTCTAGTTCCTCTGCAGACACTCCCCACCTAAAGCAAGCCAACAGGGAAAAAGAAACCTCAAAGCTTTTCTGAATTGCCTCCCCCATATTCAAATCTGCAGTGGCTCTAAACACATGCATAGTAATGATCAGCTTGACTTGGGGCTAAATAAACAGACTTCAGTCAGCACTGCTTTCTTACTCTGGTACAGAAGGCCAGGAGTTTCTTTTTGCTCATCAGACAGGCAAATACAGATATAAAAATAGGACTGGAACACTTTAGAACAGTTTGTCTTTCGGTCTCTACTCAATCTCCAGTATATCTGTCCAAATAGTTAGTAAGCCATAATCTGAAGTGATACAAATTCAAATAAGAAATACCTGTTCCACACAGTTTAAAGCATCCCTCTACTTTTTCCATATACTTTCAGGCATGGTCTGAAAGCCAGACTTCCCAAAATACAGAAACACCGAGGTTCTCCCCCAGATAACCTCAAAGTTACATTCCCTTCCTTGCAGAGCAGAGCATCCAGGAACTGTAACCTACTCACCTTTATCTCAACAGCAGTGTTGACAATCCCTCCAGAATTCATTCCTTTGCGTGAAACAGCAAAAAGCTCTTTCAAAGTTACCTCTAGCAGCTGACCAGGAAGGTGGAGATGTGCTAAAGCTTGCCCATTCTGGCTCATGTCCCCACTCCCAGCTGGATCAGATGGCCTGCCAGAGCTGTCTCTGCTCGCCTTCAGCCTCAGGTGATCCTGCTGAAGTGATCTCTTTAAGAAGCCAAAGCATGCAAACATACCCTTCACAATCTCCCTTTCGAAAAGCTCCTTAAAATCTTCATCAATCAGCATTATAAACCCCCTCCACCCTCTGCCTGTGAGACCTGACTGACTTAAAGAACAGTTTTCTGAGGTTCCCACCCTACAAATCGACCCCCTGATATCAGGCACCTTCAATCACATGGTGCCCACAGGGACTAAGAGGCATCTTATGTGTGTTCTTTACACCTGCAATATATTCTTACTACTCCAACAGTATCTGCTCTCTGTCCCACTCTCTGCCTGTTTAACCTTTACATCACTGGTGCCCAGAATTAATTCCATGTAACCTCTAACAGACTGTCTCCATCACACTGACACACTGCCCCACATCATCACAGGGTGACATTCACAGCCACCTCAGGAGGAAACACTACCTGAGCTGCTGAGCCAGCAGGCACAGTGTGCTCTGATGTGCTTCCCCCAATTGATCCCTGCTGCTGTCACACAGAAATGCAGCTGACACATTGCACACCACCTTCAGTCACCACATTTCAATAACTTCAATGAAACAAGGAGAGACTGACTTCAACAGTGCCACCATCATCACCAGATGGCTGAAAGTTCAACTCAGCACCAGCAAAAAAACCTTTCTGTGCCATCAACACTCTCCATTTCACAGCCTCCTGCTCTTTTCTGGTAGCAACTCAGCAGCCCCCTCAGGTAACACAGAGCCTGGATCTATCTAGTCTGACAGTTTGCAGTATTTAAGCCACCTACAAGGCCTAGTGGAGTGTAAAGATAGGCAAAAATTTCCTCCAACACCCTGAGCACCATTAGCAGGCAACAATTTCCTCCAACACCCTGAGCACCATTAGCAGGCAAAAATTTCCTCCAACACCCTGAGCACCATTAGCAGGCAAAAATTTCCTCCAACACCCTGAGCACCATTAGCAGGGCCCTGGTGTGCTTCTGACAGCACCTCTTCCACTCAGACATCACCCAGAGCCTGAGGAAAGCAGAGCCTCCAGGCCCCCTGCTATGAAGTACCTACATCCTCCTGTGGATGCTTGTTAATTCTGGAAAACTATGAAGGAAGCTGAAATTTTCAAAAGCATATTACAGCAAGTGAGGCATCAAGCAGCTCCCAAACCTTCCTGATAGCCAACAGCTTTCTGCACTTACATTATCCAATGAGTTAAAGGAAGAAATATTTGGCTGTTTGAATTAGTGCATTGTCCCTCCAGAATAAGGAGTGTACTCGGCTACAGAGATTTATCTTCTTTACCTCTTGTATCACTTCAATAGTCAGCTAAATATAGAAAAATGGTAATTATTTAGCACATCTTTAAAACAACAATTTCCCTCCCAATTAATTTCCAGTTCCTCAGATTAATTATCTACTCAAATTTTCTTGATGCACATACTGCAAGAAGCTGAATGTGTTTCCTGTAAATTAAATCACCTTCAGAGATAATGATGCTCCTAAAACAACTCTGACTAAGCAAAGAATCAAAAATCCATTCCACTAAATCTGCCTGGACGGGTAGAAGGCAGAAACCAACATCACCAGACAGAGAAACTCTGGAGCTTGGGCCCAAGCAACAAGCTGCTTTCACCTGCCCCCAGGGTTAATGACTCCAATGTGAAAAGTAGTTCTGGCCCAAATAAGAACGAAACTCAACTCTCCCCCAAAACTCAGGGATCATCATCACTGCTCCCAACGTCAGCACTGTGGAGCTGCACTCCAGAGTCATGTTCAACACAACCCTCTGGTGTGAATGAGCTTCTGCCTCACCTGGAGGCACGAAGGGGCAGAAGATTCTTTACAGATATTAATTACTTCAGTATTGTACAATCAGAACTCCGGGGGAAAAGAAGTTTCTTATCACTCAAAGCTCTGTCACTTGAGCACAACAAAGGGGAACGTTTAGAACAAAGCATGTCTGAAATCAAATATCTGCTAAAAGCTTACACATTTCAAGCCTGTCTAGATTACTAAGTGGAAATGCTCAATCAGACAACAGAGAGAAGGCAGAGCTGGCAGACAATGCAACCATCTTATAAAATATTTAAGCAAAGCACGAGACCACTGATAATATGCACTTGGTCTGATATAAACGATGTGGGGCTTCATTTCTTTTCAAAAGAAAAATAAGTCTTTTAGCAAGACAAAAAGAGAAGGAAGGGTCATTAAGCTGAAATCCCAGGCGACCAACATCTTACCTGGGGAGAGGTTCATTCAAATTTCATAACCCTAGTGAGTGAATAAGGTAGGCAGAAGGGATGCTGGGGTCAGAGGGGAGTGAATGATGCCCTGAATGTGGAGCACAGTGCTGCCCACACAGACTCACCCCCAGCCCCGTGCAGGGCCGGGCTGCATTCTGGGACATGTCCACTGCAATTAGGAACCAAATAACTCTGTGCAACGGGGCTGAATGGCATTTGCTCTCCAGAGACCACAAGTTCCAACTGAGATTTCAGCTGTGCAATCAGATTTCCATTCTTAACTCCTTCATTTCCAACGCCACTGATCTGCTCACCACACTCTTCCCTTTCCTTCCATTCTCAGCTAAATCCAGAGACACAATTTTACAGAGCCCTGGCCCTGCCTGCAGCCCCAGGTCTGGACTGTGACAGCCCTTCTCCAGAGTTAATGAGACTCTCTGCAGAATACCAGCTCTGAACTGCTGTGGGCGTTACCAGAACCCAGACCAGAATTTCAGAGACCAGGAAAAAAAGTGGGAAGTAGCCCTGTAAGCCCAGGCTGAAGGGCACTGTCAGCCAGGGCAACTGGGAACAATTCTGAGAAACTGGTCATGCACAGTTGCCAGGACCAGTATTGAGCTGATTTTGTGCAGTGGAGATCATCACCTCCCATCACCTCCCCACACACTGGGTGTGCACCTTCCCAAACACACCTCCCAGCAAAGTGAACAGCCTGTGTGCCCACACAATCCTACAGGCATTCAGTGCTGCACCCCCCCACAGGATGGGATACACAGCACAGAAACAGAACCACAGAACAATATTTCTGCTTGGGGTACCTTGTGCAGTACCCAACAAAGCCATCTCCACCTTTTGGTCTCAGCAGAACATGGAGTTGACTTTTAAGAGTGAAGAAAAGTACCTTTTCCCAATTTGTTAGCCACCCAAAAATCTACAGGAAATGTGAGAATAAGCACAGTGTAAGTGTAGTATTTTCATCATTAACTTAAAATTTAAAAGCATTTTTTAAAAACACTTCTCTATCATTTACAACCAGGAGCAAACTGATTCTCCCTGTCCCTTTAAAAGAAAACTCTGGATTCTTTAGAAGAATAAAACAAAACACTTAAGGGAATTTTAAATACAGGAAGGAGGGATAAGAGCATGGGGGAAGAACCCAACAGACTTTGTAAATATTTTTGTGATTCCAGTTGCCAAAACAGTATCCACATAATACACCTTAGCCAAGTTTCTCTGAACAAGAAAATTCAAAGAGTAACAATTCATGAAATATCCCCACACATTTGCAGTGTATTTATGCCAGCACTTCAGCTGCTGTGGACATGACTCTTCCTTTACTATCTTGATTTAATGGCAGATGCTGATTTTACCACTGTCTCTTTTTCTGGAAAGACTCTGGAATTCAGCCAAGCTTGGGATGGGTGTTACACAATATCTGCTATGCCTCTTGGTAGAGGCAGCAGAGGAAGAAAATTACATTTGAGTACTGAAAAGTTTGTACTGGCACTGTTGAGCTGAAATTCTGAAGTGCCAGCTTTGTGAGAGAAAGAAAAATAAAACTGATCCTATGTAAATGAAACACAAACATGATTTTGACTGGAGTCTCAAAAATCAAGGAGAAAAACTTACTGGATTAACAGTGTGTCACACTAGATTTAAAGAAACTTGCAGGCAGATGCTTCAGTTCCTATTTACACACCAGAATCAGCAGTCAGGCTTTCCAAATTACTCAGCAGATTGGTGCAGCACTTTCTAATTGATCTCTAATCACATCTGCAGTTGGGGTATACTCGCTTCAAAGGGCTGAAAGCCTGTCCCTCATTTCTGCTTACCTATATAGCAGCAGTTTTCTCTTTGAAGATTTGGCCCTTGAAGAAAATGTAGGAAAGAATACGTTTTTAAATCTAACACATTGAGAAGGGCCACAACTTTTTCAGCAATGGAACTGAACAACATTCTCCCTCTGCTTTCTCATACAGCTGGAGGAAGATACTTGGGTTTGTGTGTTAAAATACAGAAGCTGCAACTGTGAATAAGGTCCATCACTAGTACATAAAAAATGAATTAGTGCTTCTTTGCACCTCCCTGCAGTCACAGAAGGGTGCAGTGTCACCTTCTGTTTGCCTCATATTTCCTCAGTGTTACCCAAGGAAGTTGTCTTTGCCACCTCCTACACCTCAAATGATTGATGGCTGCTGAGTCTGATGTAATTACAAATGGCTCTTCCCTCTAGAAACAACCTGCTAAAATGAATATTGCACCTCAGAAGCAAAGTATTACCCTTAAAAACTGCCAACAGTGTGCACTAATACATAGCCCTGGTATTGCTGTGCATCTAACGGGTGTCACGGCTGCCACTGACAGATGAAAAGCCCACTAGGAAAGGGAAAAGAAATGGGATGTGATAAGATTGCATCATAAAACACAAGATAAATGTGTTGCCATGACCAAGATGCATTGTAACCTCGGGGAATAAAACAACATGTCTGGGTAGGAAGAATGACCCAGATGAGATGGAATTGCTAAGGACAAATGTGAAATGTTCCTCCTCTAGCACACATTTACATATGCTAATTGGAGAAATACATTCTTTAAAACTCTTGCAAACATACCATAGTCTATTCCTGTTGGGCAAAGAGGGGAATGAAGAAATGGAAAGTATAGTAAGCTTATTAAAACACATGGAGGGGGGGTGAGAAAAAAATATTACAGAAAAAAAATAAAACAGAAGCTGCAGCATCAAGTTCTGACACTTACTGCTCAGACACAATCAATCACCCTGCAGAAGACAATTAATGCCATAACTAGCAGATTTCAGAAAGTTGCCATATATTTAATAAATAAAGATTTACTAACTTGCATGGCAGTGCTAGAAGGTAAGGACAGGCTTTCCACATAACTGATTAATTGTAATTTCATCCAGAAAACTGGGTGCTCAACTTCACCCAACCCCCTATGTCAGCTGGCACCCACTGCCACTGCCCAGGCTGCCTCCCCCCTTCCTGGGCTGGAGACAGAACTCTGTTTCCCTCCCGTTTGCAGAGCAGGCAGCAGGTCCAGCCCCTCTGAACCCCGACGGCTGCACTGTGGTTTTGTGCACACCCAAACCCAGGCACTGGGCAGGGCTCCAGTTCCTGAGGTTCCACAATTTCAGAGCTGCCATAGTGAGGGGAGAAGGTTACACCAGGAAGGTGCCTGGAAGTTAATGATGTCCTTGGGAGAACAGGAACACGACCTGATGCAGACCCAGAGCAGTCGCTCTACAGGATTTATGCCAATGCAAGACAGTGGTGCCATGAAAAAGCTTCCAGACACCACTTCAATATAAAGAATCAGTTTGGTTCACCAGGGATCTAGCCACCTGCGTAATCTGTTCTCCAAATGAGTCATTCTGTTCATTCAAAACAAAATAATTTGTTTTGCATTGCTGCAGCACAGCACTCTGAGAAGCACCACGTGTATTCTGACACACTGGTTTCCTTACCAAACCTTTCTCCAGAGCTACTGGGAATTAACATACTTTCAACAGCCTGTATTGAACTGCCTAACCAAGTAACTTCATCTCATTCAAATGTGGAGCTCTCATCTCTGCATGATACTGGTACAAACATTTGTTTCTTTGCTAAACTCCTCACACGCCCAACCAGCCAAGGCCCACTTGCTGTTGTGCCTGCAAGCCAAGAGGGCCTTTATTCCCCCTACACTGAATTCTCCTGAGAATCCTACCAAAAGAGAGGGATGCAAATCTTACTAAAATGATTTGAAAGCGTTTACAATTCAAAGAGCAGAACCATCCTGATCACACACAGGACCCGTTCATATCTCAGGGCTCCACCACCCATGAAAGACTTGGGCTGCATCTCTTTTATCAGATCCTTAATCAACTCTAAGTTCATACTCTGAAAAGACTTTGAACATTCCAGATGATTCTTCTGATCAGTGTTACACTACCCACATCCAGAGTAATGCCACTTAAAATAAATCATCTTCTCATCTCCTCCACATATGTATTTTTATACACACATACATATATATACAAACAAACACACACAAAAATACATTCTCTACAGTATAAAAATAAGCCCTCACACTGATTTCATTACAGGCTTTCAGGAACATCTCTCTGAACATTACAATAGTCTGGCTGAGAAAGTTCTACTAAAAATAAAAGTTCAGAGCTGTGCCAAGTGATTTAGCTTGCAGAGGCAGAAATTCCAAACCTCAAAAATTCTCCAAGTTTACTTAGAACAGTTTTCACTTTGTTTTTCGAATGCTGAAGTGTTGTGATGCTAAGGATAGATGTGTGGGATTAGCCAAAAGGGAAAACTCAGGCATTTCGATTTCCTGCTGGAAGCAGGTGTGGGCTTGACTCATCAAAGAGGCACAGAACACCACTAAAGGTATGAATTTGCACATTTCTGCAGTATTCAGGGAGCACTGAGCTCATGGAGTCACCACCCCTTAATCACAGAAGGGATCCTGCCCGTCCATCTGCAGATACAAAAAACTGTGCTTCCCTAAAAAGCAAGTGTTGCTCATCAGGCTCCTCTCAGGTACAGTCACAGCTGTTCACTCTCAGGCATGCAGACAAATGAATAAAAAGAAGGATCCCAAAGCCTGGCTGCAACCTAATGAGATACAGGAGACACAAAGGACATTGTGAAATGTAAAACTATCAAAGTCTGACTTGGAGTTTTCCTTTCATCCAAGAATCTGAAATATGCTCTCTCTAGTCTCTGGATTTATTTCAGGGATACCATTCACTCTTCAAACTTCCATTGGAAAAACAAAACCAAAGAAAACCTACCAGCAAAATTCTATGTTTCATTTCTCACATGCTACTAACACAACAGCAGTTTTAAAAGAATATAGTCTTTTTACTGCTCCTATCTGTCCTTGAGAAGATCTGACGAAACCAAATGTATAGAGAGCTCCCAGGCCAAGGCATTTGAGCTATGAAACCCCTGTGTTGTCACCCTGTTCACCAGGAAGAGCAGCTACAGAACTCCTGCCCACACACTTCCCTCCATTCCTTGGCCTTTTCTTTCTCCCGATAACCTACTTAATACAGAGCCACTTCTCCTCCTTGGTTCACTTCCAGGAGGAAGGTAAAGGTAAAGCCCTTCCAAGGGCCTCCAATGGCCTGGGTCAGGATGCCATTCCTCTTTTCCTGGAGCATGCAGGGTTCCCTTCAGTTTTTAAGCTGGATCAATTCACTGGTCTGTGCCCACAGAATGGTCCTAAAGGTGTGTTTGCAGAACCAAGAGGGTGATTTGTTTTATACTATGGGAAACCAACAGCCAGCAGCAGAAGAGGATCTCCCTAACCCCAAAGCTGAATTTCCCATCTCACACAACAATACACACAAGTATTTTCAGAAAGGAGAACAAGCAGTGGGGAAATCTGAACCAGGGGCTTCTGAGAGGTTTCCCTGCCCACAGTTGCACAGTTTTGCTACCACAGAGGAAATAACTTAGCACAACTGAGGAACAGATGTGGGAACAGGTAAAGACATGCTGAGGACATGCTAAAATCCTCACATTCAGAGAAATGCCTTGTTACTTTAACACTCAAATACAGAGACACAACTACTTTCACCTAGTGGCCCTGATTCTACTCCTACTGAATCAAAACCTTAAGTTAGTGGCAGAAGTGAACTCCTCAGAGAAAAGTGGTTGAGATTAAATGTTTGCCAACAGCCTTGTTAAAAATGGCCAGTCCATCCAGTTTCAAATGCAACTGCTTAATATGCTTCCCTCCCCCCCCCCCCCATTTTATCTTCCATAATGAGTCTTTCTACACTGGAAAAGTCCTGGAGCACATATACTTTTTTTTAAATATTTATTTTTACTCACTGCAGTGTAACTCAAGCAAAAACCACAGCCAGCTTGATTCTCCATGTACACCAGCTCACCACCTCACGACCTCCAGGACAGGTGGTTAAGCAACACAGCCTCAGGAATGCTCTGCTGGGAATGTCTATTGCCATCCCAAAGCTGTACACACACAGTCACACAAACTGGACACTGTAGGCCCTCATCCCCCAACAGCACTTCCACAGGAACACAGTTCCTGCTGCAGCATTTTCAGGCACAGAACACTCCCACAAGCCGCACCGTGTCCTGCTGCAGCTCCAGAGCCTCCAGGTCGTGGTGAAGGACCCAGCTCTGTGAGCCCCTCCAGCAAGAGGTGAATCCTCACACCTGAGTTCTGATGTTCCACACCTGAGTCAGGCAGTGACTGCCTGAAGAGTTCCAAAGTCCCCCCTCCTGGAGGGCATTCTGCCTCTGTGGCAGAGGTGGTAGAAGGACTGACCGCGTGTCTCCACTCAGTCACTCCAGTGAGCAGTTCAGCATCCCAGAACATGTTCCCTTTGTCCAGCTCTGCTGCACAGGTCACACTGCTGGCAAAGGGTTTACTCTGGGAAGCAGGGAGGAGTCAACATTGTAGAGTGCTGTACCTCTTCACTCCAAGGCAGCAGAGCACATTACACCTGTCTCAGGCCTCTTATACATGAGAATCCGTGGGGGAATCCCTACAGAGATCCATGTCAAAAATTACACTCCTTATTTCTTTCCAGTATGACTTGCCCAACTGTTTGGAAAACGATGGTGATGCTTTTGCATGCTGTGCCTCCATGAACATTTCTTCCACGAGCTTTCCATCACTGGCACAGATTCACAGCAGGTATGTCACCAACACATTATCTGCTTTCTCATCTATGACTTCGTACTCCCTCACATCAGGATCATCCTCCAGTGAAATGCTTTGGGGACAAGTGCTGAA